>NW_028319124.1:0-306000 GCF_062004578.1 Staurois parvus | reverse complement strand
ACTAATTTCATCATAAGGTTCACACATATTAGTAAGTAGTGGTATTAGTTGTTAATAAGCAGCTATTAGATTAAAGAAAGCATCTAACACAGTATGAAGCCACTGTCACTTGCATTGGATACTTCAAACCAGTTTTAAGGGCAGACCCATGACAGGAAAGGTGTTATGCGATGCTTGTATGCTCTCTGCCTATTCTATACTGTATGTGATAAATTGCAGTGTGCCCTATTTTTTGTGAGTTACTGTGTTTCAGCCCATTCATTTTAGAATATGCTGTTTAACTCCCCACAATGCTGTGTGCATAAATGCACAACAACTCTTGCATTGCAACGCTCAGTGTTGTGGTATGAATGAGTCATAAAATGTTAGAAAATTGTTAACAGCATCCCATGATATGTCTTTTTCTTGTTTTTATATTCATTTTGTTCCTTTAGGCAAACACAATTCTATTGATCCTCACTGTTGTGCTCCTGAGAAAAAGGTTGGCTTCACTGAATACCAAAGTGTCCACTTTAAAGAACACTCGGTAAGGTTTGATAATGAATGCAAGAAAATAGATTCATTTATTTTGTCACATTTAGAGCCTTTAAAGCCCAATGCAATGATATAATAAAAAAAAGGTTCCCTCGAGATGTAATATGAAATACTCATCTCCTTTTTGGTGCTATCCCCTAAAGCTTTCCATCACTGGAAGTCCTCAGACTTTTGCATGGAATAATACTCAGGGTCAAGACTATGAACATCTTTTTAAGTACAGGGTATTACAGAGAAAGTATCACTATGGCCTTCTGTATTCACATATGGCGATGCAGAGAGCGGCACTGATGTCCTCATTTCTGCACGTTCTCTGCATCATCGAAGATTGGCCATCGCCATGGCCTGATCTAAAGAGGAAAAGGAGCCTATATGTCATGTGCCTACCTAAAGACTTCTGGTATGTGTGCCTACATGAAGACTTCTGAAAATAATAGGTACAAAAAGCAAAAAAGGACCTATCTGTGTGGGTTGTGAAAGATGGACAGGTAGAGGAAGTCCAGATTTGGACTTTAACTTCTGTATTTTAGGATAAGTGGCAGAAAATGAGTGACCATCATTGGTTGAGATTAGAAATTAGTGAATTATTCAAAAATTCGATTCGGCTGATTCGCCGAATTCGCGGAATAAATTTGATTCGAGCCGAATATATTCGCTGCGAATTTAACTTATAAAAAGGGTGTTTCTAGGCTTCAGAGAGCCTTTATATTAGTGCAGAACACTGTACCTTTAATTTAAATGCCCTTGGAGTCTGCTGGGGAAGAGAAATAATACTGTCAGTCAGTATGACATGCAGATGAGTGCCGTCGATCTTAGAATCACCGCACACTTCACTCATTTGGGCAGTCACGGGGCCAAAACCAGAGTGTGGAGCCACAGTGTGGCGGTGGAGGCAGCAGCAATGGGAGGCCATACAGCACCCTATGACAAAATGGAACCCACCAGCAGTGTGAGGAGACCTGAAAGTGGCACATGGCAGAGTGTGGCGATGGAGACAGCAGCAATGGGAGGCCGTACAGGGACCCATGACACACTCTGGACCTGGCAGCAGCATGAGGAGGCGGTACAGGGGCCCATGACAGATTACGGGCCTGGCAGCAGCATGAGGAGTCGGTACAGGGGCCCTAATAACATGTTTGGGGCATGATTCATGGCGGATTTAGTCAGTTGTGTCAGGAACTGGTGGTTTGAAATCCAGACTAATCCACGCCTGATTCATTTTCACAAACGTGAGTCTCTCCACACTTTGGGTGGACAGTCGTGTCCTCCGCGGAGTTACAATACCTCCTGCCGCACTAAACACGCGCTCCGATGCCACGCTACTGGCCGGGCATGACAGCCTTTCAAGGGCAAATTCAGCTAGTTGGGGCCAAAGGTCAAGTTTCGTTGCCCAGTAGTCAAGGGGATTGTCTACCTCGGTTGGCAGGGTGCTGTCCAAGTAGGCCCAAGCCTGTTGTTTGAGGTCCTGCTCCAGGTCCACCTGATGCTGCTGCTGCTGCGGCTGGTTAGTAGTTTCCTCACTGCGCTGGTGAAGAAAGCTACTCATCATCGACTGCAGACTGAGGCAGCCGCTGCTGGTGGAGCTGCCACTGCTCCTACCACCCCACCCCTTCCCTGCTGCCATGGCAGCGGAACGCGAGCGCACAGGGCCCACAGTGTCTGAGGATGGACGTTGGCACAGAAAGGCAGAGACCAACTGACTACATAGGTGGTTTTTATAGTACTTTATTTTGGCCTCCCTCTCAGCAGGTGTGAAAAAGGCCACCATTTTTGAACGGTAGCGAGGGTCCAACAAGGTGGACAGCCAAAAGTCATCCCTCTGTCTGATGCTTATTATTCGGCTGTCGCTACGCAAGCAACCGAGCATGCTATGGGCCATTTGTGCCAAGGAATGCGAGGGACTCCCTGCCTTCATCTCCACAGCATACTGCCACGGTGCGTCTGGGTCCTCTGTCTCCTCCTCCTCCTCCTCTACCAGATGCTCCTGCTCCTCCACTCCTGTCCGCTGAGTGGAAAAACCACCCATTTCACTCAATAATTCCTGAGCACCAATGTCCTCCTCTACCTCCTCCTCTTCTTCCTGTCCTGCCCCCACAGGGGTCATGTGGCGTTGAGATCTGTGCGCCACGTCTACCGCACCCTGACCAGCCATTGTTAACAGCATTTGTTCCAGGACGTGCAACAGAGGAATGACGTCGTTCATCCCATAGTCCTGCCGACTCACGAATAGCGTGGCCTCCTCAAAGGGCCTGAGCAAGCGGCAGGTGTCACGCATGAGCTGCCAATGGCTGACATCGAAGTTACACAGGGGAGTACCTTTATCCGCTTGTAACATCAGGAAATCGGTGATGGCCTTTCGCTGTTCGTAAAGGCGGTCTAACATATGTAGGGTTGAATTCCACCTTGTTGCAACGTCGCAGATCAGGCGATGCTGTGGAATTCCGTTCTGCCGCTGCAGCTCAAGGAGGGTGTGCTTTGCGGTGTAGGAATGGCTGAAATGCATGCAAAGTTTACGTGACATTTTAAGGATGTCTTGCAGTGGGATGGTGGATTTTAGGAACCGCTTGACAACCAGATTGAACACGTGAGCCATGCACGGCGCATGGCACAACCTTCCTTGACGCAGAGCAGACACCATGTTCTTTCCGTTGTCGGTCAACATGGTTCCGATTTTCAGTTTGCGCGGAGACAGCCATCTGTCGATTTCTCTGTTCATTACACTCAGAAGTTCCTCCCCTGTGTGACTACGTTCGCCAAGGCATACCAGGTGCAGCACAGCGTGACACCGTTGCGCCCTGCACATGTGATATGCCGGTCGGGCATATGTGCCACTTTCAGGTCTCCTCACACTGCTGGTGGGTTCCATTTTGTCATAGGGTGCTGTATGGCCTCCCATTGCTGCTGCCTCCACCGCCACACTGTGTTTGTATAAATCAAACACTGTGCAAAAAGAAAAATCCACCACCGAATGAAATGGGTACACTCACCAGAGCTCCATGATGACCAGATTATAAGTCAGCAAAGATAGCGTTTGCTCTGGGAGCGATGATCAGCAGAAGTAATCCAAACTGGGAGCAATATACTGCAAGCAGCCAATCAGCACAATATGGAATAGCCTTTAACAACAGGTAGTCATCACGTCTTCATACCATAGATCATGTTCGGGGAATCAAAAAAGGAAATAATGGTGCAGTACGTTTAAAACCAAAATGTTTTATTAAAACGTCAGAAATGCACTCACAAACAGGTTGTCTAGCCAACACCAGCAATGACAGCCTCAAGAAAACAAGGACGAGCCTCGCTCACCGTGATATCACAGCCGACAGTCTACGAGGAGCGTCAAGACGTCACATCCAAAAGAAGCCCCGCCCTACTAGTTTCGTCATCCGACGTCCTCACGGAGGACTTATAATCTGGTCAGCATGGAGCTCTGGTGAGTGTACCCATTTCATTCGGTGGTGGATTTTTTTTGCACAGTGTTTGATTTATACAAGATTTCAGAACTGTTTAATTACTTTGTTATGGTGGATGGACTTTTATATTTTTTCTATCACGGACATCATTATTTTAAATTAATAATTTTTGTATTTACTTATATTTAGCACACTCTTCGATTTATTCACACGATTGCACAATGCCTGTTGACGTGGCCACTTGTAGTCTCCCCAAGGAGTGGACAGGGTGGCAATGCATGTACAATATTCCCGTTGTACATTTTCTTGGAAAAGGCAAGGAGCAAGCGTGTGCTGTAGCAACTACCAGCAGAAGACCAGTACCATAAGCCAAAGAATATATACAGGTATTGTCAGCACACCAAGGATCATCACATGTCTGATGAAAAAGTTCTGTGTGGGCCTGAGAAGTTGCAATTTTCCATTGTGATGTGATCACCGAATAAATGTTTGGCCTTTTTTTCAATGATTCTTGGTGTGCTGGCACTATATACTTTGGCTTAGGATGACATGCATGAGCACAACTGGGATACAGTTGTCACCTTAAAACAGGAAGTGCGTAAACATGGACCTTCATGGCAGGATCACCAGATATAATTTTGATGGAAGCCGAAAGCAACTTTTTCATTAAAATGTCAAAACCCTAATGAGCTTTAAATTTAAATCAACTAATTTCAGGTGCATAAAAAAAAATAAAATCTTACAGTTTATTTACTTTATAAAGCAGCCACTGCCTGAGTTCAAAAACATCACCCCTAGAAACATGATGCATAGAAGGACCTTTCTTTTTTTTGTATGGAAGTAGTGGTCCCTCCACAGAAGCCCGACACAACTCCTGCTTAGTCAGAGCCAGAGCTCTTCACCCAGCAGGGAACATAACTTTGCTGACCATAGTGGTATAGGTCTGATACTAAAGGGGACAAGTTGGACCTCTGCAGAGAGGCCACTGCTTCCACAGAGAGCAATGGTCCTTTTCTACAGTATGCTGGCAGGAGGCAGTAGCTCTACTGTGGATGTGGCTGTTTTTTAAAGAACATATAAATCAGTTACAGACTTTGAACAAATTTCATTTTGATGCACCTGTTACATATTTAGCTGCTTTAAATTTAAAGTTCATTTGGGATTGAATGCTTACATGAGATTTTAGTGATTGGGTTTAGACCCATGCTGAGCAATGAAGAAGAGTGTACAGAAAACACATATCAATGTATTTCTCATTTGCTTCTCCCTCTTTATAGGTCACTGATATTCAAAGCTTTGGCTCAAGCTTTCATTCTTGGCTCTACCTGGAGTATTGGCTACTTCCAATTTGCCTCTTTTTCCCAAATAATGTCATACCTTTTCACTATATGTAACAGTCCCCAAGGAGTATACATTTTTATTGTACACTGTCTGCTCAACCACCAGGTAATATTCTATTTCTTCTCTAAGACATGAATGAAGGTCTAATATCTTAACAATATACAGTATTCGTAGTACTTTCGTGTATCCTTCTGAAACAAAATTGATTGATGAAAGCATAGGGGACAGTATGACAATTTTCTGGCTTGATAAGATCCACAGGCAACATCCAACTGACCTAGAAGACTCACTGCTGGTTCACACCAGAAACTGAATGTGAATTGCACAGGAACGCTGTGCAATTCCCATGCAATTTACATGCATTTCTCTGCAGTGTGATTTCAGTACATTCATTTTGTAAGGCCTGAAATTGTACCACATTGCACCAAAAGTAGTGCATGCACTACTTTTTAAAAGGCACTAAAACCTCATTGCATGATAATTTTGTGCCATGCAATCCAGTGCAGACAAAAGCACTGCATTTACAACCTGCATTTGGGGTATTATTAACTTAATATTGACACCCGCTGCAGATCACAAATAATGTATTCAATATACTACACTGCAGAAGTGTGAACCCGGGCTGAATGTGAGTTAGGGGCCTTAGAATGTAAGCTGTTTGAGGGTTAGGGACTGATGTGAGTGTAATATATATATATATATATATATATATATATATCGATATATGTGTGTGTGTGTGTGTGTGTGTGTGTGTGTGTAAAGTGCTGCGTAAATTGATGGTGCTATATAAGTACCTGTAATAAATTATAATAATAATTAAAAAAATGGACTACAGGTAGGGGGGAAGCATAATATTCCCTGTATAAGGAATTAGGCAGTGTATATATGTAGCTCTACCCCTTTAAGGGTTGCTTAGTCATTTGTTTTGGGTTCCCTATCAATCTGATCTTCTTGTGACAAACCCAACCTCCTGTGACCAAAGTAAATCACAGCTGTAAAATGGACTCAAACACAAGTTAGTGTAAACCAATGTGAAGTTGATGTTGGAATTTAAGGTAACTTGGTCAGAAAGAACAAAATGACATTGATATATGCAGCAAATATAATCACTTGTGGTTATTGTGAGCCAAACTAATGACATTCACCACAAATCAACAATAACTATTAGCAGGCCTGCTTTCAGAAATAACCCACTGCCTCAATTGTGAAGGGAATGATGAATCCCCAGTGAGCAGAAAACAACTATCAAGAAACAGGTACGATCACTGTGGGTCCTCAGAGCTAGATGGCAAGGATTAGATGTGAAGGAAAGGGAATTCCTATTCGGAATTGAGCACTGTCCCTTTAAGGATACTACAATGTCTTCTGCATGCTCGTTGGGGCCCAGTTGGTATGAAGTTAAGTTGATGTGTGGGATATGGTTCCTTGGAATGGTGACACAAAAATAGTGAAGGAACAAGGAAGATTTAATAATTTTCCTCTTAATGGTAGTGAATTAAGGCAGGGTCCCCTTTAAAACACTGAACATGGGGCAGGCTTGAAGTACTGAATAGCAATAATTAGCATGAATGTCTATAGGCAAAGACAGCTTCTTTTGTACATCAAAGGCAAAAGTTAACAGTAATGGGAATCCTGCTTTGCTGAAGAAGGGTAACTTGTTTTATTTGGCACTGCTGTATCCTGGCCTGTAACTGTACGTCCTGTGGTCAGCTTGTATAATAAACTGTAGTGCAGATGTATCTCAACGATGGCGGCTGTGAGAATTAAGCCACAAACTGAAGCAACTATATGTGATATTCACATCTATGTGTAGATAGATAGCTTGGGTGGCAAACTGTCAGAATTCACTTGGTTAGTGGGTGGATGGGTCTCTCTCACCCAGTTAAGTAGTCTGGCAGATCGTAGCGGTCTGTCTCTCTCTGCAAACAGGGTCAGTCCACGGACTCTCCAGGTCAGACTCGGTATTCTGTTTGGTCTCCTGCTGTCAAATTAGTCTGCTGGGCAGCGTGGCATACTGGGTGATCAGTAGGCTCTTTCCGCCCTTCCTCTTTCTTCAACTCTGGCTCTGCGGCCTAGTTTAACACTCCAGCCGTCAGCACACCTCCTTCTCCTTCAGTCTCTCTCTGCACTCTTCTGGCCAATCTCCTGGGCTTTGATATTTATATGCCCCGCCCACACACTACCTCTCTTGGAAAATGTAGTCGCTGACTGCCCTGTTCACCAGCTAAGCCTTTCTATACAATATACAAGATCCAGAGAGCTGTTCTGCCCATGTGGTTGACCCTGAATGGCAGACCACCACCATCTAAATGTACTGCTAGTAATCACATTTCAATGGGTTACACATATACTGGAATTGATTTTTGATTCTTATTTCTACTGTTCAGGTAAGAGGAGAGTACCGCAAATTATTTTCCAGGCAGAAGAAAGATTTATCAGATGTCTCCACCATTCAAACAGCATCAAGATCAGTAAGTTTCAATAGTGACGCTAGTTCATGCAGGAGGTCTTTTGCCACATGCTCTTTTCAATGAGAATGGCAGTTCCTCATCAGGCATCACATAAATGTTGCATAGAACCCGTGGTTCCAACACCCTCACCCTTTGACATCTGCCATGTTTTTGTTGGGTTTTTTTGTGGGGGGGGGGGGGGAGCTATATTGTCTCTATTTTTCCTAGTAATGATTGTCAGCTAGACAGAGTGTAACAGGAAAGTCAGAATGTTGCACTGTCATCAGAACTGGAATAGATGGGAAACCTTCTAATGTGGCTTTCTTAATAGCCAGCCCCTACCCGCCTTTGCTCACTTTTGCTATGTCCTCTATCACTTCACTAACCTGCATTGCCATGCCATGTATGCAGGAAGCATATCTCCCAGGATGCAATGATCAGACCTGAGCAGCTATTTGCTATACCTGAACACCATTCATAATGTGAGTGATAGAAAGGTCAAAAAGGATTTGTGCTGGTTATTTTACACAGAGTTTAGACTCCTAGTCCCCACAGATGCACTGAGCAATGGGTGAGCAGGGCTATGTTGAGTATAAGTGGGGAGAGGGGTGCCCTATCAGGAGAATCTGTCTCTTTGCTCTGAATGAGTCACAGAGACCGAATACATTACACAGTCATAACTTACTCTTAAAGTGATACTAAACTGTTGGCTTTTTTTTAAATAAAAACATGTCTATACTTACCTGCTGTGTGCAGGGATTTTGCACAGAGCAGCCCAGATAATCCTCTTCTCAGGTCCCCTGCATGCGCTCCTGGACCCTCCCTCCCATCGTGTGCCCCCAAGCAGACGCGCTCCCAAGCCGTCCATTCACACACAGAGCCATGGCATATCCCCACCCCCTCTATCTCCTGATTGCCTCACTGGCTGTGATTGACAGCCAATGGCTCCCGCTGCTGCCTCAGCAAATCAGGAGTGAGAGTCCTTGGAGAACCAAGGCTCTCCTGGACATCGCTGAATGGGGCTCTGGTACGTATTGGGGGGCTGCTACACGCAGGTTTCTTATCTTCATGCATAGAACGCATGAAGGTAAAAAACCTTGAGCCTTTACAACCATTTTAAGGCAGGGATCTCCTAGAAACGTTACAGCTGTACATCACACTATCAAAAGATAATGCTATTTTTATGTTGTTTTTCTTTGTTGATAGATAAACATGTCCAATATTACTATCCCAACAACCACCAGCACATTATCAACAGAAAGAAAAGCCCATTGGATGTAGCGTACATTATGGACTATATGAACTATATCAGAAAAAGTTTTTTTCCTGGCAAGGGTGGAATCCAACAAGCAAGCTATGGCTCATACCAGTGGAAGTGAATTTGGATACAGGATAAAAGATTCTATGATGGGGCCAAAGGTTATCTCAGGCTACTATGTCAAACCTAAATTTTTCCACTTTAACTCCAATTTAATTTACCATTTGAACCATTTTCAGCTAAATGCATTCCAGGTCTATCAAAACAAAAAGTTTTCAGTTTTGTAGTTAGTTTTCTTTGGAAAGCAGTCAAAGAAGTTCAACACACCCCTCAAGCTCATGCTCCCTGCTGATTGGATAGTTTTAGCTCCTCTCAGTAGGGGTGTCTTGAACCTACAAAGTGACCACTGCTTACACACAAAATGCAAGGGTCCCCCTCTGCACCATGCTGGCAAGCAATGGCTTTTTCTACTCATGATATGGATGCTTTCAACAGACTTTGCACACCTTTTATTTGTTTTTATGGACTTGGAATATATTTGTGATTGAAACCGAAAGTCTTATATATATATATTGACAGTGCTCAGAATAAATGAGTATACCCCTTTTGGAAAGTATGATTTTAATCAATATCTCAAAGAACACAAGAACAATTTCTAAAATTTTGACAAAACTGATTTTTATAGAACATTTGCTTAGCTCATTGCATGAAATTAAGGCTAATAATATAACTTAGATTACAAAATCTTCATTTTTATTCAAATTAGTTGATGCAAAAATGAATACATACCACAACAAAAACTACTACATCTAGTATTTTGTATGACCTCCATGATTTGTAAGTACAGCGCCAAGTCTAGGCATGGAATGAACAAATTGGCGACATACTGCATTTATTGATATATTTTTCCATTCTTCAAGAACAATCTCTTTTAAGAGCCTGGATGCTGGATGGAGAGTGATGCTCAACTTGTCTCTTCAGAATTACCCATAGGTATTTGATTGGGTTCAGATCAGAGACATATTTGGCACTGAATCACTTTCACTCTGTTCTTCTTCCGATATGCAACAGTGGCCTTAGATGTGTGTTTTGGATCATTGTCATTTTGGAAAAGTGCATGATGATAGCATCTTCTCTTTCAGTATAGAGCAGTACATCTGTGAATTCAGGATACCATCAATGAAATGCAGCTCCCTGACACCAGCAGCACTCATGCAGACCCACAGAAGGACACTGTACCACCATGTTTCACTATAGGCACCATGTATTTTTCTTTGTACTCCTTTAAGATAAGAGTCTCAGTAGTCTTCTTCTTTTTCAGCATGGGCCCTGGCAAACTCTATGGGAGCTTTTTTATGCATGGGCATTAGGAGAGGCTTCCTTCTTGGATGACACACATGCATGCCATTGTGTCACGGGAAACAATCACCCCAGTTTGGCTTTCTACTTCTTTAGCTACAGTGCCTTGAAAAAGTATTCATACTGCAACAGTGCTTGGCGCTGTCACAGGATCAAAACAGATAGAATGTTTGGTAATGGACACAGGATCTGCACATGTGCGAAGTACAGAACTACGGAGTGTAGATTGTGAGTGGAGAAAACTGCTGTTGCAGGTTTCTCCAGATTTTGATATTTCTGGATGGGGCTCCGTAGTTTGGAGATTTCAAGGTGCCTTGGGAGGGAAGAAATCTCCAATCCAGTGTCCAGAGTTTGAAGTCAACCAGCAGGGTGTGGGCCCACGTGCTCACAGCCCATATAATGATGGTTTGCTGAGAGTTGCAAAGGGGAGTGCAGTGGCTGACCTTGAGTGTCTATGTGTGCATTGAAGAGCTCGAAGTTGTGTGCATTGAAGGACTCGAAGTTGTGTGTGTTGAAGGGCTCGAAGTTGTGTGTGTTGAAGAGCTCAAAGCTGTGTGCATCAAAAGAGCTCAATGCTGAGTGCCGGGACTATACAGGGGTCTGGAAGAGCCATACTAGCAGAGGTACTGCTAGCAAAGCGTAGACAGGAGGCTTGATAACTTTTCTTTTGTCTTTACCATTGGAGAAGAACCCCTGTGTGGGAAAGCTTATTTTGGATTTTTGAGATTTTGTTTGTCTTTTAATAAAAGTGGGCTACCAAGCCCTGAAAAAAGCATTTCTGACTAGTGTGGACTCACTTGGAAAGTATCTACCACTAGAGTTTATCCTCCCCCATGTCACAATACCCATTGAAATGTTCCAACTTTGTCATGTTAAAACCAAAAACCAAAATAAATGAATTTTATTGGGTTTTTATGTGATAGACCAACACAAAGTGGAACATAATTGTGAAGTGGAAGGAAAATGATAAATGGTTTTCACAATGTTTTGCAAATAAATATTTGAAAAGTGTGTGCATTTGTATTCAGCCCCCTTTACTTTGATACCCCTACCTAAAATCTAGAGGAACCAAGTGCCTTCAGAAGTCACCCAATTTAATCTCAGTATAAATACAGCTGTTCTGTATAGCCCTCAGAGGTTTGTTAGAGAACATTAGTGAACAAACAGCATCATGAAGGCAAAGGAACACACCAGACAGGTCAGGGATAAAATTGTGGAGAAGTTTACAGCAGGGTTAGGTTATAAAAAAATATCCCAAGCTTTGAACATCTCACGGAGCACCGTTCAATCCATTATCCGAAAATGAAAAGAGTATGGAACAACTACAAACCTACCACAATATGGCTGTCCACCTACAATGATAGGCCGGGCAAGGAGAGCATTATTCAGGGAAGCAGCCAAGAGGCCCATGGTGAATCTGGAGGTGCTGCAGAGATACACAGCTCAGGTGGGAGAATCTGTCCACAGGAAAACTATTAGTCCTGCACTCCACAAATCTGGCCTTTATGGAAGAGTAGCAAGAAAAAAGCCATGGTAGAAAGAAAGCCATAAAAAATCCTGTTTGCAGTTTGTAAGAAGCCATGTAGGGGACATAGCAAACATGTAGAAGAAGGTGCTCTGGTCAGATGAGACCAAAATTGAACTTTTTGACCTAAAAGCAAAACGCTATGTGTGGGGGAAAACTAACACTGCACATCACCCTAAACACACCATCCCCACTGTGAAACATGGTGGTGGTAGCATCATGTTGTGGTGATGCTTTTCTTCAGCAGGGACAGGAAAGCTGGTCAGAGTTGATGGGAAGATGAATGGAGCAAAATACAGGGCAATCTTAGAAGAAAACCTGTTAGAGTCTGCAAAAGACTTGAGACTGGACGGAGGTTCACCATCCAGCAGGACCCTAAACTTACAACCAGAGCTACAATGGAATGGTTTAGATCAAAGCATATTCATGTGTTAGAATGGCCCAGTAAAAGTCCAGACCTAAATCCAATTGAGAATCCGTGGCAAGACTTGAAAATTTCTGTGCACAGATGTTCTCCATCCAATCTGACAGAGCTTGAGCTATTTTTTAAAGAAGATTGGGAAATATTTCACTCTCTAGATGTGTGAAGCTGGTAGAGACATCCCCAAAAAGACTTGCAGCTGTAATTGCAGTGAAAGGTGGTTCTACAAAGTATTGACTCAGGGGGGGCTGAATGCAAATACACGACACACATTTCACATATTTATTTGTAGAAAATGTTGAAAGTCATTTATCATTTTCCTTCCACTTTACAATTATGTGCCACATATAGGCCACATAAAATGATAGAGCAGGGTCAACGAACAGTGTGCAGAAGTTGCCAACTGTCTGCAGAGTCAATAGCTAAAGACCTCCAAACTTCATGTGGCCTTCAGATTAGCACAACAACAGTGCATAGAAAGCTTTATAGAATGGGTTTCTATGGCAGAGCAGCTGCATCCAAGCCTTACATCACCAAGTGCAATGCAAAGCATCAGATGCAGTGGTGTAAAGCATGCTGCCACTGGACTCTAGAAATGTGTTCTCTGGAGTGACAAATCACACTGACAATCCGATTAACCTGTCTGAGTTTGGTGGTTTCCAGGAGAACGATACTTGCCTGACTACATTGTGCAAAGTGTAAAGTTTGATGGAGGGGGGATTATGGTGTGGGGTTGTTTTTCAGGGGTTGGGCTTGGCCCCTTAGTTCCAGTGAAGAGGACTCTTAAGGCGCCAGCATACCAAGACATTTTGGACAATTTCATGCTCCCAACTTTTTGGAAACAGTTTGGAGATGGCCCCTTCCTGTTCCAACATGACTGCGCACCAGTGCACAAAACAAGGTCCATAAAGATATGGATGAGTTAATATGGGATTGAGGAACTTGACTGGTCTTCACTGAATCCTGACCTCAACCTGATAGAACACCTTTGGGATGAATTAGAGCGGAGACTGCGAGCCAGGCCTTCTCGTCCGACATCAGTCCCTGACTTCACAGATGCGCTTCAGGAAGAATGGTCAAACATTTCCATAGACACACTCTTAAAACTTGTGGACAGCCTTCCCAGAAGAGTTGAAGCTGTTATAGCTGGAAAGGGTGAGCCAACTCAATATTGAACCCTACGGACTAAGACTGGGATGCCATTAAAGTTCATGTGCGTGTACAGGCAGGCGTCCTAACACTTTTGGCAACATAGTGTGTGTATATATGCATGTACATGCGTATGTGTGTGTATATCATTATTTTACAGGATTTATATAAAGCCAACAGTCTGCGCAGCACTTTACAAAATGAAGGTAAACATTACAGTTACAATACAATTCGGTACAAGAGGAAACAGAGGACCCGGCTCGTTAGAGCTTACAATCTAGGAGGAAGGGTTGAGTGATACAAAAGGTAATAGCTGTGGGGGATGAGCTGATTGAGGAAATAAATGGAAGTTTACTAGTTAGAAGCAGGATAGGCTTCTTTAAAGAGAAAGGTTTTCAGGGATCGTCTAAAGGTGGATAGATTAGGAGATAGTCGGACAGATTGGTGTAGGGAGTTCCATAAGATGGGAGAAACTCAGGAGAAGTGCTGGAGACGAGCATGGGAGGAGGTGACAGGGGAACTAGAGAGCAGAAGGTCTTGGGAGGATCGAAGGGAGCGATTTGGTTGATATTTTGAGACCAGGTTGGTGATATAGCGGGGGGCAGAGTTGTGGATGGCTTTGTAAGTTGTTGTTAGTATTTTGAATTTTATTCATTGGCGAGTGGAAGCCAGTGGAGGGGTTGGCAGAGAGGGGTAGCAGACACTGGACGGTTGGTATGGTGGATGAGCCTGGCAGCAGTATTCATGATGGACTGGCGGGGGGATAGCCTATGTAAAGGTTAGACTATGAGGAGGGAGTTGCAGTAGTCAAGGGGAGTGAATTAGGAGCTTTGTGGTATGATTGGTTAAAAAGGGGCGTATTCTGGAGATGTTGCGCAGGTTGTGGTGGCATGATTTGGACAGGGATTGGATATGGGCCTGAAAGGATAGTTCAGAAACCAGGGTTACCCGTGGCACCCTGGCATGCGGGGATGGGTTGATAGTGGGGCTATTGATCCTGACTGAGAAATCAGGGGCAGAGGCAGGTGGGGGAGGAAATAATATGAGCTCAGTTTTGGATAGATTGAGTTTTAGGAAGTGGTATGGCATCCAGTCTGATAAGTCTGTTGGTAAATCGGTGATACGTGAGGAAACTGATGGGCTGAGCTGAGGAGTAGAGAGATAAATTTGTGTGTCATCAGCATAGAAATAGTATTGGAAACCATGGGAAGCTATCAGCTGACCCAAGGAAGAAGTGTCGATCGAGAATAGGAGAGGTCCAAGGACTGAACCTTGGGGA
Source organism: Staurois parvus (assembly GCF_062004578.1). Classification (NCBI taxonomy): domain Eukaryota; kingdom Metazoa; phylum Chordata; class Amphibia; order Anura; family Ranidae; genus Staurois; species Staurois parvus. The sequence continues at coordinate 291,271 of NW_028319124.1, read as the reverse complement.
CCCCAACAGTAAGAGGAGTAGGAGAGTAGGATGTAGAGTTGTAAGAGACACTGAAGGTGCGGTGAGATAGCTAAGATTCGAACCAACGGAGAGTACAGTCACGGAGACCAAGTAAATAGAGTTTTTTGAGGAGGAGGGGGTGGTCAACTGTGGAGAGGTCTAAGAGTAAGAGTACAGAATAGTGACCATTGATTTTAGTGGTTAGCAAGTTGTTTGTGAGTTTTAGGAGAGCAGTTTCTCTGGAGTGTTGTGGGCAAAATCCAGACTGAAGGGGATCGAGAAGGTTATTCTCAACAGTAAGGTGGCAGCTCAGCCAGTTGTAGACTAGACATTCAAGGAGTTTGGAGGCAAAAGGATATAAGAAGATGGGTCTTAGGTTGCTAAGATTGGTGGGGTCCAGTGAGGCCTTTTTAAGTATAAGGGTGACTAGCACATGTGTTAGAGAGTTGGAGAAGATACCAGTAGAAAGAGAGATCGAAGATATTAGTTAAAGAGTGAAGGATAGAGCCAGAGGGTGGCCATAGTATTTGCGAGGGAACAGGGTCCAGGGGACAGGTGGTTAGGTGGGCTTTATCAACCTCCTCTATAGTAGCTGGGTTAAACAAGGTGCAGGTGGACAAGGAGTGTAGGGTGAGGGAGATATCTGTACAGTGGAGATCTCGTCACGAATTGTATCAATCTTATTTTCTCCTGGGCAGTGAGTGAGTTAGAGGGTGGAGGTAAAGAAGGACGAAGTAGAGGGTTAAAGGTAGAAAAGAGTTGATGGGTATAGCGTGAGAGGGTGTTAATGAGAGTGATAAAATATGTCTGTTTGGCAGTGTGGAGACAGGAGTTGTACTTTTGAAGGGCAGATTTATATTGGTCAAAGTCTTGCTGGGTCTTAGTCTTACACCATAAACGCTCCAGAGCATGGCTAAGTTTTTTGAGGCATCTGGTATTGTCTGTTTGCCAGGGCTGTAGTGGTCTAATTCTGTGTGTAATGAGGGGGGACAATGTGTCCAGGGTGGATGACAGTGAACTATTGTAGACGGAAGTGGCCAAGTTGGGTCAGGAGAGGGCTGAGATTTTGTCATAGAGACAATCTGTTGCTGAAAAAAAAAGCGAAGGGTTAAGATAGAGAAGGTTTCTATGGGTAACTGTTTGGTACTTGGGAGACAAGGAGGAGGAAGCCAAGGAAAGAGTAAAGCTAATAAGGGAGTGATCAGAAAAAGGAAAAGGAAAGCTGGTGAGTTTGCAAAGAGTGCATTGGTAGGTCTACAAGGTCAAGGCAGTTACCATTACAGTGAGTAGAAACGTGTCCATTGTTTTAGGTCAAAAGAAGTGGTTAGGCTCAGAAGTTTAGAGGTAGAGAACTATATCTTACATTTAGTGGGATTTTAAGGCAACCTTGGATTATATACAAAAAAAAAAACAATTGTTTAAAAAAACAGCATTTTATTCATACAAATTTCTTTTGTTTTGCTAATCAGCACATACAAGATAGATACTGTATATTAACCAATATAGAGTACAGCAATTTTAACTCATTCACTTAGCAAGATTGTAGTTATTGCAATATGTATCCAGTGGTATCCCCCAAGGCTGATTTCCATCTTGCAACCTCCAAGTTTGACTGCAGATATATTCAGGTTGGGATCCAACATGTTTCAAATGCATTAACATAAATTCTTCCTCAGGCATAGGATACCACTCTATAACAATAATTATTATCAATGGTCAAACGTTAGTAGATAGATTTATAATTATGTAATGGTAAAACAGACCATATGAAGTACATTACTTGCATAACCATCATAAATAATCAGAAGAAGATGTTTCACTATGTCAGGAGATGAGTCCCCTCCAAAAATGAGGCCATCAATTTGACGTGCAAGGACCATGGGTGCCACATCACAAACACTGTCGTAACAAAGCATACAGTATATAGATGTAATAAAATATATCATGATATATTATAAGTACAAAGAAACAGCATCATTATAGATAAAATAGATGGGAATAAATTTACATAACCACATATCCCCTTGTCTAATATTAGTGGGGGCATAGTGCAAGGCTGTATAGACCATGTTAGTGTATATCCTTTTAACAGGCATTTAAGGGGGAAACATATAAATTAAATCTGTTATCCCCCATCATTGATATTATGTTACAACTAACAATAGAATACACTGAACATAGGAGCTATATAATTAATTCCTAAGATTTAGAAAATAAGCATAATATCAACATTCATTGCTCGCATCTTTTATAACTCACCGCAAGCTACAGAATAATGTAGTAGTATTCCTCCAAGAGGTCAAATTAAGTACAAGAAGCTTTGCCTTGTTGCTCAAACCACAACGCTCCAAGGGGTCAACACTGGGCACAGTATGTGTGGTTTCTCCCAGAGTTAGGCTAGATGCTGATAGCGGTGTCTGATAATGCCAGTTGTGGCCTTTTATAGAGTCAAAGGTAAGTGTGATGTGTATGGTTTCTCCCATATGCAGATCGCGTCCGCTTGAGACGAAGATGGCGTCCTTCATGTGGTCCCCGGCATTCTTCTCAACCACGCATGCACGAACGCTCTATGCACTTGACACACTTCCAGAGACCAGAGGGGAGCCATGTTGGAGACCACTGCTGACATGAAACAGTATGGCCTGCACACCAGGTGCATGAGAGCAAGGGGAAAGACGGGAGACTTCCCCCATTGCTCTACGAGGCCACAAAAGTGGGTCCCCCACAGTACCAACGGATTAAGGGACCCTTTCTGCGCCGGACACATCAATATAACACCGCCCCATCAAGAAGACAAACACAAACTTCTACAATAAGAAACATACAGAAACCAATTGTAACAATAAAAATTGCCATATAATCCAGGCAATAATTTTTAAAAAAGATATGACAAATATTATTAAAGAAGGATCCTTGCAGCATAGACAAAATAGGAAAATCTCCCTGTAGGGAGATATAAATGTAACGTTGAATAGGAGGACATTGCTAAATACATTCCTAATCTGTTTTTCCAGAGGTTAATCCCTCTAGAAAGGGTCTATAGTTTTCAGATTCTTTTAAACCAGGATGGCGAGTGGCATCAAGGCATCTAATCCAGCGCATTTCTTATTGGAGTAGTGCCCTTGTTCCAGTCGCCTCCCCTGGTTGGAAAGTGTATCCTATCAAGAGCTGTAAAAGTCACCTTGGGCATTCTATATTTATGGAATTTGGCAACATGCCTTCCCAAGGGTAAATAGAGATGACCTATTCTCATAGCATGAACATGTATATAAATGCGCTTCCAAAATTATTGACCCACATAAAAAGATCCACATTCACATAGCATTAGGTATACTACCCCTTTAGTCTGGCTAAACTAAACGTAAGATATAGTTCTCTCTATAATGGAAATAGGGATGATGGCAACCACACCCTAAGCTACACTGAATGACTTTTATCTAGAAGTTTAGAAGTAGCAGGAGTGTTAAGATTAACAGGGCTGTTGAAGTCACCAAGAATGATTGTGGGAATTTCAGAAGAGAGAAAGTAAGGCAGCCAGGCAAAGAAGTCATCAAGGAAGCTTGATACTGGTCCAGGAGGCTGATAGATCACAGCAATTCTTAAAGAAACTGAAGAGAACTATAATAAATATATATACTGTATACACTCAGCGGCCACTTTATTAGGTACACCTTGCTAGTACCAGGTTGGACGCCTTTTTGCCTCCAGAAGTGCCTTTATTCTTAATTGCATAGATTCAACAAGGTGTTTGAAACATTCCTCAGAGGTTTTGGTCCATGAGTTACTGTTGCCTTTCTATCATCTTGAACCAGTCTGCCCATTCTCCTCTGACCTCTGAAATTAACAAGGCATTTTCGTCCACACAACTGCTACTCACTGAATAATTTCTCTTTTCCGGACCATTCTTTGTAAACCCTAGAGATGATTGTATGTGAAAATACCAGTAGATCAGCAGTTTTGAAATACTCAGACCAGCCCATCTGGCACAACGACCATGCCACGTTCAAAGTTACTTAAATCCCCTTTCTTCCCCATTCTGATGCTCAGTTGGAACTTCAGCAAGTTGTCTTCACCACGTCTAGATGTCTAAATGCATTGAGTTGCTGCCATGTGATTGGCTGATTAGCAATTTGTGTTATCAAGCAATTGAACAGGTGTACCTAATAAAGTGGCTGGTGAGTGTGTATATTGGATTAAAGTATATTTACATACAAAACTGAATAGATTGTGGAGGGATTGGGTTAGAACCCTTTAGTTTTTATTGCTTTTTGTGTCCCCTTTGCTCTCTTTATCTTCTCCACTCTCTATTGTCACTTGAACTGAAAGTGGGAATAAAAGTGTGGGAAAACCTGAAGTTTTGAGTTGTAACAGAAATAGAGGGGAAAACACCTAATGAAGACACTTGTTGCTCTGACAGCCTTCTAAGAGATATATTCTCCCCCTCACCTCCTCTTGTGTCTATGGAACAGGGAATGAAGGGAAATTTCCCCAACGGGCCTAGGAAGGAAAAAAAATGTGACAAGAATTTTTCTTTTAATTCTTTATTTTCAGTTGTTAGGTCATACAGAAATAAGCAATCTAATTGGAGAGCAATACAAATATACACCATGGCCATTTATAGGATAAGTTCACCTGTATTTATGGTGTAACATGTGACATGTTACTTTGGCGCACCTTTCCCTTCCTCATCCTCCCCGTGAGACAGTGGGCAGGGGATCATCTCCCTGCTGTCATAAAAACAGCACGTGTGCAATGCTCTATCCACACAGCTGCGTCATTCCTTCCAAGAGTTCTGTGAAAGAGTGAACTACAAGTCCCATCTTCCTCCATGGCAGATGGCTTGTAGGTCTCAATGAACTGTGATGGCACTTGTTAGTGTCCTTGTAGTCCACTGATTGTTCCTGCGGTTCAGTAACTGTCTGCCTGTACAGGAGGTATGGGCAGACATCTTTACTGAGTGCAGGAACCCGGCATTTGCACCTGCGATCTACTGATCACAGATGCAATGCTTTGCAGGCTGCACTGTAAAAAATACTAAATGCACATTTTAATATACCTGTAAAAGCTGCATTTTTTGGAAAAAAAATTCTTTAACACGTTAAAGTTATATGAAAATTTATAAATTAGGTTTACATATGTTTTAAAAACTAACAATGGGTAAAAATTATCTGATAGTGAGGAGTAAAATGTATTGCTTTCAATACTCAAGTGCTCTTTTTGTTAAGCGAATGTAAATCAATTGTGTATTATTGGATCTGATCCTTTATGGTGTATATTTGAAATAATTTTTATGAACAATTCCTGATTTAATAAAAATCCATATACTATTCTAAAATAAGTGTTTGTTGCTGCTTGTAGGCAGGTTGCCTGCGATAAATTAGTTAGCATGGCTACCCTAGCCTGGGGGAAGGGTTTAATATCTTTTTTTTCCATTCCCGGGGCTAAGTTTGCAGTCTTTTTGGGTCCAACCCACTGGTCTTGTGTTATTATAAAAGGAACAGGGTGTTCAGATCTCGGGAAGCTCAGCATGCGTAGGGAATGGAGCTAAACTCTGCAAACACACCATGTAAAGGAACTACTAGGACTTGCAGTCTGCACTGAAGACACCGACTTGTCGGGCCACTGGCCTTATTGATAGCACCATCCTTGACTTACCAATAATGGACTCTTACTGTGCAGGTATGCTGGGGCAGCCACATCCCAAGTTAGGGTTCGTTAAGGAAAAGACTTTGCCTGTTAATTTGCTGCCCTGAAAATTTTACAGTAAAGCCTAGTCTGAAGTTATTCAAAAGGGGTTTTTGATAGTAACCAGCACCACTTTAGACATAGTCTTCTGCAACTTGGATCAGTTAAAGCATATTGGGGTATGAAGTCAGCTTCTGCAAAATCAACATAGTGCAGAGTAAAGCAAGTAGTTGCCAAGAGTACCAAGAGAGTAGTAACCAGTACAAGCAGCCTGTCATGAAGCATGGAGATCAGAATCAAGGAGGCCCTCAGCCTAGCTACCAGGTACGGGAGAGAAAACAAAGAACACGAATGAGGTCCTCGCTAGGTGCACATTATGACTCCATTCTGTCATTGGAAGAGAAGTGACAGATATACGCCGAATGAGTGGAGTAGGCATAGGCTTAGTGTGTCCCTCCTAAATGCAACAGTTACAGTCAAAGTATGCATTGACATGGGACCAGAGAGTTAACTGGAGTTTAGTTCATTCACTCAGTGTACATGGTGTAAAGCCATCTCTATGTTGGAGGACCACCTTAAGGCTGAAGTTCCCTGACAGCAATCCCTATCGGTCCCAGGCCATTGATGAGCACAGCAAAGGTGCCCTATGCACAGGGTGAGTGACCCCATCCACAGTGCCTAGAAGCCCAGAAGAACCCACCCCAAGGTAGACCGTTCTGTGTCATCCTACAATTTGGTGCCCAATGAAAGGAGACAGACAGCACCCTACCAGTTACATGCTTTTGCTGTTTAGATTATTAAATAGAAACAATGAAGCCTAAAAGAGTGTCGGCAGAAAAAAGATCAAGTGGTCCATCAAAATTAGGACCTCTTTCCTCCTGCTGGTGATCCCTCTAGTTAAAGATCTTTATAGAAGAATCAGGACCTCCTTCCTCCTGTTGGTGACCCCTCTAGTGATGACTAATTATTTACAGTATATGGGGGGAATCAGGTCCTTTTTTGTCCTGGTTGTGATCCCTCTAGTAATAACTAAAGATCTATATAGAGGAATCAGGACCTTCTTCCTCCTGCCTGTGATCCTTCTAGTGATGCACTCCAGAATTCTATTTGTTTTTCCTACTGCCAGGTCACATTAATTGCTGCACCCCAAATCTTTTCTTCTCTGTGGTTCTAGTAAACAATATGAATATAATCAATAAACAATCATATAAATAAAACGAACAACATAAATATAGCCAATAAACAGTTAATATATAAAATTGCTGTTAGAATGTTCAAATTTAATGTAATCCAGGCTCCTTAATCTCTTGAACACCTTGAACCCTAAAGCCAGTACACCTTACTTGTTCTAAATAGTCCACTAACCTCCTACAGGCACTGGGCAAGGACAAATGAAAGACCCCTGTGTCCCTCAGCACCTTTCATCTTATAAAACCAGCCTGGTGCTGACTGACATGTAAGCTAGTATCAATAATGCTGAAAACCTTAATGTTGCTAATTTTATTTTGCTATGGACATACTGACAAATATGTCTGACACAATGGACTGGCCTTTAGAATGTCAAGGGAAGAGATGCCCCTGTTATGGCAGATGTATAACAGTAGAGTGGAAAAATATATATATAAAAAAAAAACAACAAAAACCTAAACTCTAGGCAGATAAAAAAAAAACATATAAGTTCCGCTCTGTAATCATGTATGCATCAAAAATGGATTTCTTAAATGCAGGCAATGTAAGTACAATTTTACCTGCTATCAGCCCCTTGAAAGATTGGAGTGGAAGAGGAAGAAGCAATACAAGGAGCCAATCAGTTCATGAGTTCACAAGAAGAGTTATGATAGGAGGAGAAAGCAGAGTGACAGGAAGATGAGCTCATCACTGTGCTGTTTCTCCTGTCACTGTCCAGTCACAGGCAGGGACAGCTCCAGGATGACCTAGGTTTAGAGGAAATGGATTGAATACTGCTCATCAGGCTCATTTTACTTTTTAATGGGCTGTTCCATTTCATCTTATTTTTGGCTGATGTTCTACTTTAAAGCAACATTGCTATTAAAATAAGAAAAGGAATACTACTTCTCTTGTTTCCTGTAGCAGCAGGCTCTGCTGGAAAAGAAAAACTACTGTCTGAGTAACCTACAGAATCTGAAACTTTAAGGAGTGTTGATTTAGGGGTTCCCTGCCCTGCAGTGTTCTTCTACATCACTACAGGACCCATTAGTGACATAGGAGGCAGTAGCGGAAACCACTAACCGCATTCAGGGGACTGCTGGCTGAAATTCCAGACACTAGGCGGTCTTCAGATTATATATATTATCTTGTTTTCAACAGTGTGGCCAGCACAAGAGGTGCTTATTCCATGGCTTCTTTGATGTATACTTGAATGTTTTGAGTATTATAAATACCAAAATACTTAACCACTTGCCCTCCAGAGGATTTACCCCGCTTCCTGACCAGGCCATTTTTTGCATTACGGCACTGCGTTACTTTAACTGACAATTGCACAGTCATGCAGCACTGCACCAAAATGAAATGTATGTCCTTTTTTCCCCACAAGTAGAGCTTTCTTTTGCTGGTATTTGATCGCCTGTGTGTTTTAAATTTTTGCGCTATAACAAAAAAAAGTCCGACAATTTTGAGAAAAAAATATTATTTTTGACTTTTTGCTTTTAAACATGTTCAGCAGAAATATTAAAAAAATCTAATTTTGTCATAAATTTAGGCCAAAATGCATTCTGCTACATGTGTTTGCTAAAAAAAATCCAAATACATGTAAATTGATTGGTTTACATGAAAGTGATACATACTGGGATTTTTTATTTTTACTAGAAATGGCGGTGATCAGCGACTTATAGAGGGACTGCGGAACTGTGGCAGGCATTCTGACACTGGGGAAAACTGATTTGGTGTCACTGACATCCCCAGTGATACCAATACAGTGATCAGTACTAACAAAAAGCACTGACACTGTACTAATGACACTGGGCAGGAAGGGGCCAACATGTGGGGGTGATCAAAGGGTTAAATGTGTGCTGTTTTACTCTGTGATGTGTCTGTGCTTTCAACTATAAGCACACTGCTATGCAGAGCCATGCAAAGCAGTGTGCAGGAGCTGACAGGGGAGAGAACTGTATTGGTTACATACAGTTCTCTCCCTCCGTCAGTAATGCTCTTCGATCGAGTAATCACCGGCCAGGACCCGGTGATTGAAAGCCGAGGCCGTGAATAGTGGCATGGGTAGGGCACGTGTGCGGCTCTCGTGCGCCCCCTATCTGGAAATGCAAAATCACACATATATATATATATATATATATATACACACACACGTGATTTTGTGCACCCCTGCCACCCTGTAGCAGTATATCTGCTATAGGATGGAGCGAAAGCGGTCAAATTCCAACTCCAGCAAACAACTTTTTAAACTTTTAGGATGGGTAGGAATCAGAAAAAGATATCACATAACATACTACTCGGTCAGACACGTGTCTCTTGGAAGAGAGAGTTAATTTCCCCAGCAGGAACATAGCATTAGAATCCTCAAAGAGTTCTAACCCTTCTATACAAATGTAGTGGGTCTTTAAAACCTACTTTTTTCTTCTTTTTTTGCAATATATGTAATAGAGTAGGTTATTAACCATCAGACATATCATGGCCTTTTTGGATGTTTGTTACTGAGCATGTAGGACAGACCCTATTAACTTTAATGGTGACCTAAAGTTGTCCTTCACTTCCAAGACTGGCCATCTATGCAATGCATATCAGTGAGCACAAGCGTCAAGCAGAATTGAAAGAGACATGTCTGGTGATAGCTCCCCCCAGCAAGTTATACCCACTAATGCATGCCTATGCTGCCTTACCTACTCCATTGAAGCCCTTACTGTGTTATTCTAAAAGAGCAGGGTTTCTTGGAATGGGGGTATTAACTTCCCCTTTGTGACAGTGCTCGGGCTTCAGCAGCCAATCACCAGGCCAGAATATTATCACTTGGAGTAGGCAGTGACATCATCTATCAGGTATGCTCTAACACCAAAGCTTGCTCAGGGTAGATTGCTGTAGTAGGGAGGTGGCAAGGAAGCATGGACAAGTATATCTTCTGTGAAAGATCAGGAGCTGAGTCAAAGTTAATAGGTTATATTAGACACTCAAATAACCCTGACATAGGTAACTATAGAGACATTCTTGGTTTGATTGGTAGCAGTGGAACTACATTAAAGTTCTTCTCCCTGAAGACAGGGAATCCCAGGGAACCCCCACTCCTAGCTCAGAGCAGGACGCAGCAGTGGAATGGATGCCGCAGAGGGCCCAGATGCATCAGAAAATGAGAAGACAATCTAGGAGCTGCTGTGTTGCTGGACATGCTGTCTGCACAGAAGGTTAATATTCAGGTTGGGCACAGAAACTTGGCAGGAAGCAGGCACTTCAAAGTCCACCCCATGGTCAATAACAGACAGGCAGCAAAGGTACCAAGACAGCAGGCAAACATTGTAGTCATGATACCAGGCAAGGGCAGCAACAGGAGATCTGAACACATCAAAGTCAGGAGGTGAAATATAGGACAGCAGAATGCATGCCAGATCATGGGAACTAATGACCAGTCAGCAAATCTCCTCAGTTGTGTTGTGCTTTAAATAGGGCTTTTGGCACCAAAGCTTTTGTTGGACATGCATATTCATCCAACATGCACAGATGCAACCCTATGTAGTAGACCACAAGCTGTAATATGGGGAAGTAGTCTGCAGGGGGGTCTGTACGGGGGCTATACTGAGGGGTTAGACTAGGACTCTCTATTCTCAACTGCAAAATGGGCTTACAGAGCTAGAGGTGGAGAAGTAGCAGTACACTGATTTTCCCAGGGAATGGCTGTGTGGTGGGGGTTGTCAGCATAAGTCTTGGCCATTAGAGGACAGGCAGGCTGTTCACCCAGCACAACCAGAAAACTGATCACACTGCAATGGATGGACTTCTATGCCTCATGTGGTCAGTTTGAAATAGGAAAGCAGAGGGACTGGCAGGAACACCCGGGATATCACACAAAGAAATCCAAACAGAACGGGATACTTTCTGACACAAGTACATGGTGCAACACATACATACTGTATAACAAAAATTAAATGTTGATGCAACATTTTATTTACGGTCAACTGTATGCAGAAAAGCATATGTAATGGAACAGTTTCACTTTTTAAAAATGAATGAAGGTTTGTACAGTACCTGTCTGCTAGACTCTCTTTTATGGCCCAATAATGAAAGCATATTTTGTAGGTAAAAAGACCATGGTATATGTATGCTCTGTATACAGTGAGTAGACTCAAGTTTTATTTACCAGGCCCCTTCAATATTTAGCACAACTTAGCCAAACCCACAATTCAAAACGGGGCCAATTACAAAGAACACAATGAAATACACTAAACTATCTTCTATACACTCAAAAAAATTCTCACACACTATCTAAGTAAACACAAATGTAAAAATGCTAATTTTATTACACTGCCCAATGCAATTTATAATTTAAAATACATGGTAAGATATCCTCTTACCCCTTCCTTAGCAATTCATGCGTAAGGACATTTGTGGGGTAAGGGCTGAAGGGTGAGGTCACTACTCAACTATGACAGCAAAGAGCTCTGGAGTTGGAGAGAAGAAAGTACATTTCCACTAAGGTAAAAAAAAAGTATTTTTAGTCATTTCTAAGTGAAAGTCATATAAAAGTTATAGCGGAACTTTACCCTAAAAGGAAAGTTCCCCCTCCTCTACCACTTTTGGCACATTTTTATTTTTGGGGGAGTGGGTACCTAGTTTTGATAAGTACCCACCCCATCAAGATTCACCTAGGTGATCCCAGTGGAACTTCTTCCCCCCATCCTACAACCTCTTGGGACATGTCACAGGTCCCAGGAGGCTGCAGGACCATTCACACAGTGTGGTGCATGTGTGGTGGGGAGCTGGCTGTGAAGTTGCAAGGGGTCACAGCCAGCATCTCACAGCCTTGGGGACAGGGCTGTCTTAATGCATGGGCACCAGGTGCATAGGGACCCCATGATAATCTTCCATTACATCATGCTTGCCAACTGTCCCAGATTTGCCTGGACAGTCACGCTTTTTACTAAACTATCCCAGGATGGCCCTGGAAGTGTCCTGGAACCTGTACTGTGTCCTCCTGACTCCCCCTATACTGTACCCTTCTGCTTCCCTCCCTCCATACTGTGCCCTTTGTGTTGATTAGTCTTTGATTTATGGAATTTTTTCTTAATGTTTAAAATCAATTTTATTGAAAGCACTAATATGTTAAGTAAATATATGTTTAATTCTATCAACTATTTATACTTTATTTTCTTGAGAGTAGGTGTGTAAATCGGGGCCGGCTGTTAGGGACCCCAGTGCGTTACTTTGCCCAGGGGCCCATGATGCTATTAAGACGGCCCTGCCTGGGGAATCAAAGACCAACCAAGAACCAGCCCAAGTGAGGACAATTCTGGATCCCTGGACAAATAAGTGTCCTTTTATTAAAAGTCAGCAGCTATAGTATTTATAGCTAATAAACACAATGACCAGTGCAGCGCTACAATATATAGTGAAATCACAAAATGATGTGTAAAATAAGTCAATTAATCTTCATTAGAATGCTTCTATCCTTCTGTAACCACCAAGTGCTCCAAAGCATATAAGTGCAAATATTCCACCACCAGATGTTTGCTCACCTCCAGCAGTAGGACCTCACATAGTACTATGCTTGGTCTAACTGCGCTTTTGGTCCCAAGATGGACACTGTAGATCCACTTGATGGATCCCAGCTATGATTCACAACTTGTCCGGAATATAACTACCAACATCACATCACCTGTGGGAAGCAGTGGAGCTAGTTTGAGAAGCCACAGAGTTAAGTCCTGGAAAGTGGGGAGAGAGGTGTATCCTGCTTTCCTCCACTTTACCTGCTTCCCGAGGCAGGGCGGGCGAACAACACCCCGGTCACCAGGACTGAACACTGCGGCTTATCAAACTGGCTCCCCTGCTTCCTCCCCTTACAGAATGATGGAAGCATTCTAATGAAGATGAATGGATTTATTTAACACATCGTTTTGTGATTTCACTATATTTTTAAACAAATTAATTTAGGTTATACTTTTTCATCTACACTGAGATATTTTCAAGAGAAGGGTAATTGTTATCCATAGGAACACGCAAGATTATATTATATTACAGTATTTGTAGCTGCTGACTTTTAAATTTGTTTTTCAAACAGACTGAAGAACCTCAATGGGGTTACCTGGCTGCAGCATGTCCCTCCCAGGACTTTAGTGCACCCAAAAGGACCGGTACAGCATCCAGTTCTGCTGCAGGCAGCCCATCAAAGTCTATGGTGGGCTGTGGCTATACAAGGATAAACACTGTAAATGGAACCTGCGTATTCGGGGACGAATGCCCAGGATGCAGAAGACTTGTATCCTTTGAATTTGTCACTGAATGCACAGGGCCCTGAATGTGGGTACCACTTGGTACAGTTTTTAGCCCGGGCTAACAGCATCCTACCATAATCTTTTACATGTTGCCTTCAACAGGGCTGGAGACTATCCCCCCCCCCAGATTCATGGCAATGACTTACCAAGTTATGGTTAAACAATATGTTGTACAGTTTTCACATTTTAGCTGTCAGACAGACATTTACAGGAAATGTAAAGTTGTCTCTAATTCTAAAAATAGTAGGTCTCTGGATTTTTTGCAAAACTCATGATTTTCACATGCACTAGTTGCGAAATATCATCATAAAAACTGAAATAGAGCATGAAAAGCACAGAGCAGAAGTACTGTATACCTATAGCAGTTTACATTACAGATTCTATCTCATTGCCCAATGTATGAGTAAGTTATAATTACCACCAGGCTTGATGTTTAGAAAAGGTGAATACTGCAAAAATATTTACAAGGTGGTTTGGATTAAAACTGAACTCCAGGAAAATATCTAAATACAAAAATTGTAAATATATTTGAGAGTTGCTTTACCTGCCAAAGAATTTGTGTTTCCGTCCATCCAGTTGTGGGATTTTTGCAACTCTGCAACACAGCGCAGCCTACCTGGCAGTGCAGAAGACCTGACCGTAGTAAGGTTACACTTACAGGTCTTTTCTCTCTTCCAGCCTGTGATTGGACAATGAAAGAAGAAGCAGAAAACTGATAAGCACATCTGTCACTCTGTTCTCTGCTCCTATCAGCATGTAAACCATGGTGATTACACTTTAATTTTGAGCAACAGAGAAATTCAAGTAACACTTCTTTATTGTCAAAGGCAAGACACTTAAAGTGATTCTAAAGGTTGCAGCCATTGTCACTGAACTGGACCAGAGTTATCCAGCATAGGTTTTAGGAGGGGGAGGGAGCATTTTTAAGACTAGCTACTTCTATCCCTGAATTTTATTTTAGCATCACTGAGAGCCTTCAGGACCATATGGCTCCGTGCCCAAGCTCACATGCAGCCCTCGAGGGCTCTCTTCGTTGGGGGTGCCAAAGCTTCAACCCCCTGAAAGACATATTCCATCTGCATAATAAACCAGGATTTACCCTTCAGTCTCTAAAAAAAATGAGTTTACTACCACTATAAAAGAAAAGTCCAAAATGTAAAAAAAAGTCAAGCAAATATATACTAAGATATAATAAGATTTCTTACAATATTTTCTCTGTTGACACAACCCATTGCAGCACAGAGAGCTTACTGTGGTGCAACACTAAACGTTTTGTGTCAACATGAAGTGTAATGTACTGTTAGAGACTTCTTTTTGTAATATAATTCATTTACTTTGACAATGTTTAGTTGGCTGAATCCTGTCTTCCAGAAAATGCACAGTGAATGTCCACATAACCAATCCTAATATGTAAAATGATGTTTGGCGTTAGGACAAATTCTACTAAATTTATAAGCTAAGACAAACATCAGTGGTTCATATAGTGAACTCAGTGTAGAGCTATTCACCCTGAGGTCATCACAGAGGACAAGGGGGCACTCTTTACATCTGGAGGACAAGAAATGTAATCTCCAAAAACAGAAAGGTTTCTTCACAGTAAGAGCTGTGAACATGTGGAATAGAATTTCTCAAGAGTTGGTTCTGTCCAACTCAGTAGATTGCTTTAAAAAAGTCCTGGATTCTTTCTTAGATAAACAGTATAACTGGATACTAACATTTAAAGGTAAAGTTGATCCAGGGAATATCCAATTGCCTCTCCTTATAAAGTGTATAGAACAGTCCCCTTTTTTTGTGCTGAATGATGAAAAATCTTCATTCCAATATAACCACCAACGTGAATTTGCACCATGGTGATATCAAATTGGAGGCTTACTAGATCCTTTGACCTCTTAATTATAATTATAGGGGGTCAATACACGCCCAATATATATAAACCCATCCAGGCTCATGTATCTCAGATCAGATCACGTGCACTGCCTGAGGCTCTTCAGGCCATCCTGATGTTATGGGGTCAACATATACTCTTATGAAAATAAAGAAGCGTCTCTCATAGTGCAGTAAATTAAGGCTAATTTATTTTAAAAGAATGAAAATGCACTTACAAGCTTAAAAATATCAATCAGCAGAAACAAGCTAAAATGGCAATCCTTACGCAATGACATCAGAAAGGAGGCTCTGTCCGATGCGTTTCGTCATAACCACATGTCTCCCGGGGTTCATGTGTCCGTTTACTCCCATCTGCATCTGATCTGATTCTGATTCTGTCTGCTAAAAACAGATGGATGGGGATCCATTCCCCATCTGTCTGGTGGATCGGATAACAGTTGGATGGAAATTGTCCATTTTAATCCGACAGCCCATAGAGGATAGTGGGCTGTGTCCGTGTCCGCTCTGCATAAGTGGAGCAGACACAGATCTCTCATCTGCTTGCTCAGCGGGGATCAGTAGACAGATCTCCTGCTGACGGGTCTACTCCGTGTGAAAGGGGCCTAACTATCCCTGGTAAAACTCTCAAATCTCTCTCTAATCTGATATACAATTGCACAAAACACAGTTTGTGTGTGTGACTGCATGTAAAAATAGAAAGACATTTTTCAGCAATTAGCATGGCACATGAACACTGAACTTTCCCCATCTTTTGTGATCCTAGATGTGTTTTGGGCTGTGCTCCCACACCCACATGGATGTCACATTGGGAGCAGCAGCTGTGTCCGTGTAGGTGCTGCATCCCATTTGATAGCTATAGGACTGTCTGCATGGGGATGCACGGACCACCTGTGTATCCCCATATGGGTAAACATGGCCCTCCATGGGCTTACAGTTATGTATGTCTGGTGTGTTCAAAGGAAGTCCTCTGGAATTTCAATCAGAAGGAGACCGTCTACAAGTGAACAGCTACTATTTTGCTTTTTCTTTAGAAAACCCATGTTGTAGAAAACCCAAAATGTTCTGAAAATGTTCTGCAATGCTATGAGTTCACCCTGTATTAAATATATATATTATATATATATATATATATATATATATATATATATAAGCAGTATATATACTGTATATAAAACATCAGTTAAAAAATGAATTATATTAACAAATAATACAAAATCGACCAAAAACCATTGCACTTTCCCTTTAAACATTTCCATCAATTTTTGCAGCATGTTTAGCAGCTTCTCAATTTGGCATACACAATGAGTATCAGAATCAGATAGCTTACATAAAGAAACGAAAAGAGGAACCATCCACTTCTGATTAAAGTGCAACACGCTATAGACGGAAGAATTTGAAAGAAACAAATCTTATGACAAACATAAGATATCATCTCTGAATAGGACAAGACAAAAGTATTTTACAGCAAAGCCAAGGATCGAAAAAGTGAGGTTATTAATAATCTCATAGGGTCACCAGGAATATTATGGGTGCCAGTCAAGATTCTTGAGTCCACAAATATAACCGAACCAAGATCATCCTGAAGATTGCTCAGAATGAGAGGTCCAGTGCATCTGACACTTTATAGTCTCCTCCTGCTGACCTTTGGTAATAATATATGTTTGTCTGTGATGTATGTCTTGTATAAATGCTAAACTAACAAATCTATCAATGGGATCCGTTACATACTGTAGTATGCTTGTTGCTAAAGAGCACAGGGTATCAAAAAAAAGCAGTCCATGTTAAAAATCATTTGTAGTTACATTTACTGTTATCATTCTTTTATATATATATATATTTATATATATATATATATATATTTATATATATATACAGTACCTCACAGAAGTGAGTACTCCCCTCACATTTTCTTAAATATTTGATTCTATCTTTTCATGTGACAACACTGAAGAAATGACACTTTGCTACAATGTGACGTAGTGAGTGTACAGCTTGTATAACAGTGTAACTTTGCTATCCCCTCAAAATAACTCAACACACAGCCATTAATGTCTAAACCGCTGGCAACAAAAGTGAGTACACCCCTAAGTGAAAATGTCCAAATTGGGTCCAAAGTGTCAATATTTTGTGTGGTCACCATTATTTTCCAATACTGCCTTAACC
Organism: Staurois parvus; assembly: GCF_062004578.1. Lineage (NCBI taxonomy): Eukaryota > Metazoa > Chordata > Amphibia > Anura > Ranidae > Staurois > Staurois parvus. The sequence continues at coordinate 274,085 of NW_028319124.1, read as the reverse complement.
CTCTTGGGCACCAGTTCACCAGAGCTTCACAGGTTGCCACTGGAGTCCTCTTCCACTCCTCCATGAAGACATCATGGAGCTGGTGGATGTTAGAGACCTTGCGCTCCTCCACCTTCCGTTTGAGGATGCCCCACAGATGCTCAATAGGGGTTAGGTCTGGAGACATGCTTGGCCAGTCCATCCCCTTTACCCTTAACTTCTTTAGCAAGGCAGTGGTCATCTTGGCGGTGTGTTTGGGGTCATTATCATGTTGGAATACTGCCCTGCAGCCCAGGCTCCGAAGGGAGGGGATCATGCTCTGTTTCAGTATGTCACTGTACATGTTGGCATGCATGGTTCCCTTAATGAACTGTAGCTCTCCAGTGCCGGCAGCACTCATGCAGCCCCAGACCATAACACTCCCACCACCAGGAGTACAAAAGACACATTTGTCTTTTGTACTCCTCACCTGGTTGCCACCACACACGCTTGACACCATCTGAACCAAATCAGTTTATCAAACCACAGGACATGGTTCCAGTAATCCATGTCGTTAGTCTGCTTGTCTTCAGCAAACTGTTTGCGGGCTTTCTTGTGCATCATCTTTAGAAGAGGCTTCCTTCTGGGACGACAGCCATGCAGACCAATTTGATGCAGTGTGGGGCGTATGGTCTGAGCACTGACAGGCTGACCTCCCCACCCCTTCAACCTCTGCAGCAATGCTGGCAGCATTCATATGTCTATTTCCCAAAGACAACCTCTGGATATGATGCTGAGCACGTGCAATCAACTTCTTTTGTCGACCATGGCGAGGCCTGTTCTGAGTGGAACCTGTCCTGTTAAACCGCTGTATGGTGCTGGCCACCATGCTGCAGCTCAGTTTCAGGGTCTTGGCAATCTTCTTATAGCTTTGGCCGTAGAGCAACAATTCTATTTTTCAGATCCTCAGAGAGTTTTTTTCGAAGAGGTGCCATGTTGAACCTCCAGTGACCAGTATGAGAGAGTGAGAGCAATAACACCAAATTTAACACACCTGCTCCCCATTCACACCTGAGACCTTGTAGCACTAACCAGTCACATGACACCGGGGAGGAAAAATTGGCTTATTGGGCCCAATTTTGGACATTTTCACTTAGGGGTGCACTCACTTTTGTTGCCAGTGGTTTAGACATTAATGGCTGTGTGTTGAGTGATTTTAAGGGAACAGCAATTTACACTTTTATACAAGCTGTACACTCACTACGTCACATTGATCTCTAAATGTTTTTTTAGAAAATTATAACAGGATTCACTGCTTCCATTGCTTTGTAGTAGATCCTGCATGTTGGAGGTTCTCGTTTCTGGCAGATTTATGGTGAATTTTGCTAAGACATTATGTTATGTGCCACCCCCTCACTATAAAAGGAAGGGTTCCCAGCAGCCATTGGTTAGTATGTGTTGAAATAGTTTAGGAATAGCTAGCTGTCTGTGTAGAAAGTTAGTTACCGTATATAGTGATATACTGTGCTTATGCTGTGGATTGCAGTGTGGTGGGCTACATACTCTTGCAAACCCCCCTGTGTGTACAATTTAGAAAGCCAATAGCCTTCTTTAGAACTACCTCCTTATGTGTGTTAAAATCAACTGTAGATGTTTGGTTGCTGCCCCATCATCCACCACCCTGCAGTATGGATTGCTGTTATTGTTTAAGTGTTTTTTTTCCATGCTTAGCCATATTTTTTTTATTCTTTGCTAGGTAAAAATGGCTTGTATATTGTTTTCATGGTTTATTTTTTGAGGTGAAGAACTTTTAAAATTTTATTTTCATTTGCTGGGCCTTTTTTATATCAGAGTCTAAATTGCACATTGGTTGTTGACACAGACAAAGCAGCCCTTTTTGCAGCACATCACCACATACCTATGTGGTAAAGTAGTGTGCACCAAAATACCACAATTTGTTTCTCCCTATTGCCATACCTGCCAATAAATTTAGACAAATGGTAGAGGCCCTGCATGCAGAGGTAGGAGGAGGTAGGGGCAGGTTCTGAAGATAAAGAGCTGGCTGGACCACACCATCAAGAGGCAGGGCACTCCTACCTTTTCCATCTCAGAGTGACCATGTTATACAGACAATGCACATGCAGGAGGTTGTCTGCAACTGTTGGTAATGCACCCTCTTGTACTTATACCACCATAGCTCTTCCAAACTGGTAATGAGGAGTCAGGAGAATTATTTCATCACACAATCACTGATTTGCTGTAGGAGGATGATCTTGGTAATGTGCTAGCATTCTTAATTTCAGATATTAAGGATGAAAAGATAGCACCAGGTACGTAGAGTAAGGAGACATCAGGCAGGGAGCAACACAAGGATGATATTCTAGCAACTGGAGCTTACCACCAAGTTGACTCCAGCAATGAGATGGTAAAGTGGCAGACTATCCATGGGTGCCATCAACTGAAGAGGAGGTCAATTCTGAAGGCAAATCAGACCAGCAACAAGGGAGAAATTTGTAAAGAGGCAGGGCCAGCTTGCAGAGGTCTGAAAGTAGCAGTCATCCTAGTCGATCTGATGGGACTGCCCCACAGGTACAGGCCACTTCTATCACCAGAGATGGTTCATAGAGCTCTGTACTATATAAGGTATCTGATGCCAACTGCACTGTTTTGGACTTCAGCCTCTGCCTGTAGCATAAAAGAGCTAACCATTTGTGTACCACATACATGACTCTGTACTACGGAGCTCAGTAAGAGAACCTCAATGACATGGCAGTAGGGGGCCCACACTCCTCTATCTCCTCCTCATTTTTCATATCTCCCCTCCTCTATAAGACTCTCCTGCAGCATCTGCTTGAACAGCTACAGCCTCTATAGACATGAAGGGAAACCTCACAGGGGTTCAAGAGAATTAGGCTCTGCCACATTATACAAGAAAGAAGGACATGGGGCCATGCTGAAACAGATCAAACAAAGGCTTTAACCTCTGCAGAATTCTCCTATAAACAGAAGACTATGAGCGGAAACTTAAAATGTAGGAAAATAAATGGGATAATAATGAGGGAGATATCTCAGATGACATGACATAACAATAACAAGGAGTACAAGCACAAAATTGTCATTAGATAAAAAATGATGAGTGAGGGGATACAATGACAGATGAGTGAAGGGATAATGTAGGACATGATGAGAGAAGGGATAAGAATGGACATTATGAGTGTATGTACAATATTTGGAATGATGAATAGGGATAGGATGAACATATCCAGGTTCAGTTCAATGCAGGTTCTGGGAATATGGCCAAATTTCAGATCCTAAATCTGAACCTCATTGAATTCAAAGGGGGCTGAATCTTACAAATCAATAATAGCCGTTTTCTGGGCTTAATGGCAAGGTAGTGCCAAACAAAGGGCATGGAGATCTGAGCAGTAGGGTGGGGAACATGTACAAATTTGTTTTTTATTTTATCATTTAGCATGAGGAGGGTATTTTCACTGTAAAGAGTAAAATTAAAAATACAAAATTCCTTGGTTGGGGCATGCTTAAGCATTAAGAATCTCAGGGACAGCACCAGCGACACCATATTGTGGCATCGCATATATTGCATGTATAATAATTTAGTTTACGTTTACATTTTTTCCTTGGTTTGCATACAGCAACATCTCCAAGATGCGACTGTTCCTAACCCCGGAAACCACTAAGCAACTTATTCACTCCCTTGTTATATCTCGCCTCGACTACTCGCCTCCCTCCTCATTGGCCTTCCTCATCGTAAACTATCCCCCCTTCAGTCTATCATGAACGCTGCTGCTAGACTCATCCATTTCACTAACCGTTCCATATCCGCCACCCCTCTCTGCCAGTCCCTCCACTGGCTCCCAGTTGCCCAACGGATAAAATTCAAAACTCTGACAATGACATATAAAGGCATCCACAACACTGCCCAACTTACATAACCGATCGTATCTCTAAATATCACCCAAACTGTACTCTCCGCTCCTCGCAAGATTTCCTACTCTCTAGCTCCCTTATCTCCTCCTCCCATGCTCGTCTCCAAGACTTCTCCAGGGTGTCACCCATCCTCTGGAACTCCCTACCCCAATCTATCAGATTATCACCTACTCTACTTGCCTTTTGGCGATCACTGAAAACCTTTCTTTCAGGGAAGTCTATCCCTCCCTCTGCTAATTCTGATATCCTCTACTCTTCCAACCACTCCATCCCCCACAGTGACTACTTACTGTACCACTCACCCCGCCCTCCTAGATTGTAAGCTCCAAGGAGCAGGGCCCTCAAATCCCTCTTGTATTGAGCTGTATTATTACTGTATTGTCTCCCACTACAATGTAAAGCGCTGAGCAAACCGTTGGCGCTATATAAATCCTGTATAATAATAATAATAATATATCAACAACTCCCCTCCCCCCCAAAAAGTGCCAAAAATCACAAATATTAAATAAGTGAATAAAGTTCTCCTGATAAAGTGCAATATATAATTTATAAAAAATTCCATAAAATCTTTGTAATATCCATGTGCTCCCTCAATAGCATGCATATGTGCATTATCCTCCACCATTCAAATCCGTGCTCACCTTCACTCTGCGACCTGCCCTCTTACAGGTCAAAACACTTTGTTTCCTCTTAATTTGGATCCTAGGAGCGGTGTCTCCCTTGTGTAAAGTATCTCTCCCCACCGATGATTGGTCCTCTGCCACTTAACCACTTGCCTACTAGGCACTTATATCCCCTTCCTGCCCAGGCCAATTTTCACCTTTCAGTGGTGTCTCACTTTGAATGACAATTGCGCAGTCATGCAACACTGTACCCATATGAAATTGTTATAATTTTTTTCACACAAATAGAGCTTTCTTTTGGTGGTATATAAAAAAAGAGCAAAACATTTGAAAAAAAAAGTTTTTCTTTGGTTCTTTTATAAAATTTTGCAAACAGGTAATTTTTCTCCTTCACTGATGTGCATTGATGAGGCTGCACTGATAGGCAGCACTGATGAGCACTGACAGGCAGCACTGATGGGCATTGATAGGCAGGACTGATGAGGTAGCACAGATAGGCAGCACTGATAGGTGACACTGATAGGCAGCACTGATGAGCTGCACTGACTGTCGGCACTGATGGGCACAAACTGGCAGCACTGCTGGGCGGCATTGGTGGGGGGGCACTGCTCGGCACTGGTGCCTGGCACCGCCGGGCACAGATGGGTGGCACTACTAGGCACTGATGGGCACAGGTGGGTGGCACTGATGGGCACAGGTGGGTGGCACTGCTGGGCACTTGTGGGAGGTACTGCTGGGCGCAGGTGGGCGGCATTGGTTGGTGGCACTGCTGGACACTGATCATCAGGGCACTGATCATCAGTGCCCTGATGATCGGTCCTGATCCATCCTCTGACAGTTGCTGGTTATCGGCAGTACTTTCCTCACGCTGTGACAGTGTGAGGAAAGTGCAGCCGATAACCGGCAATTGCATTTACCGGTAATCTGCTGTGTCACTGGACACGACTGATCACGTGGTCCTTTTACCACATCATGTGATCAGCTGTGTCCGTAGGTAAATGCATCTACATCTGCAATAAATATTCCCTACCTAGCCAGGTGTGTCAGGGTGTGTAGTGCTATTTGCACAGTCATGGGCATAGGAACGGGGGACCCAATACATTCAATGGCTTCTTCAGGGGTAAGCTCTAAGCTACATTAGTAAATTATTATCTTCATGTGCAAGAGACCTATGTGGTTTCAAGTACATATTTAACCACTACGGCTCTCACAGCTGTTCAACCCTTATGGACCAGAGCAAGGTTTACATTTCTGTTATGTAACAGAAAAAAGTAATACATATATTGTCTTGCAACAATGATTTTTGTCACCTTACTCACAGGGGCAGACTGACAACTTATGGGGCCCCCGGGCAATAAGGGATCATGGGGCCCCTGTGTCCTTGCCCAAACTCAAAAAAGCCTATGAAAAAGGTACCAGGGGCATCTCATGGGGCCCCCTACTGACCCCGGGCCCTCGGCAGTGCCCGAGTTTTCAAATGGTCAGTCTGCCCCTGCTTACTCATCATCCCTTCACTGGTCCTCTCCCATTCTAATGTAATCACTGATTATCTCCTACATTTTCCATCCCCTCACTCATCATCTCCTTTCTTGTTACCTTACTCATCATCTGCCATCATATCCCCCCACTCACCATCTTCTATCTTATCCTCTCACTCATCGTCATCATCTGTCTTATCCCCTAACTCATCATTCACCCGCCATCTCCCATCCTGTTCTCTTACTCATTATCTCCCATTATATTCCCTTATTCATCAATTCCTATCTTTTTCCTTCAATTTTTGATTTTCCATCCTGTCCTTTTACTCACACTCTCCCCCTTCACTCATTATCTTCCATCACATTTCCTCACTCATCTTCTCCCATGTTATTTCTTCATTGTTTATCTCAAATCATATACCATAATGTATCATCTTATCCCCTCACTGATCCTTTCCCCTCTTATCCCTTCATCTCCCATCTTATCCCCCCATTCACCATCTCCCATTATATCTCCTCGTTGATCATCTTCCACCGTATCCCTCACTCATCATCTCTTATCTTATACCCGCACTCATAATCTTCCATCTTATTCTGACACTTATCATCTCCCATCTTATGCCTTCACTCATCATATGTTATCATATACCCACACGCATCAACTCCTGTCTTATGTCCTCAGTGGTCACATCCATCTTTTACCCTCACTCACAATCTCCTATTTTATCCCCTCACTCATCAATTTCTATCTTTTTCCTTCAATCTGTAATGCTTGCTCTTGTATGAATGGTCAGGGATAATAGCAGGCTAGTGTAGCTTCACCTACAGCATCCCTGTTCCTTTAAGGCATGCAGGTCTACAAGTACTTGGTTGCCTTCCGGACATAATACACAATACTATGTTCTCTGGCCAGGTAGCACCATTTTGAGTTGCTGCAATGAAATTTCAGCAAAATGGACTTGCCTGCTGCATCATTTTTTCACTTTGATTTTTGGGGTGTCTTTGAATTCAGTCCTCTGTAGGTTGATAATTTTCATTTCTATCAAACGATGGGGCATCCTTACGTTCCTAACACATTTCCAGTCCATATCAGTATAGATATCCAGCATGATAGTTTCCCCCATTGAAATCTGGTGTGTTTTCAAAATGTGCCTTTAATTTTTTTGAGCAGTGTACTTATTAATCATCATCCTTTATATAGAAGGTGGTATCAAAAAGGTTTGAGACTAATTTTGTAACACACCAACAGATGACAGAACAAGGATGCATGCACAGTCACAGGGAGCACTGACCTTCATAAGTCAGTGTGCAAAAAAACATTGTCCTGTGTACATCGGGAGCTGTACAACTGAAGTCTGCTAAGAACTTCATTGGTGTGCCGTAGATGACCCATCCTTCATGTCACGGATCATTACCAGTGACGAAACTTGGGTTTACGGGTTTCACACGTTTGCTCTTGTTCTAACTTGCTGTCCATGATGAAAATAGCAGACGTGGTAGTGCACATGGGCAGAATAGCAACGTTTGCGCAGTTCCCGATGCACACAGGATGATGTCTTTTGGCAGACTGACTTATGAAGGCTGGTGCTCCCTGTGATTGTACATGCAGCCTTGTGCTGCCATCTGTTGCATGCTACATAACTAGTCTTGAAACTTTTTGATACCTCCTCGTATGATGTGAGGTTATGTGGTTTGGTCATTCTTAGCAGAAAAACTTTTTTAGAACATGCTCTTAGCACTTTTCTTGTAAAGATGCCATGATAGGTAATTGGTGTTGGATTGGTCTACAAGCCTTTGCTTGACAACAAGCGAAGGCTGAAGTGTTTCCCTCAGGTCTCGTAGTCTCTCATATTGATTAGCTTTCTGTACTGAATCAAATGTCTAATGTATTCTGTGTCTCAGTTATCAGACTTCATATGTATGTTATAATATGCTGATACTATTGACTCAGCATAATTAAAGTGCAAGTCCAGTCTAAACCTAATCTAATCTTAAACTTGCTCCCAGCCCCATTAGACAGTAATCCCTATGCTAACTAGCCTGTAGAGGAAAGATGTGTATATTTGTCTAATCTAAGGGCGCTCTGGCCTGGTCATGTGATCGGCTACCAGCGCTGGACTCAGGTAGGAGGAGAAATCACCAAAAAAGGCTGCATTGTCTGGGCGGTGACATCATCCATAGGCTTACTATGGGACATCTGTTGTTGGCTGTCCCTCCTCTAACCTGAAGCTGGCACTGGGAGTTGATCACAGGACCGGACTGGAGTGTCCTTAGTGTAGCACACCTGTGGGTGTTAGCAACATATTGGTATATGATGTGGGTTTCACAGCTCTTACCTGGACTGACGACACAGCAGAATCCAATGAAACACACACTGGCTTTAAGAGAGAAAATTCCCCTGGGGGATTTATTCCATCTAGAAACAGGGTGCAAATATCACCTATGACTCTAAGCGTAGTGAATCTTAGTAACCGTATTGAATAATCATGTATATTAACTTATGGACATAAGATGTTCTATACCAAACACATATATTAACAAGTATAAATGTTACTGCATAAAATAGTTACCAGCACTTAACTATAATGAGTGCCAAACACTTCCCTTGCTTCCGGATATCTGACCAGAACAAAAGTTCCAAAAATGCAGTCTCTAGATGGGGCACGTTGGAGCTCTTTTTAACATAGGTGAACTGTTAAACAGAATGTGGCTGATTTCATCAGAAAATCCTACAAAAATGTCTTTGAAAAATATAGTAGAAATCCTGGGTAAATGGCTTGTTCTCACTTCAGAACATCTCTATGATTTAGGGATTTCTCTGTAATTTCACTGTCTCTGATATATGTATTCAGACTTTGCAGACAACCGAGGGAGACGATACACACTTTACTAGTCTCTGGTGCTGGTAAAATCAGTACAGCGACTTGGCGGGAAATTCCATTGGGTATCTCTCTCTGTGTCAGTGTGTCTCTAAAATGGCGACTCAGTGGAGTACCACCGACCTCATGGAGGGAGTTGCAGACAGCAGTACTCACGTCCTATATGATCTTTCACTCAGTTCAACTGTTCAGCCTCCTCTCAGTCCCCTAAGGTCCTGCAGCGCTGTCTCTGGTGTCCAACAATGGCCAGCCCAGCCCTTCTGCACTGACCTTCACCTTCCCTCACCAAATCGTCTCCCCCTTTTCTTCCTGTGTCCTCCCTCCCCAGACTTCCTGTCCCAAGCCGATCATAGAGCTGAAGCTGGAGCTGTTGCTAGTGGCATCTTGTGGTCGAATAAGATATTGCATCAAATTCACATACAGTACTATAATGTCTGCAGTAATATTATTGGTAATAAAAGGTTGTTACATTAGATTAGGTAAGTATAGACCTCTTTCCTCTTCAGGTAGTTAGTAAAGGAATTAGAATAGGGTTGGAAGCAGGTTTAAGGTTTTCACTGGACTTCCACTTTAAACTTAGAATAGTGTGTTAATAAAGCAAGTTTTCAAGAAAACCCTACTATATTTGTCCCTATTGTTCCCAATATAGTGGACCTGCCTCTCCTAGGACAGTTAGTAAAAAGAAAATTTCTCTGATTGGAAGGATAAAATTATTTTTCTGTCAAAAATATACTCTCTGTAAAGGTGTCCATTTTCCACACATCCAAGTGGATTCCTAATCCACAACTTTAGCCAGGTAATGCAAACATTTCCCACATTATCCATTAACATGGAGGCTAGTTTATGTAAATTAGAACATGGTATTTCACAAGCTTTTACATCTCTCATCCTGTTCTCAGAAAATCAGTGTTACGTACCTGATGATAGAGCCTGACGTGTAGAGGGAAGCCTCTTTTACAGCCTTGGCTCAGGGGCCACTGGTAGTGAGACAGTGGCCGCAAGAGCACAGGGAGGTAAGAGTGCCTGTAGAGTATCCAACAGACCACAAAGGTGAGAAGCAAGTGCTTTGCCAGGAATGAATCAAATGGACAATGCAGTGGATGACAGCAGGAGGAGCAAACCCTGAACTTGGCAGACAGCGGGCTGGCAGTTGCTTGGCTGGCAGATGACTGGTCGCAGGTGCAGGGTAGGCAGACAGCACCTGGCAGGTGGATGACCATTGTTGGTCATCAGGTCACCAGGTGAGTAGCATGCTGAAAAAAGGACGCTGAGCAGATGGATAATCAGGATGTGGTCAGGCAAGCCAGGTCAGCAACAGATTGTCAGATATGGCCATGGACAGCAGGCAGAAGAATGGTCAGTGTACATTCTGAGGTCAGAACACTGCAGCAGGCAGATGAGCAAAAGGCAAACCAAGGTCAGTGCAGGTAGGAGTCAAGCTTGCTCAGGACGAGCCAGGTCAATCACAGGAGTCAAATACAGGAACGGACACAGGGACACAGGAAGAGCTTCAGATCAGACAGCACTGACTAGTACAACTGCTGCACTTAAATAGTCCCTTTGGCACCATTTCCAGTGACAGCTGCGCATGCCCACACATGCACACGCCTATGCGCATGACCATGCACAGCAAACCGGGCACCCACAGACCTGTGCCTGCGCATCTGTATGTGCCTTGGAACTTCGTCTGTACTATGGCCAGCACCTCCCTAACAATCAGTATCTGTCTAGACACAATTTATGACTCCATGGTGATAGGATTAAGGTGACTTAGTTACCCATGTGGCTAGAAATGCTTCAGAATATTCCTGACTCTGTTTAGTGCTGAGGAAGGTATCTGGATGAGTTATGAATCTTCTATATTAAAGAATAAGTCCTGTTAAATATGCTTTATTTCTACCTCAGCAATAACATTTCCACAATTTGCCACCAAAAGTTATATACTGTAGAATCCCATTGGGAAGTCTAGCAAATTAGATACCAAAATGAGGAACTATTTATATCAAAATTTTTTTAATATTGCTTCATAATAATTTAATGTTTTGTGAATGTACTGCTTATGCAAGCTAGATAAAAAGGGAACTACGTAGAATGATATAGGACAATGTTTATGTTATAAAGATAGAGACTTAGGTTTTCCAGTAGCACATCTTTATAGGTAAAGTTGATCCAGGGAATATCCGATTGCCTCTCGGGGATCAGGAAGGAATTTTTTCCCCTGCAGGAGCAAATTGGATTATGCTTTGCTGGGTTTTTTTGCCTTCCTCTGGATCAACTGTGGGTATAGGATTGTAATTTTTTTTCTAATGGTTGAACTGGATGGACTTTTGTCTTTTTTTCAGCCATACTAACTATGTAACATCATTTTGCTTACAATCATGGATATGACCCCTCCAAAAAGAAATTATTTACATCGGTCCATATTAACCACTTCCCGACCGGCCGTTGTATATAAACGGTGGGATGGTGGCACTGCAGGGTCAGGTGGCCATTTATAAACGGCCTCCCCGCACCCTGCTTGTGAGCGCTCCCCGGGAGCGCGCAGCACTGCGATCTGGTGCCCGCTGTGTCCTCCGGACACAGTGAAACACCGATCGTCGGACGGGACCTCTGTACGAGGTCCCGATCATGTGATCACCAATTGGCCAATCAGTGATCACATGCAAAATAGTGAAATCTGTGAATGATCACAGAGGTCACATGGTACAAGGCTATTCACAACAGCCTTGTACCATGTGACAAGCTGTGACCAATCACAGCTCACTCAGTAGTTCTCAATGGCTGCAAGAATGCAGACAGAAAGAGAGAAATGATTGCTTTTTGTCAGGGCAGGGCTGTGGAACGGACAGGTAGGCCTAGTGGCAGGGTAACGCACTGGCTGACGACAACCACCACCAACAGACTGAAGTCCCTCAGGGCGCGGAGTCTAAGTCCCAGGCTGCCCTTCACCAGGGCCCCTGATGGTGGGGATGGACTTGACGCAACCAGGGACCAGGTCGCGGCCCCCGAGACACCCCAGCTGCGGTAATGGCCGCCGCCAATGGCGTGTAGTTGGTGAGAATGACAATAGCGTAGTCAGACAAGCCGGGTCAATAACAACGGGACAAAACAGTACAGAACAGTAGACAGAGAATCACAGGTCACGGGCCGGGTTCAGCAACAGAAGGTCAGATCAAAGGGAAACGCAGAGAATGGTCTTAGTCACAAGCCGAGTCAGAATACCAGAAGAGTCACGAGCGTATACACAGAGCTGTAGCAAGACAAAGACACAAGACACAAGTGCAAAGAGCATGTGCAGATCCCAGGCTTATATGTACTCAGCCACACCCCTCTGGGGGATGGACCTCAGAGACCTGAAGGCATAAAAGATTCCCATCATGCTCAGCAGAAATCCAAGATGGATGCTAGCACATGGAGTAACATAACCTCTGGGAAAAGGTAGGACCTTGACAGTACCTCCTCCTCAAGGGCCCCTCCCCCTCCGCGGCTCAACAAAAGGTTTCCGAGGAAAGCGGGTATGAAACGCGCGGAGGAGGGCAGGAGCATGGACATCCGCGGAAGGAACCCAGGAACGCTCCTCGGGACCATAACCGCGCCAATGAACCAGGAACTGTAATCGGCCGCGCACCAATCGAGAGTCCAGGATCCGGCTCACCTCATACTCCTCATGACCGTCAACCCGAATGGGACGGGGCCGAGGCAGAGAGGTAGTGAAGCGATTGCAGATCAGAGGTTTCAACAGTGATACATGAAAGATATTGGAGATCCGCATCCCAGGTGGAAGGGCAAGGGCATAGGCCACCGGATTCACCTTGCGGAGAATGCGAAAAGGACCGACAAAACGGGGAGCTAGTTTGGGTGTGGGCACCCGAAGATTGAGGTTACGAGTAGACAACCACACCCGATCGCCGACCTGGTATGAAGGAGCGGGCAACCGTCTGCGATCAGCCTGGAACTTCTGACGCTGAGCCGAGTCCCTCAAAGCCCTCTGGATCTGCCCCCATGAAGAACGCAGGGCAGCAAGATGGTTCTCCACAGCCGGAATGTCCTGTGGTGAGAACCTCTCAGGTAATACCACGGGTTGGTACCCATAGTTGGCCATGAAGGGGGACATCCCGGTGGAGGAGTTGACCGCCGAGTTCCTGGCAAACTCAGCCCAAGGCAGGAGATCGGCCCAATCGTCCTGATGGTCCGAGATATAACACCGAAGGAATTGTTCTAAGGCCTGATTGGAACGCTCCGCAGCCCCATTGGACTGCGGGTGGTAGGCTGAAGAAAAGGAGAGACTAATGCCCAACTGGGAGCAGAAGGCGCGCCAGAATCTACCAACGCCTGGGCCGTCACCGAGCCCTCCGCCCAAGAGAGGACAACGGTGATCAGTGGCTTATCTCTGCGGAACGCCGGGGACGAGGAGACTCCACCCAAGATCTGTCCCCGACAGGATCTCAGGTGCGAGCGTTTCCCGGAAGGACCGGACAGGACTGCCGAAAGTGCCCACCAAGACCACAGTACAGGCAGCGACCCTCCCGACGCCGAGCGGCCCGCTCCCCCTCGGAAAGGCGAGCAAACCCCAGCTGCATGGGCTCACCACCAGACAATCTATCCCCAGGAGGCGTGGGAGGAGAGGGAGGAATGGGTGGGATAGAAAACGCAGGTGCCAGTCGATTGGAAGGCCTCCGCAGGCGTTCCTTGAGTGAAGGCCTCTCCCTGAGCCTGGTATCAATCAGGATCAGGAAGGAAATTAGTGCTTCCAGCTCCACAGGCAATTCCTTGGCTGCGATCTCGTCCTTCAATGCATCAGAAAGACCCTGAGAAAACGCAGCCACCAGAGCCTCATTGTTCCAACCCACCTCTGCTGCCAGGGTACGAAACTCTATGGCGTACTCGGCCACGGTCCGTGAACCCTGATGCATAGACATGAGCAGCTTGGCAGCCGAGGCGGAGCGAGCCGGTACATCGAATACCCTACGGAAGGCATCGACAAAACCGGAAAACTCGTGAATCACGGGGTCATTCCTCTCCCATAAGGGATTCGCCCAGGCCAAGGCCTTGTCTGAGAGTAGTGAGATGAGGAAACCCACCTTTGACCTCTCAGTCGGAAAAGCGTAGGGGATTAATTCAAAGTAAATCCCCACCTGGTTAAGGAACCCACGACACTGACTCGGCTCACCCCCAAAGCGCTGTGGAAGAGGGGCTGAACCGGTCATACCTCTGGACACCGCGGGTGCCGCATCAGCCGCGGCGGTAGGCACAGCAAGCGGAACAGCAGCGGGAGCGACCACCGGAGTGACAACCGGCCTAATAACACCAGGAGTAAGGTGCGCGGTGCGTGCCAGCAGAGTTTGCAACGCCTGAGCGAACTGATCCAACAGGAGATCCTGTTGATCCAGTCTGGCAACCAACATAGGAAGTGAAGGCGTACCTGCACCGTCAGGATTCATGGCACTTGTGTAATGTCAGGGCAGGGCTGTGGAACGGACAGGTAGGCCTAGTGGCAGGGTAACGCACTGGCTGACGACAACCACCACCAACAGACTGAAGTCCCTCAGGGCGCGGAGTCTAAGTCCCAGGCTGCCCTTCACCAGGGCCCCTGATGGTGGGGATGGACTTGACGCAACCAGGGACCAGGTCGCGGCCCCCGAGACACCCCAGCTGCGGTAATGGCCGCCGCCAATGGCGTGTAGTTGGTGAGAATGACAATAGCGTAGTCAGACAAGCCGGGTCAATAACAACGGGACAAAACAGTACAGAACAGTAGACAGAGAATCACAGGTCACGGGCCGGGTTCAGCAACAGAAGGTCAGATCAAAGGGAAACGCAGAGAATGGTCTTAGTCACAAGCCGAGTCAGAATACCAGAAGAGTCACGAGCGTATACACAGAGCTGTAGCAAGACAAAGACACAAGACACAAGTGCAAAGAGCATGTGCAGATCCCAGGCTTATATGTACTCAGCCACACCCCTCTGGGGGATGGACCTCAGAGACCTGAAGGCATAAAAGATTCCCATCATGCTCAGCAGAAATCCAAGATGGATGCTAGCACATGGAGTAACATAACCTCTGGGAAAAGGTAGGACCTTGACACTTTTACAGCCTTTATGGGTGTAAAAGCAATCAGTGTAAAAAAAAAAAAAATCTTCATCACCCCCCAAAAGTAGTACAGTATCACCATGGTGACACTGTACTGCTAGGGTGACTGTATGTAAAAAAAAATATAATAATAAAATAAATAATAATATTAAAAAAAAAATGTAAAAAAAATGTTTAAAAATTATAATATTTGGTTATAAACTAATTTGGCTTATTTTATTTTTTTTACTACAAAGATAACGCAATCAATTTTGGCCAAGATTTATGATGAAATATTATTTATTTGCAAAATTTTATAAGAAAAACACTTTTTTAAAAAATTTTTGGACATTTTCATTTACATAGCAAAAAAAATAAAAAATCCCAGCGGTGAATAAATAACACCAAAATAAAGCTTTATCTGTCTCAAAAAAATGGTAAAAAATTCATATGGGTACAGTGTTGCATGACCGCGCAATTGTCATTCAAAGTGTGATAGCGCTGAAAACTGCCCTGGTCAGGAAGGGGGTAAAAGTGTCTGGACTGGAAGTGGTTAACATACCAAACATAGGTGGAAATGGCATAGGTTGTTACACTCAGATCTGCAAATATATAGGTTAAAAGCTGTAGAATATCTGGGTCTGAAGAAAAAAAAAGTTCCATTTTTCAAAATCAATTTAGTTAAATAATTTCTTGCTTAGATTGTAAACTCCTTGGGGGCATAACTGTTGTGCATGTATATTATGTGAAGCACTACATATATTTATGGGTTATATAAATACCTATCATAAATAACCATTTTACATTTAAACCCCCTTTTGCCTTCAGAAGTGCTTTAATTCTTTGTGGCACAGATTTAATAAGGTGTTGGAAACATTCCTTAGAGATTTTGGTCCATATTGACTGGAGTTACTGTTGCCTTCCCATCATCTTGATCTTGTCTGTCCATTCTCCTCTGACCTCTGACATCAGCAAGGCATTTTTCGTCCACACAATTGCCACTCACTGGATACTTTCTATTTTTCAGACCATTCTCTGCAAACCCTAGAGATGATTGTGTGTGAATATCCCAGTAGATCAGCAGTTTTTGAAATACTCAAACAAGCCCGTCTGGCAGCAATAACCATGCCACGTTTAAAGTCACTTTCTCCACTTTCTTCCCCATTCTGATGCTCAGTTTGAACTTCAGCAAGTCGTCTTCACCATGCCTGGATGCCTAAATGCATTGAGTTGCTGCCATGTGATTGGCTGATTAGCAGTTTGTGTTACCAAGCAATTGAACAGGTGTTCCTAATAAAGTGGCCGTTGAGTGTG
The DNA here is from genome assembly GCF_062004578.1 of Staurois parvus. Classification (NCBI taxonomy): domain Eukaryota; kingdom Metazoa; phylum Chordata; class Amphibia; order Anura; family Ranidae; genus Staurois; species Staurois parvus. Next base: position 257,815 of record NW_028319124.1, on the reverse strand, counting down.
TATATATATATATATATATATATATATATATATATATATATATATATACATATACACTCACTGGCCACTTGAGTGACAGTGCTAGGCCTTGCCATTGTGTGAGTATAGGTAGAACACACAAGGTTCTCAAGGATACAGCTTGAGGGACTCCAGAGTGTTGTCTGAGTGGAGAAAACTGGATTTTTAGTTTTTCTGGGTTTTATAATCCTGGATCAGAGCGTAGAGTCCAAAGGCTTTGAAGAGTTTTGGGCCGGAAGAAGCCTTAAATCCCGTGACCTGTTCTTAATGGAGACCTGCAGGCAATATGAGTGTGCAGGTATGCACACTTGTTATACGCGAGGTCAGGGAATAGCTCAGGGCTCCCTTCAGGAGACAGGTCTATGCTCTATCCAAGAGACAAGCATACTCCCATTAGGGGACAGGTGTGGGCTCCCATTAGAAGAGGTGCTCAACTGAAAGCCAGCACTGCATGCTGGAGGAGATATTCCTTACCCACAAGACTGAAAGGGTTGAGGTAGCTAAGCAAGTCCAGGAGAATGGAAAATCCAGGACGACTAGGCGAATCCAGGGAACTGTGGGAATCTGGAAGACTGGAGGAATTAGAGATCCCGGGTGCCAGGGAGTAGGCCCATGCAGCAGGGTGCTAAATATACAGGCTGAACAAGCCAGGAGAGCACAGAGACACAGGAGAGTTCAGTGAGACAGCTTGAGGGACCAAATCCAAACCAAATGAAAAGAGCAGCGGCACTGCTGAAGATGGAGCCAGGTGACTTGGCATTATTTTTTTGTGGTGGTGAACCCCTGCATGGGCAAGTTACTGTTTAGCTTTTACTTTTGCATACTGTATACATGCTTAATTTTTTGTCAAATGATTGTCAGTTAAAGCGGAGCTAAACCCCTATATTCTTTTCAGTCAGTTCAGTTAAATCGGTGGGTTTAGTTCCACTGTAACATAGGTGGCAATAGGATTGGAGGAGGATTCCGTTAAGAGGGGTGTACCCCAGTCTGATTTCTTGTCCCTCTTTTCCCGATTTCCCACCCTGGGAATCATTTGAGATATGTCCTCTTCCATTGGGGAGATTCAGCTTGCTCCAACTGCGTGACGGTGCGCTGCCCTCTGCGGGAAGTTGGTCATCAGCTGGAAGCAGGAGGAGTGAATGGCTTGTAGAAAAGATGGAATGACTTTATATATGTGTTGGTGTTGAATATTGCATATTATATATATTAAGAAAAAACTGATCACCTGCCCAGGTCTATAACTGGCTTTTTAAACAGTGAACATGGGGGGCTGTCACTACGTGAGAAATTTCCAAAAAAGTAGAACTATCCAGTTCAACTTGCCAGCCTACCCCAATCTAATATCGGCTTTTGTTGGCAAGGAACAAGGATATGTATATCTTATCAACAAAGGGGGATAAGAAAAGCCAGTTCAAACTGTCAGCCAGTTAGCCAACTATCAAAGACCAAATTAACCTGTCTGGAAACATGCGTTTAAAAACAGGGGTTTAGTTAGCACACATTTGCAAATACATACGTAAGCCACAGAGCCGCATCACGGCACCCTGAGTATCTGTGGTCCTAACTCTACAAGTCTAAAGAGTCCTCACAGTGGAGGCACATGCATTTAAATGGATAGAAACAAGGGCAGATAAACATGATATATATATTCCCTTTATCCCTATGTGGAATTTGGTTCTGCTTATACTGTATCTCTGGATCTACTGATATTTTGGAAATTATTTTTTCACTGGAATTTGGCTCTCCGTGGGTTTGTTTAAATGGATATTATATGGTAAGAATGCTCTAATTTCCCCATCCAATCTCCAATAAAGGTTTTAAACCTCTGAAATGAAAAAGAAAATAAATCCTTCTATTGAGTGTATGGGGTGTCCCTATCCAAAGCATCTGGTATGATTTCTGTCTGCTCTGTCCTTCTGCTATCTGAATAAGCCATTTCTAAGAGTCTGTGCTGACACCAAGCCATTCTGGGAGATGGCCTCGCCCCCTCCAGGACACAGCATGTGATTGAAAGCATCAGCCATGCATGTTTTCCTATGAGGCTGTGCAAAGGTGGGTGTGTTCTTCCCCCCCCCCCACTCAGGTCTCAGACGACACTGCATTGTACAGTGTATGACATTAGAAACACTGTGTAAAATGTGTGTGTTAGGAGCCCGTAGAGGAGAGAGAGCTACAGATAAACAAGTACAGAATTAAATTATATAAGAATTTTTATCTTTTCTAAAACAGGCATGGCCCCACCCATTCCTTTCTACCAGTTTCCTGATGGGCAACCTCACTAATCAATACAAAGACAAAGTCCGAGGGGTTGGGTCAAAGCATGTTTTTCAATGAAAAGTTATATATATATATATATATATATATATATATATAGATAGATATATTTATAAATTATACTCTCTATATCTCTGGATGTACTGATTTGTTTGACAAGCAGTTTTCACTAAAATAGCTTAAAATTATACATTTTTTATACACTGAGTTTTTATTTCTTTTGTAGCATTAGGCCTACTTTACATTTTCTGTGTCATGTTCCTGTTCTTTACTTTCCTTAGGACAACATGATTAATGAATCTTGATTCATCTTGACTAACTGGTTTCTTGACTAACTAATCTCTTTACTTCCCTCAAACAAAAAACCTTGACAAATCCTGGTACATCACATCCTATTACTCTTTTGATTCTCATGCATTTAAACTGCATATACAAAATTATTCGACAGGTTGGTGATGCTAAAAATAATATTGTTTTATACTTTGCTGTATACTACCATTCTGTAAATTAACTATGTGCTGCATTTTGTATTGTTAGGTTTTCAGATAATGACAAAATATTTTGGTTGTTGCAGGTCACAACATCATTGTGATATACTCAACTGAGTCGTATTGCATCATTACGTACAATGGTAAGTTTTAGTGAGTTTGTGTATTGAAACAAGTCTAGTATGCCAGAAGTTGTGCACGTTTTTGTGAGGCTAGTGGACCTTTTTAAACCTATTTAAACAAATCTCAATGGCCAGAATGCTAGAAAAGAGGGGGTAAATGCTCCCAGACTTTGGATTTTACCCTCAAATGCAAAATTTGACAACAACAACCAATCACAATGTTCTTAAAATCAAATTTTGATTCAAATACATGATCGAGGCCCACTGCATCCGGCTTTTCTCTCCCACCCCCCTACGGATTGGGGTAATCTATCGGGCCTCCTGGATCCGCATCCCCCTTCCTTGACGACTTTGCCGCCTGACTTCCCTTCTTCCTCTCCTCCGAGCTACCGACCATCATCCTAGGCGACTTCAATATCCCGATCAACGCCAACAGCCTGGCTACTTCCCAACTCCTCCTTCTAACCTCCTCCTTCGCGCTCACACAGCACACTCAGTCCTCTACCCACTCCAATGGAAACACCCTGGACCTTGTTTTCTCCCACCTCTGCACCCCCCACAACTTCACTAACACCCCCTTCCCCCTCTCTGACCACCACCTCCTCACATTCTCCTTCTCCCCCTCCCTCAACTCCCCCCCCACCCCCGAAGCGTCTATCCATCACCCGCAACCTCTGCAATCTGAACCCGACCCATCTCCACCCAGCAGCTGACCGTCTGTATGACAGCATCCTCCCTCTGTCATGCCCCAACCTGGCCACCACTGCATACAACAACTCACTGTCAGCTGCCCTTGACTCCCTGGCACCCCTAACCGCTTCAACCCTGGCAAAACGACCACACGAAATGCCTCAAATGACGCAGTCGCACGCTGGAGTGCTTATGGCGGAAAACCAGATCCCCTCCCATGTTCTCCCTCTATAAAGCCACCTACCTTGCCTACACCACCTCCCTCCACGCCGCCAAGCAAGCCTATTTCATAACCCTTATCAACACCCTCTCCACCTGTCCCTGCCGGCTCTTCTCCACTTTCAAATCCCTGCTCTCTCCCCCCCCACCCCCACCCAGCACCTCACTCACCGCCCACGAGATTGCCACTCACTTCCAAAACAAGATTGACGCAATCCGTAAGGACATTGTCAACTCACAATCCACCTCTCCACCCAGCCTCCCGCCCTCCTTCAACCCCTCAACCCTCCCCTCCCCTGACCTCATAGTCGCACTACCCCCCACTATACCTAACGCCCCGCACATCATCATCTCCCCAACACTCTGCTCCTTCAGCCCAACTACCCCCCAGGAGGTCTCTAAGGTCTTCACTGAAGCCTGCCTCACCACCTGCCCCCTGGACCCTATCCCCTCACAGCTCCTCCAGTCACCCCCCCTCCGTCATTCGCTCCCTCACCCACATCTTCAATCTCTCCCTCTCCATTGGCACCTTCCCCTCCCCTCTAAAGCACGCACACATCAACCCCATACTCAAAAAACCCTCCCTTGACCCCACTAACCTTAACAACCTCAGACCCATCTCCTTGTTGCCCTTCACTTCCAAGCTCCTTGAGCGCCTGGTCTACAATCGCCTAAGCGCCCACCTCACTGATAACAACCTCCTTGACCCCCTACAGTCTGGCTTCCGCCCCCTCCACTCCACCGAAACTGCCCTACTTAAAATCACCAATGACCTGCTAACCACCAAAGCCAATGGCCACTATTCTATCCTCCTGCTCCTCGACCTCTCCGCGGCCTTCGACACTGTTGACCACCCTTTCCTCCTTACTAAACTGCACTCCCTTGGCATCAGGGACGCTGCTCTCTCCTGGTTCTCCTCCTACCTCTCCCAACACTCCTTCAGCATCACCTACAACACTGCCACCTCCCCCTCCCTCCCCTCTCTGTTGGGGTCCCCCAAGGCTCTGTCCTCGGACCCCTCCTCTTCTCCATCGATACCTCCTCCCTTGGCAAACTTATTCACTCCCACGGCTTCAATTACCACCTCTATGCCGACGACACCCAAATCTACCTCTCCACCGTCAACCTCACCCGCTCATTCTCTGCCCGCATCGCCCACCTTCTAAACGACATATCAGACTGGATGTCGCTCCATTTCCTCAAACTTAACCTATCCAAAACCGAGCTCCTGGTCTTCCCCCCACCCAGTGCCCCCACCCCCATCCTCTCCATCACTACTAACAACGCCACCATCTCTCCCACCCCACACGCCAAAGTCCTGGGTGTCACCCTGGACTCCCACCTCTCCTTCCTACCCCACATCCAATTGCTATCCAGATCTTGCAGGCTCCACCTCCGCAACATCTCCAAGATACGGACATTCCTCACCCCAGACACCACCAAACAACTCGTACAGTCCCTCATCATCTCATGCCTGGACTATTGCAATTCCCTTCTCGCTGGCCTACCCAAACGAACGCTATCCCCACTCCAATCAATCCTAAACTCAGTGGCTAGACTCATCCACCTCACCAAGCGCTCCACATCTGCCTCCCCCCTCTGCCAATCCCTTCATTGGCTCCCGATTGCCCAACGCATCAAATTCAAACTGCTAACTCTGACCTACAAAGCCGTTCACAATGCCGCCCCGAATTACATAACTGACCTGATACCCAAGTACTACCCTACCCGTGCCCTCCACTCCTCTCAGGACCTCCTACTCTCTAGCTCCCTGGTCTCCTCCTCCCACGCTCGATTACAGGACTTCTCCAGGACTTCCCCCATCCTCTGGAACTCCCTACCCCAATCCATCAGACTGTCACCTACCCTCCTCACCTTTAGGCGCACCCTGAAAACCCTCCTCTTCAGGGAAGCCTACCCCAACCTCCCCTAACACCCGACCTCACCTAACAACTAACCTCCTCCACTCCTCCCACCACTCCATCCCCCACAGCCATATCCTCCTGTACCACCTTCCCCTCCCTCCTAGATTGTAAGCTCGAAAGAGCAGGGCCCTCGAACCCCTCGTGTATTGTATTGTTACTGTCTTGTCTCATGTTCTGTCCCCCTTGCTACTGTACAGCGCTGAGCATACCCTTTGGCACTATATAAATACTGTATAATAATAATAATAATTACAATCATATTAAAATTACACGCATTATATAAAAAAATAATATGATAACATATATGGATATAGAAATAGCCAGTTGATATCCTTTCACTTGATGCGATTCGTGAAGCAATGTTCACTTTTTTAGGAGATATATTATCATAGCACTTGACACTTGACACGCCAGGCAAGAGTTGAACCTACAATCTTCTGATGCATAGTCACAGATGTTATACATTTAGCTTTGAGGTCTGCTACTGGCTAATGCAATGCCTTTTTTCGGTTAAAAAAGGTGCTGAGCACACAATGGAGGGTAGCTCTGTGTGTTTTGAGCAGCCTAACCTGAGCTAGTGAGCTTTCCAAATGTGTTTTGTCAGAACTTTAGCTCTTAGAAAATAATCAGTATACAATTCATGAAAACTGACGGAGATCTGGAATTGAGGAGATTCCTTACTAATTTTCATAAATCAATTGATAATCTGAGTTATTTATTTGCGCTAATTTGAAGATGAAATAAAAAGCAATACTATGCAAAAATATATATTTATTAATAATAAAAATCAGTGCAAATCGATAATGAAATATAATAGGAAATGATAAATAATAAACAATTCAAATCAGTACAATGATCTAATCCAAAATAATGGTTACAAATTCAAACCACCAATTACTTTCAAAATGTTAATGAATTAGAACCAACTGTCGCAGTGTAAGAAACTATCAGTAACTCTGCAACATGTGACAACAGCTATGCAAATCGACCACGTGATCCCTCTACAACCAGATATTCAAAGCTCAACGAGTAACTTGACATGAATTGATTAGGAATACCGTACACAGGCCAATCCAATCAGCTTAGAATATATCTGAGGTCAAGATCAACTGTTACACTAAGTTGTCTACCTTGTTATATATATACAGTTGTGTTCAAAATAATAGCAGTCAGACATCACTAACCGGATCAATCACTGTTTTTGGTAGAAATGATATTTCTACATGGCAAATAATTTACTAGCAGGTGTAGTAGAGTAATAGAAATCCACCAGATCCAACAGTCATGACATGCATGCTGCTGATTCTGTGTAATTGAATCACTAATTGAAAGGGGCATGTTCAAAATAATAGCAGTGTGGAGTTCTATTAGTGAGGTCATTCATTCTTTGAAAAACAGGTGGCAATTATTGCCCTTATTTAAGGAAGGAAGGCAGCAAATGTTGTACATGCTGGTTACAGTGCATTTTTCTCTGAAATTCTGAGGAAAATGGGTCGTTCCAGACATTGTTCAGAAGAACAGCGTACCTTGATTAAAAAGTTGATTGGAGAGGGGAAAACATATAAAGAAGTGCAGAAAATGATAGGCTGCTCAGCTAAAATGATCGCAAATGCTTTAAAATGGCAACCAAAACCTGGAAGACGTGGAAGAAAGCAAAAAACTACCATTCAAATGGATAGAAGAATAGCCAAAATGGCAAGGACTCAGCCAACAATCAGCTCCAGGAAGATCAAAGAAGGTCTAAAGTTACCTGTGAGCAGGGGCGGACTGACAACTCATGGGGCCCCCGGGCAATAGGGGATCATGGGGCCCCTGTGTCCTTGCCCAAACTAAAAAAAGCCTATGAAAAAGGTACCAGGGGCATCTCATGGAGCCCCCTACTGACCCCGGGCCCTCGGGCAGTGCCCGAGTTTCCAAATGGTCAGTTCGCCCCTGCCTATGAGTACTGTTACAATTAGAAGACGCCTATGTGAAGCCAAGCTATCTGCAAGAAGCCCCCGCAAAGTCCCACTGTTGAAAAAAAGACATGTGCTGAAGAGGTTACAATTTGCCAAAGAGCACATTGACTGGCCTAAAGAAAAATGGCGCAACATTTTGTGGACTGATGAAAGTAAGATTGTTCTTTTTGGGTCTAGTGGCCGGAGACAGTTTGTCAGATGACCCCCAAACACTGAATTCAAGCCACAGTACACTGTGAAGACAGTGAAGCATGGTTGCGCAAGCATCATGATATGGGGATGTTTCTCATACTACGGTGTTGGGCCTATTTATCGCATACCAGGGATCATGCATCAGTATGAATACATCAGAATACTTGAAGAAGTCATGCTGCCTTATGCTGAAGAGGAAATGCCCTTGAAATGGGTGTTCCAACAAGACAACGAACCCAAACACACCAGTAAACGTGCAACATCTTGGTTCCAGACCAACAAGATTGACGTTATGGAGTGGCCAGCCCAATCCCCGGATCTTAATCCAATAGAAAACTTGTGGGGTGACATCAAAAATGCAGTTTGAGGCAAAACCAAGAAATGGAGAAGAACTGTGGAATGTAGTCCAATCATTCTGGGCTGGAATACCTGTTCACAGGTGCCAGAAGTTGGTTGACTCCATGCAACACAGATGTACTGCAGTTCTCAGAAACAGTGCTTATACAACCAAATATTAATTAAGTGATTCAAAGGAAAGCAAAATCTTCAAACATTTTTCAGTTTATATAGTGAATGTTTGAGTTTGTAAAGAAGAATACAAACACGGCTATTTTTTTGAACAGTCTAATATTCACTTTTCTTCAATTTTTTTTAGAGGAACAACACAAATTTGATATATTTTTCTTCATGTTTTGATTTGGAATAGAATGTGTAGTGTTCCCAATGCATTTGTGTGTATGGAAATAAAAGCTATTAGAAGGATTTGGAGCTTTATTCACTTTTTTCAACACACTGCTATTATTTTGAACACAACTGTATATATCCAGCTAAACCATTGACAAGAAGCTAAAATTAGCTTTGGGGATATTTAAAGGAAAATCTTTCCCCCCAGAGAATTGAAATGAAAATAATTTACACTGCAGTTAAAATTACTTCACATTAACTCCTGTGCTAACCATGACCATTATTGGACTAAACAATTTAGCTGGAGATATAAGTCAAGTATAAGTTAACTGAAGAAAATGAAAGTTATAGAGTTTCAGACAGACAGGTAAACATGTCACTGCAAATATTGTATTACTTTAAGTGATTCTGGAGAAGAAAAAAAAAATCTACCTATACATCCTACAAAAAGATGAGGTCATTTTACTGAGACTTCTTATTATCTCACGTCTTCTGTAACATAACAGCGTTGCAATACAATGAACTCAAACTCTATAATGTTAAGAACAGAATATCCACAATATACCATTATGTATTATTTGTTAAAACAAACTAATAAAAAAAAATATATACTGTATGTACAGTGAAGTAAATAAGTATTTGATTTTGAATGTTTGCCCACTCACAAAGAAATGATCAGTCTAAAAATCGAATGGTAGGTGTATTGTAACACTGAGAGACAGAAAAGCAACAAAAAATTCAAATGAAATGCATGTCTAACAAATTATGCACTGATTTGCATGTTCATGAGGGAAATAGGTATTTGATCCCCTATCATTCAGCAGGATTTCTGGCTACCAGGTGTCTTTCATACAGGTAACAAGCTGAGATTAGAAGCAGTCTCTTAAAGGAAGTGCTGCTAATCTCATTTTGTTACTTGTATAAAAAACACCTGTCCACAGGAGCAATCAAACAATCAGATTCCAAACTCTCCACCATGGCAAAGACCAAAGAGCTGCCCAAGGATGTCAGGGACAAGATTGTAGACCTACACAAGGCTGGACTGGGCTACCAAACTATCACCAAGCAGCTTGGTGAGAAGGTGACAACAGTTGGTGCAATCATTCACAAATAGAAGAAACACAAAACAACTGTCAGTCTCCCTAGGTCTGGTGCACCATGCAAGATCTCACCTCGTGGAGTGTCAATGATCATGAGAACAGTGAGGAAATATCCCAGAACTACACGTGAGGATCTTGTCAATGATCTCCAGGCAGCTGGAACCACAGTCACCAAGAAAACAATTGGTAACAAACTACGCCGACAAGGATTGAAATCCTGCAATGCCCTCAAGGTCCCTCTGCTCAAGAAAGCACATGTTCAGGCCCGTCTGAAGTTTGCCACTGAACATCTGAATGATGCAGAGGAGGACTAGTTGAAAGTGTTGTGGTCAGATGAGACGAAAATCGAGCTCTTTGGCATCAACTCAACTCGCCGTGTTTGGAGGTGGAGGAATGCTGCCTATGACCATCCCAACTGTCAAACATGGTGGTGGAAACATTCTGCTTTGGGGGAGTTTTTCTGCTAAGGGGACAGGACAACTGCACCTCATCAAAGGGACGATGGATAGGGCAATGTACTGTCAAATCTTGGGTGAGAACCTTCTTCCTCAGCCAGGGCATTAAAAATGGGTCGTGGATGGGTGTTCCAGCATGACAATGACACAAAACACACAGCCAAGGCAACAGAGTGGCTCAAGAAGAAGCTCATTAAGGTCCTGGAGTGGCCTTAATCCGATTGAAAATCTGTGGAGGTAGCTGAAAGTTCGAGTTGCCAAATGTCAGCCACCAAACCTTAATGACTTGGAGAGGATCTGCCAAGAGGAGTGGGCCAAAATCCCTCCTGAGATGTGTGCAAACCTGGTGGCCAACTACAGGAAACGTCTGACCTCTGTGATTGCCAACAAGGGATTTGCCACCAAGTAATAAGTAATGTTTTGTGAAGGGGATCAAATATTTATTTCCCTCATGAACATTCAAATCAGTGCATAATTTGTTAGACATGCATTTATTTTGATTTTTTTGTTGCTATTCTGTCTCTCAGTGTTACAAAACACCGAACATTTGATTCTTAGACTGATCATTTCTTTGTGAGTAGGCAAACATTCAAAATCAGCAGGGGATCAAATACCTATTTCCTTCACTGTATATAGAAATGGAATATAGTAATATAAAACCTGAATTACTTAACCACTTGCCGTCCGGCCACTGTTTATAAATGGCAGGATGGTGGCAGTCCAGTGGCGGGTTACCGTTCATAAACGGCACCCGACATTATGGACTGTGTGCGCTCCCTGGGAGCACGCAGCACCACGATCCGGTGCCTGCTGTGTCCTCCGGACACAGTGGAACACCGATTGTCGTACAGGACCTCTGTGCGAGGTCCAGATCATGTGATTGGCCAATCAGTGATCACATGCAGAGTAGTAAGCAAGATGTCACCTCTGACATCATTGCTTACTACTTGTGAAATCTGTGAATGATCACAGAGGTCACATGGTACAAGGCTATTCACAACAGTCTTGTACCATGTGACAAGCTGTGACCAATCACAGCTCACACAGTAGTTCTCAATGGCTGCAGGAATGCAGCCAGAGAGAAGAAATGATTGCTTTTACAGCCTTTATGGGTGTAAAAGCAATCAGTGTAAAAAAAAAAAAAAATCTTCATCACCCCCCACAAGTAGTACAGTGTCACCATGGTGACACTGTACTGCTAGGATGACAGTATGTAGAAAAAAAACCATAAATAATAATATAAAAATTATAAGTTTTGGTTATAAACTAATTTGGGTTATTTTTTTTTTTATTAAAAAGATAACTGAATACATGTTGGCCAAGATTTATGATGAAATATTATTTATTTGCAAAATTTTATAAGAAAAATACTTTTTTAAAAATTATTTTGACTTTTTCATTTATATAGCAAAAAAAAATAAAAATCCCAGTGGTGAATAAATACCACCAAAATAAAGCTTTATCGGTCTCAAAAATGCTAAAAAAATTCATACGGGTACAGTGTTGCATGTCCGCGCAATTGTCATTCAAAGTGTGATAGTGTTGAAAGCTGAAAATTGGCCCGGACAGGAAGGGGGTAAAAGTGTCCGGACTTGAAGTGGTTAAGTAAGCAAGTATTCACTTCATGTAATACTAATAATTCAATTGACATTTGTGGTTAAAATATTTCTGTCAAATAATAATAACACCATATACAATGTAAAGTTTAATATGCACTCTTTTTCCAGAGGTTCATGAAAAAAAAAATTATTGTGAACAATTCTTTTAGCCTTTGTTCAATCCAGACATGAGTTCATCCATTTATCTTACAACTTGGCATCATGTCTAGTCTTTATCTTGTAGTTGTCTGATACCACCATACCTCCCCGCAAATTTATAACCTGGGAACATAAGTTGTAATGAATTTGTAATGCTCTTAGAATCTGTGTTCAGAAACCATGAAAATTAAATATACAGAACAAAATGGCTTCCAGCATGCCCATGTAAAGATGATAAGTTCATGCCTTCCTGTTTCCGTGAGCCGGGAACAGTTCCGACAGTTTGTCCTCCAACTACTTTGTATGAACTCACATCAAAGTTACAGCACCACTTGGAATTTTTTTTCTTTCTTCATTGGAGTGTACATAAATAAGAACAGATTGAAATAAAGCATACTCTTGTAGAATGCACACCATTGTCCTGCTGATCTAAAATCCCTCAGAAAAACCATGAAAGCTGCTGGAGGTACTGAAGATGGCAGGATAATGTACTTAGTATAAGGAAAATCCTCCTGCGCTCAATAGGGAAATTAAATGCCTATTATTTAGCTGCTGTCACTCAACTTAAACCACCAAGTCCAATTATAAAGAAAAAAATAGTGAAGCGCTTAAATTATATAAGAGTAAAAATAAATACACTTAAAATTGTGCTAAAATATATACCATTTCCAAATGTGATAACTTAATATCATGTATATTACTACCACCCCCCAGTGGGGGAAGGTGGAATAGTGTAACCAAATATATATACAATTAGTGGTTCGTCATTTCCGGTGACGCATGTCCGGACGCCGCGGCCATATTGGATTCCCTAGTACCATGCAGTCTTACCCATAGGATGTGGTAAATAAGCTCGTTTTTAAAGGATGACAATGTGAGTGTATTACTTTATTGATTATACCTTTAATAAATGAAAATACTACACTATGGAAAGATTGTATCTATTTTCATGAGTTGGAGTGGAGAAACGATGAAGGAGATGTAATAAGGAGTTTGTCAGAAAGGATATACCACTGAGGTGGAAAAAGCTGTGCAGCCCTGTGTGGGTCAAGGAGGGGAGGTGAGCAGGCATTGCTGCCATTTGGAGGATCCAAGTTTTCACTTAGAAGTGGAGAACACGTGTGGTTTTGAAGCACAGAGTCACATGCATGGATTTTTTCACTAATGATATAGATATGGTTTATTGACATAGAGCACCAATGAAAGTGAATAAATTAATATATTCACAAAGAGAAAAGCATGCAGCGCTAGAATATTGAGATTACCTCGCAATGCAATATGACCACCTCAATGGAGATAAACGCAGCTATATATATAAGTACTGGTATGTAAAACCCGTACTAGAACATACTCTTAGTCAAAAAAAGGTGTACATGGTGACATTGGTGTCAAAGTCAATATATCAATGGAGTAACATAAGGAAATCTGTGACTTTTGTGGTAGGAAGTGTGGCTGTAGAATGCACTAACCAGATAGCGCATATGATAGCGCATTGGAGTAAAATTACCTACTCCTGGTCACTGGATAAGGAACTCTGCCGGAGTGTTGGTCGTCTCTGCTGCAGTCACCAGAATCATCTGTATCCTCTCCAATTATGGCATCACCAAACTTCCAGTGGGGTAAATGCTCATCCAATATGTTGTGGAATCCTTTCTGACAGCAACCTCCAGGGGGTACAGTGCACGCTCATAGGACAGGAGTCACCTTGAAGGCTTGGAAATAAACCCAAAAGAGAGGCTTCTGATAGTGTAGTAGCTTTTATTAGGGGGTGTAAAACAAACGAAGCACTTACATGATATAATTCACAATTCCAGGTAGGTATAAGAATGGCCGCCCGTATCAAGGTGTGGACCATGTGGACAGTGGTGGTAAGTCAAATAGCATCCCACTAACGCGTTTCGTGGCAATGGCACGTTGTCAAAGGGGATATATTACATATGATTTTCTCTCACTGGTTAGTTTTATTTATTGTTTACTTTTATATTTATGTTTACAAAATATATTCTGCTACACGTCTTTGCTAAAAAAAAATCCCAATACATGTAAATTAATTGGTTTACGTGAAAGTTATAGCGTTTACAAATGGCAGTATAGATACTGGAATTTTTTTTGTTCTACTAGTAATGGTGGTGATCAGCGATTTATAGTGGGGACATTTTGACACTGGGGGGGAACTGACCAATACAGTGATCAGTGCTAAAAAAAGCACTGACACTGTGCTAATTGTACTGGGCAGGAAGGGGTTAACATGAGGGGCGATCAAAGGGTTAGCTGTGTGCAGGGAGTGTTTTACTGAGGGGTGGTGTCCGTGTGCTTCACTGTATGCACACTGCTCTGGATGGTTGTGCTGTGCAGAGCAGTGTGCCTGAGCTGACAGGGAGGAGAACTGTTAGTAAACAGTCCTCCTCCCCATCAAAGATGCTTGGTAATCACAGGCTCCGGCGGGTAATCACCGGCTGAGACCCGGTGAATGACAGCAGTGGCCCGCAAATGGCAGCGTGGGTAAGGTGTGCACGCGGCTTGCGCGCGCGCCCCATACCCTGAGATGCAAAATCACACACACACACATATATATATATGATTTTGTGCACCCCTGCCACCCTGTAGCAGTATATCTGCTATATGGTGGAAAAGTGGTTAATATATTGAATATTATGGATGAGTAAAAATTAATGTTTTCATTTCCCTGAAATTGCTATAAAATTCAGATTTCACAGAAATGTCACCATTTTTGGCTAAATGCATTGCAGCCAATAGAGATTACAAAATGAAAGTATTTTTAAAGGCATTTTTAATTGTGAATAGAAGAGGGAACTCAGGTTTTATTTGGATGCTATTTGTTTTTGGTGACCAATGTGCACCTAGCTCCCACTCCCACTGTGGAGACCCCTGAACCACCATCCATTAATCCACTGTAATACAGAGATGTGTTGCTTCTTGTCCCGGAAAATAGAACCAAGACCAAGCCCCTTAGGCACTTCAAGAGACCTAAGTTCAGGAGACCCCTGTATACTGTGTGCAGGATGAATGCTGTTCAGCTGGGTTACCAGAGCTACCCTGAACTTCACTTAAAGGGATACTACTTATAAGCACTATCTCGTGTAGCTGTGTTCTGTGCTGTTTTACTGAAGTAGTGATTCTCAGCTACACTCTCTGTTGCTATAGAGCAGTGGTGGTGAACCTATGGTAAGCATCCTGCAAGGGGTGCACAGAGCCCTTTCTATCGGCACACAAGCCAAGTCACCCCAGCATTGCCCCAGCTGCCAAGTATCATATAAAAGCACACATAGGGGCCATGAGCATGCTTGGAAAGGAGTAGGAGCGCCATGCAATGATGTCACGAGCCGCAACTCATTAGCCACAACTTGTCCAAGCTTTTGAATGGCTGATCAGTGCGCTGCCAAAGATATATATATTAGACTGGCTGTGAGTTTTAATACATTCGTTTTTAATAACACAATATTTTAGCTTGCGCTAGCAGTCACTGGAACTTTGCCCCCTTGTGCTGGTAGTCAGTGGAACTTTGCCCCCTTGTGCTGGTAGTCAGTGGAACTTTGCCCCCTTGTGCTGGTGGTCAGTGGAACTTTGCCCCCTTGTGCTGGTAGTCAGTGGAACTTTGCCCCCTTGTGCTGGTGGTCAGTGGAACTTTGCCCCCTTGTGCTGGCAGTCAGTGGAACTTTGCCCCCTTGTGCTGGTAGTCAGTGGAACTTTGCCCCCTTGTGCTGGTAGTCAGTGGAACTTTGCCCCCTTGTGCTGGTGGTCAGTGGAACTTTGCCCCCTTGTGCTGGTAGTCAGTGGAACTTTGCCCCCTTGTGCTGGTGGTCAGTGGAACTTTGCCCCCTTGTGCTGGCAGTCAGTGGAACTTTGCCCCCTTGTGCTGGCAGTCAGTAGAACTTTGCCCCCTTGTGCTGGTGGTCAGTGGAACCTTGCCCCCTTGTGCTGGTGGTCAGTGGAATTTTGCCCCCTTGTGCTGGTGGTCAGTGGAATTTTGCCCCCTTGTGCTGGCAGGCAGTGGAACTTTGCCCCCTTGTGCTGGTGGTCAGTGGAACTTTGCCCCTCTGTGCTGGTGGTCAGTGGAAGCTCTGTTATTGTATATTTCTTTTAAGACAAAATATGTTAA
Organism: Staurois parvus; assembly: GCF_062004578.1. Lineage (NCBI taxonomy): Eukaryota > Metazoa > Chordata > Amphibia > Anura > Ranidae > Staurois > Staurois parvus. The sequence goes on along the minus strand of NW_028319124.1, from coordinate 241,813 downwards.
TGTATGCGTTGTTTTTTCTAAACTAAAACCTCAGTATTCAGGTTTAATTTCAGTGTTGGCACTTTGCAATAAATAAGTGGCTTTTGGGTTGCAGTTTGGGCACTCAGTCTCTAAAAGGTTTGTCATCACTGCTATAGAGTCTTATAGAGACTATGCTATGTAGCCACGTTATCCTGAGCCACAGAGACAATGCTATGAAGAGTCCATGTCTGAGCAGCTTTTATAATTGTTTTGTATTATTCTGTATTGTATACATGCTCTTTGCCATCGTGTTACACTTTTGATCCACCGTAACTATTTAAGGAGAACTGTTTTCTTTAAATTTAAAATAATTTTATTTACATTTATATTACCATTCATGTTTTAGTGTGTTTCAGCTTATGCTTGAGCTTTTTGAACTAGTAAGCCATAAAAAGGTGGTGGTAGCTGGCATGGTGCATTGTATAAAAGATATACTCCAGCTGATATAGGGTCCATATATGTCCTGGACTTTCAGCCTAAAGAGTTTGAGTAGCTAAAAGTGCTAGCTTACTATTCTTCATTTAGTTAGCTGAAAAGAATGGGGGGGGGGGGGGTTAAAGATAAGGTGGCAACAACCTATAATGAGCCAATGCTGAACATTGCTTAGGAGGCCATTACCTGAAACAGTGAAGTGGCCTGTTTTATAATCATTGCTATTAAAGCTCAACTTTAGTTTGCCATCATTTCCATTCAATTAATAAAAGTAAAATTCTATATATAACTCACTTGTTAGCTGATTATGTGAAAGGTGGGACCCTCCTCCTCCTCTCTCTCTGGCAGGGGCTGGCCCCAATGTTGCAGGTTTTCCTCCACTTCACCTCATCTATCCTCTGGTGGGGACTGAGGTCCTCTTTGTTGCAGAAAACAGGACTGACGTTAGCATAATACTGTGATCCCATGTTGACATGATTATCCACCTCCAGCTGGATTATCATTAAGAACATTTTACTAAGAACATTTTCCCAAAGAACCTCTTGCACTTTTGAAAACAAAGTTTTTTTCATGAAGTACTAAATACTGCTGCTACTATACTATATGCTTAAAAGTAGAAGGACATCCCTCCAAATTACTGAGTTCAGGTTTTTCCAGTGAAGGGCACTGGTAATGCTACAGCATACAAAGCTATTTTAGACAATTGTGCATTTCCAATCTTGACCTCCCACCTACTGAAGCCTTTTGAATAAATTGGAATGCAAATTGTGTCAGGTCTTCTCATCCAACATCAAACACCTGGATTTTTGTTGTCCATGGTTTTGGAATGGGCTGTCCTTTTTTAAATGAATGCTTAGGAAGTAGCTCTCCTCTTTTTCTATTGTAGGGTCTACCTATAATTATATTTCAGTCACTCTGTAGGCTACTGAGATAACTGGTGAGCTATATCTGAGGTATATACTGAAAACCATAAGTAGTAAAGATAGACTGATGGGTGATCACCTGGCACCATATTCCAGACTTATAGAAATACACAAGGAATGTTTTCACTGGTTCTTCAACACGTTTCGCGTGGAAGAAAGGAGTAGAAAAGATCTGTCATATGAATACTACTATTACTCATATTACAGATCTTCTCACTTCCTGATAAAGCCTACCACAAACCATGTAGAAGAACCACTTACCATCTATACATATGTTTAATATGATCTGGTTGTTCATCAAAGGTTATTTCATCCTATTGTTACGAAACTTGATATAAGGTAAAAAATAGTTATATCGTGTTATGGTATTGGCTGTAGAAGATGTGTCGGTGAACATACAAAAAAAATGGAATGATATGTCTTAGACTAATGGCTACTTAATAGTCCCATTTGTAAGCAGATCTTGTGTACTTTGAGAACCATAGGTAGCTGTAAAATAAAAAATAAATAAAAAAAAAATGATATATATTGTTAACCTGTTTTGAAGGTACATGTTATATTCTGGGTTCGCCACCTTTACCCGTGCCTTACAGCTGACAGCCTGAAGTACAAAAGTATTGAATCTTTTATATCAAACAAACAGGTCTTTCCTAAGCACCAAGGATCACTATTATGGAGACTCCCAATTACATATGACAGATTGTATGATTTTTGTACATATGTGCCATAGTCACGTTTTGCTGTTTGATTTTTTTAACAGCAAGACATTATGCCAAACATACTGAAAAACTGATTCTGTTTAAGGCTGTATGGGTCACAATCCATGCTGCACAAACTTTACAAACTGGTGATCTATTATACAAGGAGTCTTCAAAAAGTTTCTGCACTTTTATATTTTCATTGGAAATGGTGAGGGTGGGTGGAGTAGTAGTTGGTTGTGTCATGTGACTAGTCTGTCTAGCAAGACGGGTGACCTTGCAGTTTAGTATGAGAGTTGTCATGTTGTTTTTGAAATTCTTTACAAATAGAGTTAAATAAAGTATGGAAACATTTGAAGAATTCTCGTAATATACCAATCAGAAAGTAATTGTGTAATTTGAATCCTATACAGATGTGAATCTGTGTAATACAGGTAATGACACCTGTTCCAGCTCACCCAGTTGTTGTTGTTCAGAAGGATATGATGAAGAAATACAAATCAGGAGCTCCCAATACAAAGTAAAATGCTGTGGTGAGTTTTGAATGGTAAAATTATTTGTTTTCATTGTTTTTAGGTAAAATTTACAATTTTAAAATTTATTTTTTTTGTATTTGCCAAGATGAAGTCTTACTTATAAGTATAACATTTTCCTAGCAGGTAGACAGACTAATCATGACAGTTGATCATTTATAAAACAAAGCAAAGACTGCAGACACAGTGGATTGGACCAGTTAGACTTCAGTGGATTTGCAGTGCTGCCTGTGCTGTCGGACATTAAAAAGACTACAGTACAATTTCTAAGAACTGTACTTCTGGAGTAGAGATGACCTTTAGGTTTGTTCTGAACACAAGTTTGGATTGGACGTTAGCTGTTTAGGTGTTCGGACAAACACTCAAACATTTACCGATTCGGTGGGAGTCAAACATCATGTATAATAGCTGTAATAATTCCGCAATTATACATGAGAGCTTCCTGCTGTCCATGGTTGTTAAGGACACAAGTGGGTGAAGGCACAATGGAGTCCTTACCAACCAGTTACATCAACAGCCCTATTCACATACATGGCTAGGGATCCCTGGCCATGTAAGCAATTGATTCTGGATAGTTTAAAAAATCAGTTTGGATGGCACCCCCATAATTCATACCAGGCCCTTTAGATCTGGTATACATTTTAAGAAGGATCATATGAAAAAAAAGTGTGAGGTCTTCCCTAAATTCTGATGTGCAACCCCCTCCAAGCCCCATGCCCTCAACATGGGGGAGTACCTTGATGCTGATGAGGACAAGGGCCTCTTGCCCACAACCCTAGATGGGTGGTTGCTAGGGTCTAAAGACAGGTGCCTTATTGGAATCTGGAAGCCCTTTTTAACAAAAAAGGGGGTGCCCAGATACTGCCCTCCATGTAAATAAGTAAAGGGGATACATAGTACCCGTATACGTTCACATAAAAAAGTAAATACATTAAAACACAAGTTTTGACAAGTTTTTAATGAAAAGAAAGTTTTACAATATAAATCCACTGTCAATCATGTCATCCTTTCAAAATAAAAAAAAAATGCTGGTACTGGGCTCTACTCCTGCTACATTACAAAGCGAGTGGATGACAGCTCTTATATAAACAGGGACAGGGGTCTTTGAGATGACTTAACTGACAGTACATAGACATGACCATATATAGCATCCCAGTGACACCATTGATCATATATGATCATGTCCATATACTGTATAGTGAATGACTGTATGGTGAGTTATTACTCTAGAGAAAGGTAGTAGATGGGATATTAGATTCCAGGGCCACTAGACTAATAAAGGCATGAACAGACCATGTACTTTGGTTTATAAATGAGGATTTTATTCTATGTAAAGTTGATTTGTCTGTAAGGAACATACCAATTCTGGAATATGATTAGTGAGGAGAGGAAAAGAACGTGTAATCTTGTTTAGAGCCATGCTGACAACTCCAGATATCCTCTTTTTAACAAAGGAACCAGTTTAGGGCCACTGCCCTTTCCATATGGGAAATTCATGTTCTTGCCTTGTAATGCCAGAGGTCAGAGAAGAATGGGCAGACTGGTCCAAGATGATAGAAAGTAACTCAAACAACAACTCGTTACAACCAAGGTATGCAGAATACCATCTCTGAATGCACAATACGGCGAACCTTGATGCAGAGGGGCTACAGCAGCAGAAGACTACTGTAAGCTAAGAACCAGAAATTGAGGCTACAATTCAAACAGGTCCACCAAAATTGGAAAATAGAAGATTGGAAATGTGTTGCCTGGTCTGATGAGTCTCAATTTCAGCTGAGACATTCAGATGGACAGGGTCAGATTTGGCCATAAACAACATGAAAGCATGGATCCATCCTGTCTTGTATCAATGGTTCAGTCTGGTGGTAGTGGTGTAATGTATGGGGGGATATTTTCTTGGCACACTTTGGACCCCTCAGTACCAAATGAGCATAATTTAAACACCACAACCTTCTTGAGTATTGTTGATGACCATGTCCATCCCTTTATGACTACAGTGTACCCATCTACTGATGGCTTTTTCCAGCAGAATAATGCACCATGTCTCAAAGCTCAAATCATCTTGACAATGAGTCACCGTGCCCCAATGGCCTCCACATTCATCACATCTCAATCCGATAGAGCACCTTTGGGATGTGGTAGAACAGGAGATTTGCATCATGGATGTGCAGCCAACAAATCTGCAGCAATTGCTGATGCTATCATGTCAATATGGACAAAAATCTCTGAGAGAAGTTTCCAACACCTTGTTGAATCTATGCCACGAAGAATTAAGGCAGTTCTGAATAGGGTCCAACTTGGTACTAGCAAGGTGTACCTAATAAAGTGGCTGGTGAATGTGTGGAGTGTGCATATTGCTGAGAAACATAGGACACAGCTAGGCAGGATGCTGTTCTAGCATTGTTAGCAACTCATTTATAAGCAATTGCAAAGTCCTACTAGAGCTGCAATAATGAAAAGCTGACTATAAACATTGGTCTCGGCCAACCCAATCTTTTTATTCCTGGTTATGATGGAGGTTGCCACTCTTCTGCCTCTTATACATTCCTTTTGGTCAATATAATGGGCCGCTTCACTGACCACTAGGAATGTTTGTCTGGAATTTGATTTGAGATCTCTATTCCCTGAAGGTGTAACCATAAAAATTATTTATCTTCCCTCTACAGAAATAGATGAATGTAAACGGAAAACTGCCAAATGTGGTCCCAACATGTACTGTGAAAATACAAATGGCTCATATAGATGTTTGTGCTTAGATGGTTTCAGATCCATCTCCAATACTTGCCTAGGTGAGTATTAGATAATATACAGTACAGTCTACCACAGAAGTGTCAGGAATAAATGTTGAAATTCATTAAAAAAAAGGGGGTAAAATGTAACTTTTATTTTGGACTTCCAAAACCCTCTTTTACAATATAAGTTATGTGTTTAGCATAGTATTGTATAGTTGTAAAAACAGAAAGCAAACAAGTGGAAATTAAAAAGGTGCATGAAGGAAAAATTTGTTTTGTTCGGATGTGTTCATTAATTTAAAAATGTATTTTCGGCATACGCGTTATATTTTCAAATCAGTTTGACATTCAGAATTCGATTTGAATTTCGAAGACAGCTATATTCATTCTATTCTATTCTATTCTATTTTTTTTATAATCTATTATTTTCTATTCTGTTCTTTTATTTTCTATTCTATTCTTTCATTTTCTATTTTATTCTATTCTATTTTATTTTCTATTCTGTCCTATTCTAATCCTTTATTTTCAAATTCATTTTCAAATTTGAATTCATATTTAAATTCATATGCAAATTCTATTAATTCATTTTGTTATAATTTATTTCGGATTCATTTAAATTTGTTACTATTGTGATTTGGAAAATCAGATACATCCGAATCTCCAAATAATGAAAATTTTGTCCAAATTTTGATCCATAATGAACTGCACATGTATAGTGGAAAACCAAAATTTGAGTTCTCACAAGTGAGGGTAATTTTTTTAAACTTTTTCAGTGTCAACTGTATAAGAGGGGAGTTCCTCTCACTTTAAAGATATTTCTGCCCACTTCCTGCTGCATCTTTGGGACAAAAAAGTAAAGGGAAATTTGCCAATGAGACATACATGGCTAAAAATTACATCAAAGGTTTTAACTGTTCCCTACTCAAATCAAAACTATAAAAAAAATTGGCTACACATACATTTTGGAAAATCTTTACCGGATGTTAAAATAAAGTAATCTTTTTAATGTATATACAGTTGCAAGAAAAAGTATGTGAACCCCTTGGGATATGCTGAACATAATACTACACAAACATTAGATGTTGCCATGGTTTAATTGCACATAACATGTAAACATTCACAGTGCAGGGAGGAAAAAGTATGTGAACCTTTGGACTTAATAACTGGTTGACCCTCCTTTGGCAGCAATAACCTCAAGCAAACGTTTTCTGTAGTTGCAGATCAGACCTGCACAACGATCTGGAGTAATTTTGGACCACTCCTCTTCACAAAACTGTTTCAATGTAGCAATATTCTTGGGATGTCTGGTGTGAATCGCTCTCTTAAGGTCATGCCACAGCATTTCAATCAGGTTGAGGTCAGGACTCTGACTGGACCACTCCAGAAGGCGTATTTTGTGCTGTTGCAGCCATTGTTTTGTTGAATTACTTGTATGCTTTGGGTCATTGTCCTGTTGCATCACCCATCCTCTGCGGAGCTTCAGTTGGCGGACAGATGGTCGTACGTTTTCCTGCAAAATGTCTTGATAAACTCTGGAATTCATTTTCCCATCAATGACAACAATCCGTCCAGGCCCTGGGGCAGCAAAGTAGCCCCAAACCATGATGCTCCCTCCGCCATGTTTTACAGTGGGGATGAGGTTTTGATGTTGGTGTGCTGTGTCTTTTTTTCTCCACACATAGTGTTGTGTGTTCTTCCCAAACAACTCAATCTTGGTTTCATCTGTCCACAGTATATTTTGCCAGTAGTGCTGTGGAACATCCAGGTGCTCTTTTGCAAACTTCAAACATGCTGCAATATTCTTTTTGGACAGCAATGGCTTCCTCCGTGGTGTCCTCTCATGTACTCCATTCTTGTTTAATGTTTTCCTTATTGTTGATGTGTCAACAAAAATGTTAGCATGTGCCAGAGATTTCTGTAGGTCTTTAGCTGACACTCTGGGATTCTTCTTTACCTTATGCAGCATTCTGCGCTGTGCTCTTGCAGTCATTTTTACAGGACGACCACACCTAGGGAGAGTAGCAACAGTGCTAAACTTTCTCCATTTGTAGACAGTCTGTCTTACCGTGGACACATGAACATCAAGGCTTTTGGAGATACTTTTGTAACCCTTTCCAGCTTCATGCAAGTCAACAATTCTTGATCGTAGGTCTTCTGAGAGCTCTTTTCTGCGAGGCATGGTTCACATCAGACAGTGCTTCTTGAAACCAGTAAACCCAAAACAGGTGTGTGTTTTTTAAGGGCAGGACAGCTGTCAGCAACATATCCAATATCATCACACTGATTGGAGTCAAGGTTGGCTCACTCCTGGCTCCAATTAGCTCTGGGAGAAGTCATTAAGCTAGGGCCTCACATACTTTTTCCTCCCTGCACTGTGAATGTTTACATGTTATGTGCAATGAAACCATGGCAACATCTAATGTTTGTGTAGTATTATGTTCAGCAGACTGTGTTCTTCTATTGTGACTTAGATGACGTTCAGAGCACATTTTATGCCCAATTCATGCAAAACTCCACGTAATCTCAAGGGGTTCACATATTTTTTCTTGCAACTGTATTTATGAAAAATAACTTATATTTACCAAGCAATGGCTTGATTACAAGTGTCAGCAGGCTGAAGTCCACATATTTCCACCAACTGCTAATTAAAAAGAAATCTTCTGTTCTGTGTGTGTGTAATTGAGGAGAATAGAAGGCTCTGATGAAGGGGCAGCACCCTGAAATGTGATCACATCCACAGGCAGTTAGGTTCTTCCCTATAGAGTAGCCTTTCTCAAACTTTTACCCCAGAGGAACCCTCAAAATAATTTTAAAGACAATTAATCAGGGATCATCAGAAGAATGCCCCCTACATTGGTGGTTAGTAGGTGGTTAGTTAGTAGGAAGAATTTCCCCCTTACAGAGGTGGTCTCAATGCCACCTTTACCAACTGTTATAAAGAGCATTGGCGTGAAGCTGCTGGCTCTGCAGAGTGGCATTGAACATGGGACTATCCAGGCACCATCAAGATGGAAGGTCAAAAAACCACATCTCGAAGAACCCCTAGCAACCTCTGGAGGAACATTAATGTTCTATGGAACCCTGGTTTATAATGGCTGCTATAGGGTGCTATCAATCTTGATGATCCAACATGAACACACAGATGGTTACCACAAGTATTCTTTCTCCTCTCAGCTGGCACCTTAGTAGTGAAACATCACTGTTAAAGGTCAGTGGAGGGGCCTGTAATTGAGCCATTACTGTAATTTGTAAGTGTAATTTGTAAGTGCAATTCTTTGCTTCTACATTAAAGCAGATATGCAGGCAGATGCAAATGTCACAAAAGAATACAGCTCTGTAATTACTAATACATTATATTTAATACAAGCAGCACTGTGCTGTGTAGCAGAGCAGTGTAGGTTTCAGGACTGGATGTAAATAAACACAAATCCTCAGTCTTTAAAAGGGGGGTTTCTGCGCAATACACTGTGTACTATGTTTCTGTGATATTATAGTACTATCATATTCTTTATGGATATGTTCAGTGGCTGACTGACAACTCATGGGGCCCCCGGGCAATAAGGGATCATGGGGCCCCTGTGTCCTTGCCCAAACTCAAAAAAGCCTACGGAAAAGGTACCAGGGGCATCTCATGGGGCCCCCTACTGACCCTGGGCCCTCGGGCAGTGCCGAGTTTCCAAATGGTTAGTCCGCCCCTGGATATGTTATGAGTCTGCAATAAGTATCCATCTACCTAGCATCCATGCTAGTGAGCAAATTCTTTGCAAAGATTGGTGTAGACAAATAAGTGATAAGCTTGATGTAGCAGTAGAAAGGGCTCTTTAGTCAATTTACTGGACGATTTTTCAATCATTTCCTGTTCCGATAACAATTCAAAAATAGGTTCTAACCCTTCCTCTTTATAAAACCACAGAAAACACTGTTACCTACTATAAGTTACATGCATTTTCACATTATACTATATTTTATTTTGTTGTATTATAGAATTTATAGATAAAACACGCTGGCCTACGTTATTTATTCTTGTAGGCAAAATGATCTGTGCTCCTTTCCCATGGTGGGTTTCTTACTATTATACAATTGCTTTAGTTCTAGAAAGACTCTGAGATTCTTTGCCAAAGATGAAGAATTCAGAAATATCATGAAACAACACAATTATCTTTTTATGCTTTTGCCATCTCACCCTTTTTAACTCAGTCTCAGGATAACATTTAAATTTTAAATACCATGCGTTTATGTGTGCCGGGTACATCCAATCTCATAAAAATGATCCTTACTCCCCAGTTGTTGTATTTTCTTCATAATACCCCTATTGTCACCCCTTTAAAAATCTTTAGGGTGGCAAATGCCACCTTTGTGTACTACTATGGAAAGACCGTACCCCCAGAATTAAACTGGAATATTTACAGCGCTCTAAGAATGATGGTGGTCTGGCTCTCCCTAACCTCTAGATCTATTAACTAGGTGCCCAATTACAGCACTTGTTTGGTGTCATGGCTCCAGCTGGGGGTTCAAAAGACCACCCCTTCCCAGCTACACCACCTTGCTGATGCTTTTCTCTACCCAAAGGGACTCTGTCGGAACTCAAAGCCCTGGCCTTTGGTAAATCACACAAGCAGTTCCCCATGTACTGTATAACCTCATTGAGAAAGTGTGGAATAAAGCTAAATACGTTCAAAAGGTTTCACGTTTTACCAGTTATAGCCCAATATGGCAGCATAATGCATACTCGTTAAGCTACAATACAGTGAATACAGGCCTTTGGTGTCATATTTTCCGCAATGGTGTCTTACTAACATTTTCTGAACTCCAGGCTGAATTTAACTTGCCTCAAAGTATGTACTTTTACTATGTACAGTTGTGTCATGCCGTTAGGGCTCAGGGTACCCTGAGCAATTGGCAATTTTCCTCTACCCCAGTTATTAACCTTTTCCAGTCATCTCATTCATCCAAGGGATTCATCTCTAGATGTTATGCCATGTTAATAATGTACTTTCTCCGGGATCATCCCTTGAGGGTAGCAGAGCAGTGGGAGAGAGTTGTGGGCCCAGTTACAAGACACCAATGAGAAGAATCCTTTCAGTCTGTGGTGACTATCTTGCTCAATGTGTCACAAAAAGAATTATTTTTTTACTGTTTACTTTCTATAAGCAATTATTTATAAACTTGACAAAGGTCCAGTGCACATACATGATTATTTATTTATTTATTTCAGGTACTTATATAGCGCCGTCAATTTACGCAGCACTTTACATATATATATTGTACATTCACATCAGTCCATAACCCTCAAGGGGCGTACAATCTAAGGTGATTATGAAGTCTATTCACAAAGGATTGAACATTTACCAAAGATTCACCACATATTCATCAAGGGATCATTTTCCTATAGTATAGCAAGCATTAGCGGAAACTAAAACAATTTACCAACCTTTAACAACATCTAGATCAGGGGTGGGCAAACTTTTTGACTTGAGGGCCGCAATGGGTTCATATATTGGACCCAGGGGCTGGACCAAGAGTAGATGAATGATGTGTATGTTTCATCCATAGTAAGTATAGTAATATTCCCCCATAGTAAGCATAGTAATTCATCCCCCATATAGTAATTCGTCCCCCATAGTAATTCATCCCCCATAGTAATTCATCCCCCATAGTAATTCATCCCCCATAGTATTTCATCCCCCATATAGTAATTCATCCCCCATAGTAATTCATCCCCCATATAGTAATTCATCCCCCATAGTAATTCATCCCCCATAGTAATTCATCCCCCATATAGTAATTCATCCCCCATAGTAATTCATCCCCCATAGTAATTCATCCCCCATATAGTAATTCATCCCCCATAGTAATTCATCCCCCATAGTAATTCATCCCCCATATAGTAATTCATCCCCCATAGTAATTCATCCCCCATAGTAATTCATCCCCCATATAGTAATTCATCCCCCATAGTAATTCATCCCCCATATAGTAATTCATCCCCCATAGTAATTCATCCCCCATAGTAATTCATCCCCCATATAGTAATTCATCCCCCATAGTAATTCATCCCCCATATAGTAATTCATCCCCCCTATAGTAATTCACCCCCCCTATAGTAATTCATTCCCCATATTAATTCATCCCCCATATTAATTCATCCCTCATACAGTATTTCATCCCTCACAGTACTATTCCCCCCAAAGTAGTAAGCCAAGTCCTCCGTGTCAATTCACTTACCTTTGCTCCGCGCGTTCCTCTCGCCATGTTCCCGCGCTGTTCCGGTCTTCAGGGCGGACTGTGAGAGGAGCCTAGCTCCTCTCACGTTCGTCACACTGCCCCGCCTACACACATCCTGACAGCCCTGGCTGACAGCCCGTGTTTGCCTGCCCTGGCTGCGGGCCGGATTAAAAGGTCCGCCAGGCCGTATATGGCCCGCGGGCCGTAGTTTGCCCATTGCTGATCTAGATTTTCGATGGCTTCGATGGACACTGCTTTTACATCTAACATTAGCTGAACTCAAGAATATCTAGAGCAGCTTTTCTCAACCAGGGTTCCTCTTGAAGTTGGTAGGGATTCCTGGAGCAGTGAACAGTAGAGAATTGATCTCTCACCTTCACTGATCACCAAAGTAAGAGGAATAGTTTTCACTGACCATCAAGTTAAACTTCTACAATTTAATTTTAAGACTATAACCAAAAATAATTTTGTTGTACAGAGCATGGGGTATTGAATAGAATCATCTGCCCAAGGTGGTAAATTGTCTAGGCACGCCGTATTCTTTATCCATTTATTTAAGACTTTCAGCAATTTATTGATCAGACTAATGTACCATGAACTGTAGTTATAAATATTTTAGGCAGAAGTTCCAAGGGTTCCTCGGGGTACACAGGTTGAGAAGGCAGGACTTAAAAATGGAAATATAGAAGAGTGATGGCAGAAAAAAGACCATGTGGTCCGTCAAATCTAGATCTTTGATTGTTCCAAGCATGTGCAAATCCACTTACTGTTGACTGAATCACTACCTCTGTTGGAGGTCTATTCCAAGCATCAATTAATCTTTCTGTAAAATAATACTTTCTAAGATAATTGTGAACTTTCCTCCTGCAAGCTTGAGGTAATATCCCCATGGTCTTGATCTTGGCTTCATATGGAAAATCCTGTCCTTCTGAACCTTATTTCCCCTCTTGATGTATTTAAAGGTTTCAGTCAGGTCTCCCTTTCCCCTTCTTTCCTCCAGACTGTTCATATTAAGTTCCTGAAGTCTCTCCTGATATGTTTAATCCCACAGACCTTTCAACAAAATAAGCACACATCCCTCCCACAAGGCAATGCTATTTATGTGGAAACCAATAACTAAGCCTTAGCATTGTCCTGTTGGGGGAATACCTAAATGCTATCAAGATGACTTTTACACAAGATGCTAATTATTTTTTTGTTTAACATGAACTGTATGAAGAGTGTTTGCCTAATGATATGCAGCAAAGGTATATGCAGTCCTGCGTCACTCAGAATAAAAAGGTAAGTTAACTGTATTTGCAATTCTTCATTTTTTATTATTATTTGATTTTCAGCGCAATGCAGTTTATAAAATTAGGATGACTTGTAACCACTCATAAGTAGGAATGAGCTAAGGTTCAAGCCAAACTGAGTGGGAAACTGTCACATGATATAGTAGCAGGCCATTGGTCCAGTCAGCTGCGGTTGTGGAATTCCCTACCTTATAGCTGCATGTAACACCTTTGACCTAGTATGGCCACATATTTGGATAATGTCAATGAATAATTATAGCCATATGGTCATATTATATTGTCATTGTGATTAATAATGTCATGAGCACCCAGGCCCTTTTTGTATTTGCAGCTGCGCAGTGAGAAATTTCATGGCTGCAGATGATTGCACCTGTGATCTGCTATCATGTTACAGTTTACCGGGTTCAGGCTGAAATGAGTTCAACCAGAACCTTAGCTCATCCTTACTCATAAGCATATTCTCTTTTAAACACATTTTGAATCACCACAAAATTACAGGCCATTATTAAAGCTGAAATCCCAGCAATTAGTTAAATATACAGATAAAATACTAATACATGAATTGTTTTACCTGCCAAAGGATTTGTATTGTGTCCATCCAATTCTGAGATTGACACAGCTCTGCCACACAGCACAGCCCCATCTGACATGCAGGAGACCTGATTTTCCTTTGCTGCAACTACACCTACAGGTCTTATCCTTCCTAGAGCTTGTGAATGAACAGTGAAATAAGGAGCAGCAGACTTATGAGCTCATATCTGTCATTCTGCTCTCTCCTCCTATTAGCAGGTTCTTTTGATAGCACAAGAGCACTGCAGCACAACTGATTGGTTTCTTGTGCTGTTTTTCCCTCTCCCAGTCTAAGCTCTGCTCTACAGGGGCTGCAGTAGGCTGATACCAAATCAAATATAGGTACTTACTGAATGCTTGCCTTTAAAAATATGATAATTTTTTGGTGTACAACTGAATACAAATCTGCATTAATTGTGTATGGTATATTTGCCTGGAGATCAGCTTTATTGTAGATCTAAACCCTAAATGAATGACATTTACAATGTAGTTTGCTAAGCACTTTGTATAATAAACAATAGCCACATCCTTTTCCCCGTAAAATACTATTTTCACCTTTTTAGTAAAATATAATTAAAGGCAACACTTTTTTTTAGCTTTGGATAGAAGGGAGATGTATTAGAACACCTATCATATATTTTAATTGCTGCCTGTGCTATAATTTTCCTTGTGTACCTTTATGGCTAATAGTGTAAGTAAAAGAAAATCCCCAAATTTGGGTTCTGCCCAGAACAGGAATAGAAGGGAAATTTTCCAGTAGGAACCCTGGTTCTGGAAGGATGTTCTCTCACATCCTGTTTTGGTTTTGGGACAGTAAGTGGAAGAAGTCTCCCCAATGGGACAGATTTTAAAAGATTGAGAAAATTTGCCAGAGAAGTCCACCTGATGCAGCTTCCTGAGATGGTGTGGCAACAATGCTCCTGAATTCAGAGTAGAGTTGTCACCACCATGTGGCCTTTCCTATGTCAGTCAACAGGAGGTTAGGATCTCACTAAATTTCAACTGTTATTCAGTGGACGTTTTCTGACAGTAATATTTCTAGTCCACGCAGCTTCATCAACAGGGGTCAAAATACCGTCCAAAACTGTGCAGCCCTTAACACTGAATTATGTCTCAGGATGTGAAAGCAGATTTTATGTACAGGGTAATTATGGCATAGTAATGCCAACATCACAGATATCCTCTATGCCAGCCTCAACAGGACTATCAGTTTTTGCATTTTCTAAACCTAACCTCTTGAGTTCTCTTTTTGCAGGATCCATTCTGCTCTGTTCTTGAGCAATCAATTAGGTCTCTTAATAAATCTTGTCACATAAACAACATTAGTAAAGAGGTAAGAAAATTCAGTATGAAAGTGTGTGTTCAATGGAGGAGTGGGTGCTTTATTTTCTTGCCTCGTCTCTCACTATTTCTTTCTCTTTCTCTGTCTTTGCCTATCTATCTCTATTTATTTCTGTCACTCTCTCCCTTTCTTTCTTTTGCTTTCTTTCTTCATCTCTCTATTTTTTATTTTTTTTCCTCTCCTTATCTCTTTCCCTTTCTCTCTCTCTCTCTCTCTCTCTCTCTCTCTTTCCATCTGTCTTTCTCTCTCCCTCTCTAATTCCCTCTCACGTTATCTCTTCCCCTTTTTTCACTGTTTCTTTATCACTTTATCTCCTCCTCTCATTCTCTCTTTCCCTCTCTTTCTTTCACTCTCCCTTTCTTTCCTTCTCTCTCTGTCTTTCCCTATCTATCTCTATTTCTTTCACTCTCTCCCTTTCTTTCTTTTGCTCTCTTTCTTCATCTCTCTTTTTTTCTCCCTCTATTTCTTCCCCTCTCCTTCTCTCTCTCTCTCCATTCGTCTTTCTCTTTCCCTCTCTCTCTTTCCATTCGTCTTTCTCTTTCCCTCTCTCTCTCTCTCTTCCCATCCGTCTTTCTCCCCCCCTCTCTCTCACCCCCCCTCTCTCTCTCTCTCTCTTTCTATTCGTCTTTCTCTTTCCCTCTCTAATTCCCTCTCACCTTTTCTCTTCCCCTTTTTTCACTGTTTCTTTATTACTTTCTCTCCTCCTCTCGTTCTCTCTTTCCCTCTCTTTCTTTGTTTCGCTCTCTCAACCTCTCTCTTCAACTTTCTCATCACAGATAGCAAAGGAGGAACTCCAGAAAATAACTGAAAGAACCACTCAGTCTCTTGCCAATTACAGTGTCCTCAGTAAACCAGTGCAGAAGGGACAATTCATTACAGGGCTTCTACAAAATGTGGAACAAACTGTCCTGATATCTTTTCTGCAGGCACCAAGGACTCAGAAAATCAGCACCACTGAACTAGGTAAATATATATAACACTTATGCCAGCTTAATAAAAGAAGCCTATACTCTTCTTATAGCCTAATTCTGGACTGGATTTTTTTCAATTGTCCCCATGGTTTTAAAAAAAAAGCAGGTCAAGCTGCAATACTCACCTCTTCTCTGGCACTGTCCCCCATAATAATTCATTTCTGCCACTAGATTATCAGATTCTGCTACTCATTTATCCAGACTGAATAATGCCCAGGGCATCCTGTGTATATAGGGCGCCATGGACCTACCCCACGAGGAAACATCACCACAGTACCCTGCAGTCACAGAAATTATGCAGAGAGCAGCACTGACATCATCATATTAACATCACTCTCTGCATCACTTAGGAATGGCTAGCACCAAGCCTAGATTCACACTAGAATGAGATGTGGGAAATGCACGATCCATGCTCGTTTCCTTGCAATCTGCAGCAGCTGTCAGTGCAATCACACCCCAAATGAAGGTCATAAATGCAATGCATTAGCCTGCACTCCATCGTATGGTACAAAACGCCCATGCAATACGGTTGCAGTGTTGTTCCAGAACTGGTGCATGCATGACTTTGGTACAAATCGTACCACATTGAAATGTAAATTGAACAGGAATACGGTGCAAGCAAATTTACCTACTAATATATTGGTAGGTGACCACTACATACATTCTGGCACTGTGTATGTGAGATAGCAACAATGGGACAGAGATACATTTGTCACAAGGATTTAGATACACACTCAGGGAGCTATGTTTTAACTCAGTTAAACTATTAGAATACAAGAATACTTGCCTAACAGTTTCTGGTCTAGGTGAAATAGAAACAAAAAACCCACAAGCAAGAAAGGATACAGCACCTCAATGGCTAATGAACAGGATATATTTATTGGACGTAAAAATGACAATGCACATCCCATACATTCCCTCCCACCACCGCCCGCCCAAAAACCAGCCCCCACCCCCAAAGAAAACCCCTCCAGAAGGCACAGCTCCACCCCAGCAAGTACCCCCTCCTTCACCCCCCAGGACACTCTCAACCCCCACAGCAGACCCCCCTCCTCTCCTCCCCCTCCCCCCAAAAAAAATCTCAAAAAGAGAAGCGGGTGACAAGGGCCAGCCCCCCACACAGCAACATTAGCACGCGTGTGCCTGTGTGTCTGTTTGTGTGTGGTCCTGTGTCTGTTTCCTGGAAATTCCGCTTTATATAAAATCACAGTCCTTTAATCTGAGTTTGTGATCCAGCTAGCAGGGACAAGAAGTATCTGTAAGCAACTAACTCTGTGGTAAGAAAAAGCAATTTACATATAAGACCGTAGAGGGCAGCATACCCCTGCACATGTAATAAATTCACTTAGTATAAGAGAAATATTCAGAAGTTATTAGGCTGAATCCATATACTTTCTTAATGGCAAAGCTGTCATTTGAAACTTGTTTCCATGATGCCATTTTCCCCCCCAGACATTACCATGAAGCCTTCCCATGACATCTGCAGTCTTGGTGTCCAGTCCTTCACCCTGGTCTCTGCTAACAACAATATGGAGGTGCCCTGCAGTCTGGTGTCCGGAGTCAAAGGTAATATAAAAATGGAATGGCTCAGTAGCTATTAATATTAATAGTTTTTTTTTGCCCAGCAATTAAAAATACAATTTAAAAATAATTTTAACGTACATACAGTATAGCATGGAGCAATGGGTGATCTAAAAGGGAAAAAATATTGTGTTTTTTTAAATTATTATACAGGATTATTATTGTTGTAAAGAATTTATATAGTGCCATCAGTTTGCACAGTGCTTTACAAAATAAAGGGTAGAGGTACAATCACAATACAATTCAATACAAGAGGGTTCAGAGGACACAGCTCATGAGAGCTTATAATCTAAAAAGTAGAGTTAATTGATAAAAAAAGTGAATAATTGTATGGAATGAACTGATGGAGCAAGTAAAAGTACAGCGTGTTAGTTAGAAGCAGGATAGGCCTACATGAAGAGATAGTTTCCAGAGTGGGAGATAGCCAGACAGCTCAGGGCAGGGAGAGTCAGAGGGTGGGAGAGGCTCTGGAGAAGTACTGGAGGCAAGGATGGGAGAAGGGGATGAGGGAGCAAGAGGTCCTTGGAGGAGAGAAGAGTTTAATATTTTGAGATGAGGTTGGTGATGTAGCTCAGGGCAGAGTTGTGGATGGCTTTGTATGTTACTGTTAATATTTTAACTTTTATTCATGGGACAAGCAAAAGTCTGTGGAGAAGGAGGGGTGGTGGACACTGAACAATAGTTAAGGTGGTACATTAGCTTTATTTATTAATTTTGCTCAGAATGTAAAATTAATAATTTATAAGTACTTTTTTAGTTTGATAAACATAAAACATTTGATATTAATGTCCTGTGTTCTCAAATCCAGCTAGTAGTTAGTTTTAGGAGCTTCATTATTCATGTTTTCCAGGTTCTGCTTCCCATTAGACATGTGCGATTAGTTTTATTATGAATCTAAATTTGGACAAAATTTTTGTTATTTTTGGATGTATCTGAATTTCAGATTCACAATAGTGACGAATTTCAACAAATCCGAAATAAATTACAACAAAACAAATTATCCAACTTCGAATTTAAGAAGGAATTTGAGTTCAGATTTGAAAATGTATTTGAATTTGAAATGAAAACATAATGCAATAAATACAGTTAGGTATAAAAGGGAAATAAGATAAGATGAGGAGAGGAGAGGAGATCAAATCAAAGAAGAGAAGATCAAATCAAAGAAGAGAAGAGAAGATCAAATCAAATCAAATCAAAGAAGAGGAGATCAAATCAAATCAAAGAAGAGAAGAGAAGATCAAATCAGAGAAGAGAAGAGAAGAGAAGAGAACAGGATAGAATAAAACAAGTATAGCCATAGAAATTCAACTTTCATATTGATTTGAAATAATGATTACGCAAACGAATCCAAATATACAAAACAAACTCTGAAAATGAATAATTCTAACATAACAAATATGACAAAACAAAATTATTAAGGAACAAATCCGAACCAAAACTAAACACATTTTTCCATCGTGCACATCTCTGCTTGCCACCTGTTGTAAAAGGTCTGATGTTTACAGAGCCCACTGACTCAAGATGAAGTTTAATTTTGTGTCAGGGCACAAAAGACACATACAGGACATAGTACATCTCTGCAATACACAATTTTCCCCAGGTTTTATCCCTTTATGACTCCTACAAGTACAGAAAAAATACCTGTTGATATGCTGGAAATGTACTCAACTCTGAGTCCTGAGGCTGACAACACATAGCATTTAAGTGGACCTAGCACTGTTTATTGTCTTGTTAGACTTCTTTCACTAACTCCCTAGTCTGTCCTTCACAACCTAAAGACTAATTGATCTGTAGCCCTAAGATAAGAATTGGAAGGGTTTAATAAGACTCCTTGAGATAACACAGTAAGGACTCTGAATTTCTGACAAAATCATTAGGTATATTTTGCACTAATTAAACAGCTATAACAAAATGTTTTCAATTGTATATTTAACAGATTGAAGTGGAACAACTAAAAGAAAATTATTATTGCCTAGTGTAGCTCAGTCCAGACTTTATCCTCTATTATTGCAGCCCTAATGAAAGGGTACTCTTGTAGCCCCAAAACTTGTTATAACATCTCATTGAACACAAAGTGTATTATGGACTTTTACCAATGCAGAAACACTTTTATCTTCCAATCTCTTTCCTCAATTGCACGGGGACAACCCCAAAAAGGGTCCTAACGGCTACAGAGCTGCCTACCTGCCTCTACACACCTCCCATCACAAACCACAAGACACCAAGTAAACCATGGCTCCTAGTTTTCTCCACTATACTATAACTTGAGGGTCCATGCACATTGGCTTAAAAAAACACCAATGTTCTTGGCAAACAAAATACTACATTTTTGAGTTGTTTTGTACTAGTGTTTCGGAGCATTTAATGTTTTTTTTTCTGCCAGAAAATAGTTCTCCAAAATGCAAAACAGAAGGGTGTTTTTTTTCTGCCTCTAAATGCTGAGCTTAAAATATGCTTCTAAATGACCTAATGTGCATGGAAACATAGGATAACATTAGTTGCTTCTACAGGCAAAACTCTGAACTTTTCTAGGAGCCACGTTTTATTAAGCCTAGGAGGATGGACCCTAATAAATCAGAGCTGTGACTCCTCCCCCTTCCTTCAGATTGATCCTTTGATAGATAGTGTTCCTGAAAGGGAGAAACACCCATAGTGCTCTGGGTATTCTTTGTCATGGGTGCACCCTGTATTACATTTTACATAGAAAATGAAAGCATGTATAAAACATATAAATGTCGTACTTGCACATCATGAGTTCTGTACTCGTTTCATAAGACTTGGGTCAAAATAAAAGAATCAGAGTGACCGCATTAAAAAATTTGCAGCAGCTGTGTTCCTGAACTGTTATAATTTTCACTTGCTTATCTCAGAAACATAATTTCTTTTTGTTTACAGGAGGTGCTGTTTTTCTTACCTACAAAAGGTCTAATGGAAGTATATCTTTCACTCCACAAGTTCCTGAATGGGATAGCAAGGCAGTGATCAACTCACAGGTGGTGACTGGAACCATCACAAACCCTAATAGTAAAAATCTGAGTTCTCCTGTTATCTTCAAACTTTCCCATCTACAGGTTAGTATTTTACCAATAAACAAGTCAGCACAACCCTGCCATGAACCTAGTTAGAAGGACCATAAAGAAATAATATGCAAAAAATTACTGATTAACCCCTTCATGCCTACAAAATGTAGATTAACAATCCATTCCATGATGCCTGTGCTGAAGATGTGTTAATCTACATCATATGAGTGGACACTTGTCACTTTTCATTGACAGCTTTGGTCCGCACTAATTAGCAACTGGGAATCACAGTGATTATGTGATCACTAGAAAACAATGGTATTGGGATTTTAGAGACACATCACAAATCATACAGCTTAAATATAAATATATATATGCACTTTATTACAACAAAACTTTCATATAATCACAGCAAACCTCAATCTGTCACAGTATTTTCATTTGTACACAAATATCTATTAGTTTTATAGTTTGGCTACTATACATTTTACTTGATAATATTTATAATGTGCATTGGATTACATACGCTTTGGTTGAAATCTATGCTCTGTCTATATTCCATAGGAGAATCATTACACATGATCTCTGGGCTGGTGCCTCATGTGCTCTTTCTCCTGTCCTCTCCCCCTTGTGTGGGGGTTTTAGTTCTAGTTTTAGCTTCCCATAGCTCCCGGGTTAGACCTCCCTTGGTGTGTCCTCCTGGAGATTCTTGGTTATAATTTGGGCTGATTTTTTGCTTGCTTAGGGCAGATAGATAGATAGATAGATAGATAGATAGATAGATAGATAGATAGATAGATATAGATATTGCTCTAACCATGACATTTATACTGCAAAAGTGTATTTTGTAAATATTAATTGCGCTAGATGAAGTGAATTAATATTCACAAAACTTGTTGGGAGGAAGTGGATCTGTGTGAAAATCACTCTACAATCAACCTGGTGGAAGCTAATATGAAGGTAAATTAAACTCTCATGTTATGTGCTATGGTCTATGTACAAATGAAAATATACTGTGCCAGTCTGTAAATTCATATGAAATTAACCATGAGTTTTCTTTTTCATATTGTTGCATTAATAAAGTGCAGTTATATATTTTTATGGAAGTTGTTGCATGATTGGTGATATCCCTTTATACATCCCATAGGTATTTAGATGTTTTTGCGTATACATAAATAGGGATGTTAGTAAATCACCTTATGTACCAGATCGAAATTTGATAGTTTGCTTCTGTTTAATACTGTAATTGTCTGACACAATAATAGTATAATAAATATATATTTCTATATAATAAATATATATATATATATATATATATAAAACGTTTGTGTGTGTGACTTCTATCAGTGTCCAGTAGAGCACTGTTTGAAGGTTGTAGGTGGAGTTTTCATTCTCCCCTATTCTCTGTCCTATGAGACTGCAGGACTCCTGACCCTCTGTCTGGATAGTGCTGATTGGCCCTGTGCTGTTCACATGCACTCTCCCTAGAAAGTAAAAAAACCTCTCTAGCAATACACACAAAACCGAGCATGTGCAGCTTACCCCCAAGGCTCTGTTCTATCAGGAGATGAGTTGGGGACTATGAAATAAGGGGAGGATCAGAGGAGAGAGGATCAAACATCCTTTTTACACAGTGCAGAGGATTAACCCCTTAAGTTCCACAGTGAGTATAACAAGTATGCTTTACTGCATATACAGACTGATTTTACTGTTGTGGGTTTAGTGACACTTTAAACCCACAAGTACTTTTTTTCACCTCTACTCTTCCTTTTTACTTGCGTTTCTAGACAACAAATACAATAATTTAGAGAGGGAAAGATAAGCTTAGTGCAGCATTACATTTCTGGAAGTTTAATTTTATTTATGGAGGTCTGTACATCAGACCAAAAAGTAACCGAGGAAGAAAAGAATTTGGAGCCAAAAGAGGGACAGATTTATCATTCTCCAGTTTTACTGAATCAACCTAAATGTTTATTTGACAGTTATTGTCAATAGCTGATTTGATAAACATCCCAAGTGTCCCTTTCTTAGCTCTTATCTGTTTTAGTAAATTAACCCCACAGTGTATTTTTCTTTGCCTTGTCACACAAGAATGAAAAAAAAAATAGAATGAAACGTTTCTGTGCAAAATTAACTTAGCAGATCATCAATTGGCCATTTAAAAGGATTACATTAATTTTGCACTGAGCCTAATGAAACTCTTGCAGCAAAATTATTTCACAGTAGGGACTATTTTCCTCGACGTTCATTTACAGCTCCTTGGGGGAAAGTGGTGCCTTGGGCTCCTCAAAGACTACTATTGCAGAAAAAAATATTTTATAATAGCTGTATGTAGTTGATGCACTTAATAATAATATTTTTGTCTTACTTACATCTCATTTTTTTTTTTATTAAAGCTTTGCTTTCACAACTACAAGGTAGATAACTTCACAGAATACAGTTTCTCACCAATTATTGTAGCAGTCATCAGCACTTTTCTCTGGTTGGTCCTTCTAGGCCTTGTCCTCAATTCCCTCCTGTCCAGGGCCCCAGGACTGCTCCAGGTATACTCCAGCTGGGGAATACCAGTCACTGGAAGAGATACATATGCCCCATCAAGTCTCATGAGGCCTAGCTCCAGAGTCCCACTTCTGTTTTCTTGACTCCCTGATCGATCTCCTCTAACAAATACCTTTATTTATCTATGGGGATGACACCACCTAGTGGCCAAACAGGAAATGTACCAGCACCCCCTTACATGCATATGTTTGTGGAGAGAAATATAATCAAAGGTATGCAAATAATAATCACTTTCTAAATCAGTGTATAACCTCCTACACCCCAAAATTCCTCAAAAAGTCATAATTTCTCCCTAGAAAGTGCAGCAATCATATATTATAACCTTTTTGTGATAGAAAATAAAAAAACTAATATTCAAATTAATATATCATATATACTCAATAATAATATACTCAAAACATATATAAAAAATTTTCCAAAAAATTGAAAAGAAAAAATTGGTCCAAAAAAAAGGGGTGTGACGTCGAGACGCACGTACGCAGACCGGAAGTGTCGCCGCAGCCATTTTTTTGGTTGTTCACACATGGCTTACTGCATTTGTTTGGCAGAACTCGCATAGGAGCCATGTTTGGAGCTGGATATGTGGAATTTTAATGTAAGTTGCTATTAAATCTTTTACCTATACCTTGAACATGAGTCTTGAGACCCTTCTTGTCTTTTGAGGACCTTGGAAAATTTCTTTGGAGAGGAAATAGAAGATCTCTGATTGAATGCTGATTATATAAATACAGAGGGTAATAGTATGTAATACTATTGGTGTCGGTGGATTCACAGTGTTGCAGTGTTCACGGAGTGGTCACAGTTAATTCATATGTGCACGAGATATATATATATAGTTTTTGCACAATTTTTGTGTTCTTCACTGAGTGAATATAATTGTTTTAAAAGTAATGCACTAGAGTATCTATTTATTTTTTCTTTGAGGTATCACGGGATGAAATAGGATTCCTTCCTATTGGATCATAAAGTTGGAAAATTTGGGACTTTTTTTTGGACACTGTTTTTTATTGGGACACTGTTTTTTTGGACCAATTTTTTCTTTTCAATTTTTTGGAAAATTTTTTATATATGTTTTGAGTATATTATTATTGAGTATATATGATATATTAATTTGAATATTAGTTTTTTTATTTTCTATCACAAAAAGGTTATAATATATAATAATCACTTTCTATCCGCCCTATAGCTGTTTTACTACTACAGGGCGGCTGCTCTGTGCAGAATCACATATATACTGTATACGTGATTCTACATGTCAGGACAGGGGTTTCACGTGCCTTGACTCCTGTGCATGTCAATCACCGGGCCTCGACCAGCAATTCATGGCCAGGACCCAGCAATCGGCTCAGCAACTGACAGGAGAGGGATCTGTGAATGTAAACAACACAGATCTCTCTCCTGTCAGCGGTGATGTACTGCTTTTTTTTCCTTTGCAGGGAGATAAAAACCAGCACGTCTCCTAGTAAAACACCACACAGTACACAGTAATCACTCTTCCTAATACACAGTTAACTTTTTGATCTCCCCAAATGTTAACCCCTTCATGCCCAGTGTCATTAGTACAGTGACAGAGCTTTTCATTGGCACTGATCACTGTATGAGTGCCACTGTCGATGTCTGTGACAATTAGTCAGTTCCCACCCAGGGTCAGTTAACGTCAGATTGCCCTCTGTACTATCACAGTCCTGCTATGTTGCTGATCACTGCAATTACTAGAATAAAAAAAATTACAGTATCTATAGCATTGTTTGTAAATGCTATAGTTTTCACGCAAACCAATTAATATACATTTATTGGGATTTTCTTACCAAAGACATGTAGCAGAATACATTTTGGCCTAAATTTATGAAGATTTTTTTTTTATTGGATATGTTTTAGAGCAAAAAGTAAAAAAAAACAACTTTTATTAAGTTTTTGTCCTTTTTTCGTTTATAGCGTAAAAAAATAAAAAACCCAGTGGTGATCAAATACCACCAAAGGAGATCACTATTTCTGTGAGAAAAATGATATAAATGTCATTTGTGTACAGTGTTGCATGACCGTGCAATTGTCAGTTAAAGTAGTGCAGCACTGTATAGCAAAAAATAGCCTGGTCATGAAGGGGGTAAATCTTCCACACAGTGAATACTATAATTACGTATAAAGTATAAATCTTTCCATTTCAGCTAATAAGGCCGTTTAATACGTTTATCTGTGTATCTTGGGACCCTGAAAAGAATAACTGGTCAGAAGAAGGCTGTGAGATGGGGCAATCTGATGGCACACACACCAACTGCTCCTGTACCCACCTTTCCAGCTTTGCACTCCTCATGGCACCATGTGGAATACAGGTGATCACAACAAATAACAATATTGATTAAACTATTATAGTATTGTATGGCATTAAACATAGGCAGAGAGAGGATAATATCACAAATATGTTCATGATGTACAGGATAATGTTCAGTGGTATGGCCAAATGTTCACAATTTAGAATCTGAATAGACATGATTAAGGCACCATAGATGTCATCATCCCAATTGATATTGACCATTATGCTGCCCCCTAAACCCCTTAACCCCAACATAACTGAATTAACCACCACAACACATTTCTTTGGAGAAAATTGGCCATAGCGGCCATTTATTAACAAATAACCAAATAAAAAAAAGTTCCTTAAAACAGAAACCCGATAAATACAATAACAATCCACATAAAGCTGTCGATCTTTGGAGAAACTAAGTATCAAAACATCAACTTCTTATCTGCATAACTACTTACATGGTGCCCAGCCGCACCACATCGGCTTGGGGGCAAACCGAACTCTCTGCAGATACCTCTCTGTTCAACTTACTAGTTAACCCACTAATAAATGACATTCCACATAGGACTTCATACCTTAGATGGGTCTCTAATATGATAATCACATGAGATTTTTAAGACGCCTCCAAAGACCCCAACCGCCATGCTAATATGACCAACCAAAGAAACCCAATCCAGAACCAAGGAGCGGAAACTTTCTTCTTCAACGGCTCTTTTCTGGATGCCAGGAAATCGCTGTCCCCGCCTGGAAGATCCCCCTGCAGCCCCTTCTCCCACTGAGAAACCACCAATCATCATAAGTACCTTCACTAAACAAAATGACCCTATCTGTCCCTGATTCCTCTGTTTCCTAGTCATGCTAGCTCTACGCATTTTTTTTTTGTTTTGGGCTATACTGAATCTAGACAGCTTGGACCTGCACTACAGACCCAAATTAACACCTAGCTGCTAATGTGTCTCTGACAGCACCTTGTTGACTTGTGGATGTAGGTAAAGTTAATCCACTATCACCTCACAACCATTGGACTGCAACTCAACAGGTAAGGAGAGGTTTTTACATGCTGAGGCTTCAAACTGTCTTCAATCATTTGACATTTTTCTTAGATCAAAGTGAATATGTTTCTTCTCTTATAAGATCTAAAATATTAGTCACAAGGCGATGAGAGTTATTTCTTCTGATAGTATGCACTATGAGCTGCATACAGATGGTATGTCCTGGCCTTTGAACAAACTAGGGAAAGGGTTTTATGGACTTGTGGCAGCCATGTTTTTGTTTGGACTTGCTTCAATTGTGGTAATGCACTGGTGTCAGGAATGCTAAACGGCTGGTCTATGGCAGCTTCAAGAGGCAAGATTTTTTTTCTCATACAGATGTGATACACCCTCCAAAGGTGAATGGCAAAAGAAAAAAAGTCCATCCCAAATCTTTCCTCTCTAACTTGGGTAGCTTGCATCCAAACATGGTTATTTGGCCGAAGGAGTTTGAAACATGATGGTTGCAGAACTTTCTGCTGTGCTCCTACAAACCAGATAAACCATACTGCACAGACATAAAAGTGGTTCTAAAGCTCTCAGGTTTTTCATCTTAATGCACTCTATGCATTAAGATTAAAAATCCTTCTGTGCTGAAGAATCGCCCGCAGCCCCCCTTATACTTTTCTGAGCCCCATCTCATTCCAGCGATGTGCACAAGAGCAGCGGCTTTCCTGACTCTGTCCCTCCTCGCTGGCCATATTGATAGCAGTTGGAGCCATTGGCTCCTGCTGCTGTCAATTAAACTCAGTGATGAGGGAGCAAGAGGCAGGGTGAGCTGCCCTGTCAGTGTCAATAGACGCAGACAGAGCAGCTCGATAGGAAGCCCCCATGAGTACCCCCATAGAAAGCAGCTTTCTTTGGGGGTACTCTTCGAAGAGGAGGAGCACCAGCAGGGGACCCTCGGAGAGGAGGATTGGGGTTGCTCTACACTACAATTGCACAGAGCAGGTAAGTATAACATGTTTATTATTTTAATTTAAAAACAATGAAGCTTTATTAATGTTTATTTCTGTTTTTTCTTCCATTTTATTTCAGAGCAAATAGATTATATTTTTGTATGTAATTTTTTCTTGTCTTCTGTAGTTTTTACATTTGGATGCTAGATTCAGGTGAGTCTCCCTCTAATAAGGGGGTAAGCTCTCTCCTCACCCCTAGTAAGCCCTCTCTTCACACTTCCGCCACCTAACAAGGATCTTGCCCCTGGGTAGCAAGTGCTTAGGGATGTGATCTTTGTGACATGTTGTAATGTAATAAGTATTTTACAATATTTGCATGTTGAAGGGGCTGTAAAGGCAAAATATGAAAACCAAGCCCAGTTCCACATAACTGAGAATTAGGAACCAACACCTAGTAGATTGTTTATTGGCGATACAATAGGGATTTGTCCCTCTCTGTCCAAAGAAAAAAAAATGTAAAAATGTTTTTGCTCAAGATATACTCTAATAAGGCATTTCTGATCATATTGTCTGTTATTTCCTGCTGGGTCGACCAGTTACAAACCCATAAATGGTGATAAAACATATAGAACAAGGAGCAAGTATGCTACCTTATCTTTCTGGTTAAATGTCAATATATCAAACTGTCACAATGTTTTCAGATGCCATGTCTTGATCTCATTGACCTCTTGTATTACATCTTAACATTGCATCCACTATATTGTATGCTCAACATCTTATTTTTTAATGGGCCTGTGCTGTACTTCTATTGTTAAACTTCCAATAAATATTACAATTATAAAAAACACAAAGTGTATAAGTGAAAAGTGTAGAAGGGAGGGGGGAAGGAAGGAACCACAAGTTACAATTGCAGTGATTTGAGGGATGATCACTTCATGTTTCTCTTTTTACAGGAAGATTTTACTCTTAACCTTCTTTCCTACATTGGCCTGAGTGTGTCTCTTCTCTGCCTGTGTCTGTCTCTGCTCACATTTATCCTGTGTCGGACTCTGAGAAGCGCTCATACCTCCGTCCTGACTGCCCTCTGTGGATGTCTCTTCCTGGGACAACTTTTATTTCTGGTGGGAATCCATCAAACCAGGATTAAGGTATCTGGCTAAATGTACAACCATATTCAAGAACTGCAAAGTGTTAAAGCAGTCTTAAACACTAACACATTGGGGTATATGTATAGAAAATATTATAGCAATGCACTAAGTTTAAGTGCATTACAAGTTCAGTACATTCCATCTGTGCAAATGGGGCACAGATAATAATAATAATAATAATAATAATAAGCTATTTCTTATGCTGGATGAATGGCTTTCAATGATTTAAAATGGAAAATACCAGATTTTCCCTCTAGAAAGTATTAGCTAGTGGCCAAATGTGGAATTTTAACAAGAAAGAGACAATGTGTGATTCGGAGACAAAATAAAAATCTCCACATTGTGGTGCCATCCCAAACTTTCAATCAAAGCAGAAACAAAAGAGCAAGCATAAGTAACTACACCTAAAAATAAATGTGGAACTATCTCGCTCAGAAAAAAAGGGGCACTTTATAGGTACCTCACAATGGGATAAATATACAACACACAACTATTAAAAAATATAATAATTAGGAATCTTTTCAGATAAAAACGATCAATATCACGGTCTAGCACCACCATACAGTCTTTTGAGTTTGTGATCAATGAACAATAAGTGTATAGGATCGACGCGTTTTGCTGCATTCGCTTCCTCAGGATCCATGCTTGAGATGAATCACTAAGCCATATCAGATCACCTAGCATAAAAAGATGAAACAATAGTATACATCCTCCCTTGTGGGGGAGAAGGGGATCACAACAACCAAACGGGACCAGCTGTTTCTTTAGCTCTATTGGCACAGAATGATTGCACGTACATTTTCACTGGGAGAAATGTTATGCGATCTTTTAAATAAATAACACTCCATTGTGCATGTGATGGAACACAAGTATGGGAGTGGGGCCAGAAGGAGGGCACCCAAGTTTCGGAAGAAGCACACACACAATCCACAAAGGGTTTACACTTATTGTATTTAGAAAAGTGTAGATTATAGAACAACAAGGTTGCTTGCAGAACACAAATGCTAGCACTAGTAGTATTACCATGT
The DNA here is from genome assembly GCF_062004578.1 of Staurois parvus. Lineage (NCBI taxonomy): Eukaryota > Metazoa > Chordata > Amphibia > Anura > Ranidae > Staurois > Staurois parvus. The sequence continues at coordinate 212,506 of NW_028319124.1, read as the reverse complement.
TAATTTTCCTTTACATTAATTAGACTTGTATTGACTCTTGGGGGGAGATTTACTAAAGCAGGTTCACACAGAATATGGTACACCTGTACATGGTAGCCAATCAACTTCTAACCTCAGCTTATTCAATGAAGCTTTAGCAATAAAACCTGGAAGCTGATTGGTTTCCATGCAGAAGTGTACAAGATTTTGAGTGAACCAGCTTTAGTAATTAAACCACTTGGTCTCTTTAGCAAACAATACGTGTATTATTTCACCTTTATTATGTCTGAGAGATAAAGGCTCTTGGTGCACCAATATTACTGGACAGGTATTATTCCACTCAAAATGATAGGCGTTTGGAGGAATTCTTCATGGTAGGAAAAAAATCTGATCATAGTTTTAGGAGAAAAGGTCAAGCCAGTTAGTATTTAACCAGTTTTAGTTGGGTTTCAAGGATCCTAGTACCACTATGAGCCTCTGGTATTAGAACTGGAAAGTCACTGAGCCCATTTCTTTGTTCTCTATTTATCCTCAGCTCCTGTGCTCTTTCATTGCTGGTTCACTCCAATTTTTCTTCCTCTGTGCCTTCTGCTGGATGTCTGTTGAGAGTGTTCTGCTCTTCATGACTGTCCGACACCTGAGCTCTGTCAATTATATGGCCTCCCGAAAATCAAACTTTCCAATTATGTGTCTTCTGGGGTTTGGTATCCCAGCTGTGATTGTGGGGATTTCAGCAGCTGTACGTCCACATGACTACGGGACAGACTCACAGTAAGTTTAAGTCTTCACTTCTACTAAATGTTTGAGAGCTAATATATTTGATTTTATTTTCACCTCACAGTAGGACCAAGACTGAGCAAAGCTCAGTGTAAATCTTAATCAAGATATCTCCAAGGATTATAAGGAACAAGCTTCAGCTTTCAAAAATTGCAGAAATTGTTAAAAAATTCAATAATAGCTGCAGTCCTAAAGTGAGCTTGTACTGTTTCTAATATACAAAATGTTAGTTTTGCTGCAAAGCATGTTCTATAAGGTAGCGGGATTTACCTTTTCCATGCTCCCTCACCACTGGAGCCTTAAAACATGGCCAGTAGCTATAGGTATGAAGGGACACCTGACACTTCCCCTAACTCCTCATAATGCAGCACTCTAAGTGGCCAGTCACCAGGCCCAAGTCCTTTTACATGGAGGAACATTCCAAGCCTCTTGAAGTTTTCAATTGTGAGAAAGCCAAATATTGTACTACAAAACTGAGTTCTGGTGGTAGATTAGGTCCTAAAGGTTTATAAGGCAAAGCATAATTCTAGTATACAAAAAGTATCAAAGTCTCTGGCCCAGTGTCAGAGCCAGGAAAATAGCATTTCGCAAGTCTTATACACACCTCTTCACACTCTTGCTAGATACTTGCTGTAGGGCCCATCGGGAGCTGGGGAGCCACTGCTGCAATTTTCACAGCTGTTCATTTTCTTTTTCTGCATAGGCCTAACTATTCTATTCGTTCCTTTGAAGAGGCTGTCAATCATGCATCTGAAGGGTAGATGGCATCTCTATATGGATGAATAGGATATTTTCATGCATACATAGAGTAGGTAAGGGAACAGCTGGGAGAGTTTGCAATGATGGCTTTGTGACTCCCTGTGGATGGATCCAAGTGAAGATCTGGCAGGACAATGGACAAATGAATATCAGACTTTGGGGAAAGGGCTGGGGTAAGTTAAAGGGTAACTGTATTGAAAAAAAAAATACAGTTATTCTTTATCTACAAAGAAAGTAACTATTCAACTACAGCCATCTTTTAAGACAGGAATATACACACACACACATACATTTTTATTAATTTATTTATTTAAAAAATTGAGAGATCCACTTTTTAATTCCTGGGTGACCTCAGCTCATGAATGTTAGACAAAAAATAAACAGTTTTCATTCCTGTGAGCTGAGAATCTGTTGAACAAAAGTGGGTTTTTCCTTTCCCTGTGTCAGCTGGGGTTTTAAATTTAAGCATTAAACACATTTTCAACACGGTTGAACAGGACAAAATGGAATATAATATTTTTGCGTCTGGTCAAAAATCTACAATATTTTATGTTATCCCCCATCATAGATGGTGTGAAGATAGTGAAACATTTGCAGATATATACATTATGCACTTCGGTAAAGCCCCTTACATAAGTTAAATTGCATTTTATGTTTTTTTTTACCAATTTGGTGTAATAGAGTATTGCTTCATTTTTTCGTGTTTGTGCATTGTACTGTATTGCTTTTTATGTCCAAATAGCTTAATTTACAGTATATCTGAACAATCTCCTGTCTGCAATCTAGTTGCTGGCTCAGTCTTGGCATTGTTTGGAGTTTCCTTGGTCCAGTCTGTGTTTTTATCATTGTAAGTATAACAATCTGTACTTTTTACCATTTGAAGTTACCATAATTCACTGAGACAGTTGGCTTTTAATTCCTAGTAATATCTTTATTGATCAGCAGTAATTAAAGGTTGATTAAAATATGATACTTTTACATACCTAAAAAATGAATTGATCAACAACAGACATTTCTACTTGTATTTGCTGATTTTTATAAGATTACATTAAGGTGTCTGGTGAGTGGATGCAGGAGTGAATCATATACTGATGTATGTCATTGTAAGTAGATGCCCTTAGCTACTGATGTTATATTGTCCCATAAAGGCACTGGGTTGTGTTTACAAGGGCATGTATGATTCTATGAAAGGTCTTCTTCAAGGCAGAAACTCCTTCCATGCCTATGCTCCTTCATTACCCGTGCCCCTTTACCCCTTTAAGGAGACCCATACAATATAATTCTGCCTTATTCCTACTTGATTCTTTGGAAGAAGTGTGAAATTTTTCTTTCTTTTCTCCCTTATCATTTGCACTTCCAATTGTCATTGCCCTCTATTCTAGTGATTTGTGTAAAAAAAAAAAAAGGACAGTAAAGTCAACCAAAAATCAGTTGACATCATAATGTTGGCAATGGTACATTTGTGTATAGTTGCAATGGTTTATTTGTTTATAGTCAACCATGTTCTCACCAAGTTATTTACATCTGTCTTTTAAGTGTAACTGTTTCTTTAACAGCTAATTGATACAGTTTTTGTTCAGCGGTTCAGGTCAGGTTTGCATCAGGTTCAGGTCAGGATTTTATCCTATCCACACATGTGCAGTTTAGAAACGGTTCCCATATAAATCCATAGCCTGTAATCCGCAACCTGAACCGGACCGCACTGCTCCGAAATTGGACAACGCTCTTTTTCAGTCCACACTGAATCCGCACTGCCAGTGCACCAGACATATGTGAACAGGCACCATAGGAAGCAATGATATTTCACATGTCATGCATATGACCGCCATGCATGTGAACCGGCACATGATGGCGGTGATGATGGTGATTAGTTTTCATAGCATGCAGCTTCAGAGTCCTTTCATTTACAGAGGATGAGAAACTAATAAATTATAGGAGTAGTGTAGACTTATGATCTCTCAGTATATCATGTCTTTATGTTATTAACTCTTATCCTTAATAGGCAAACACGGTTCTGTTGGTCCTCACTGTTCATCTCCTAAGAAAGAGGCTAGCATCTGTAAATACAAATGTGTCCACTCTGAAGAACACCCGGTAAGTTTTTAAATGGGTGGTAGAACAAAACTGTCTGAATCATTCATGAATTTGTTATCCTGGGTTTAGAGGTCTGGAGGTCTACTCCTCCCAGGACACGTGCCTTAGGGTTTGGACTGGCCACGATTTATATCTACCATATAGGATTGAGGGAGAGGGTCATCTACCAGGATTAGTTTTAATAATTCTATTGGATTATCCATAATTTAGCATAATGAGAAACTTCAGCTGCAAACCTTGTGTTCCTTTTGTAATGGCCAGCATTAAATGGGTTTGAGCTAGGGACTTCATATTAATAAGGAATACCCAGGCTCAACCTGGAGCACATTAGCCCAACATTAATTATCTATTAAGGCTGAATTCCAGACATTTATAGAATGTAAAAAGACACAATTTAATACAGCTCTGTAATAACTCTTAAAGCGGAGTTCCACTCACCCTGTCAAAAAATAAAAGTCAGCAGCTACAAAAACTGTAGCTGCTGACTTTTAAAAAACAGCCATTTACCTGTCCCTCAGTCCCGTGGTGTGTCCCCCGCAGCCTGTTTCACCGGCCGTCCTGTATTCCAGGAGGCCAGCATCTTCACTGTGGGCACCCGGATGTAATAACTTGCGGCTTCACAGCCGGGTACCCACTGCCCATGCGCTAGTGTGCGCATGCACGAGTAGCGCTGTGCTTCACGAATGGTCCTGTAGTCTTCTGGGACCTGTCACGTGTCCCAAAAGACTACAGGAAGGGAGGGAGGACACCTTCTGTTTCCGATCGCCTAGGCGATCAGACCAGAAATGGGAGCGGGTACCTGTCAAATTCAGGTACCCGCTCTGCCCCCGCCCCCCCAAAGGTGCCAATCCTTAATGGGAAGTCCTTAAAGCAGAACTTCAGCTTTTGGGTGGAGCTCCACTTTAAATGTGTTTTTTAAATGCAAGAAGTGTAAATACTTGGATTTTACTTGTTATCAGCCTCTTGCATTACTCATAAAGTAGGCCTCTAGGAAAAGAAGAAGTAGTACAAGGAATCAGTCAGTTGTACCGCAGTAGACGGAGAATGCTGATAGGAGGGGAGATCAGAGTGACAGAAAAATGAGCACATCAGTCTGCTGCTCCTTCTATCACTGTCCAGTCACATGGTGGGGGATTTGGGAAGAGACCCTTATGTGTAACTTAACTGAATCCAGTCAGACAGGACTGTGTGGTGTGGTAGAGCTGTGTAAATCTCTGAAAGACAATCCATATGGCAGGTAAAACAGCTCTCTTTTATGTATTGTTATGTATTTTATCTTATCTTACCTGGAGTGTAAATATGAACTCATTGTACATTTTAAAGAAAAAAAGATATATATAGCACTTACCCCTGAAGTAGCCGCTTGATGTATGGAGTTGTTTGTTCTTGTGCCATGACTATCTGAACAGCTCAGTACTCTGACACACCTGGCTGGGTAGAAGATTGCTGCAGGCACCTATACACACATAGATAGAAGTATTCCAAAACACAAGATCGCAAAGCCGCCAGAAATTGACACCAAACATGTTGACTGCAAGTAGAGCATATTGTAACGGTTGGATGAGAAACTGAACAGCATTGACTCAATCGATGCAAAATCTGTTAATAAACAAGCATTAGGCTATAATAACACATCATTGGCAGCTACACCATGGAATTACTTCAGATAAAGAATCACAGCAGCAGTAAACTGTGTCCAATGGCAGGCAATGGCAAAAATTGACCTGTCTGGGTGCAGTCAGTAAATGTTCCAAAATTCATCTTGCAAGGGGTGTCCTTAGCTAAGGAAAAGACCTATAGGTGATCACCGTGAAAGCAGCCAGTTATTAAAAGGCTCCTTGTCCTCAACCTTCTGAGGGCTTTTTGGTGGGCAGGGCTGTCTTTAATGCGGGACAAAAGGGACAGCTGCCCAGGGCCCAGTCATTGTTGTGGGGCCCAAAGCAGCTGCCCCCTGAGCTCGCGCTGCCCACCAGGGGTTTTCTTTCCAGCCTTAATTCCGCCACCTTCAGCGCTGCTCACTTCTGTCACTTGTAAATAGAGAAGCACTGCTACAAGTGACAGCGCTCCTCTCCTGGGGGTCGCTCACAACCCTCCCTGCTCTACACATTGATATCTATAGGAGAACAGAGGAGGGAGGGGGCGGGGAATCCACACAGGCAGAAGCTCCTCCTCACTGACAGCCTTTGCAGACACACTGTAAGTATTCCTCTGCAGCCCCACTGTGAAAATGTTGTGTGTGTGTGTATGTATGTGTGTGTGTGTGTATGTGTGTATGTATGTGTGTGTGTGTATGTGTGTTTCTCTGTGTGTATGTCTGTGTCCGTGTGCTTCTGAGTGTGTGTGTGTGTGTGTTTCTCTGTGTGTGTGCCTATGTGTGTGTCTCTATCAGGGGCGGACTGACAACTCATGCGGCCCCCGGGCAATAGGGAATCATGGGGCCCCTGTGTCCTCGCCCACACTCAAACCACACCCAAAAAAGCCTATGAAAGGTACCAGGGGTATCTCATGGGGCCCCCTACTGACCCCGGGCCCTCGGGCAGTGCTCGAGTTCCCAAATGGTCAGTCCGCCTCTGGTCTGTTTGTGTGTGTACAGTATGTCTGTATGTGTGCGTGTCTGTATTTGTCTGTGTCTGTCTGTATGTGTGTGCGCGTGTATATCTGTATGTGTGTGTCTGTATTTGACTGTGTATGTGTGTGTGTGGGTGTGTGTATTTTCAGTGGGTGAACTCTGAAATGAAATCTGTTAGGAAGAGAGATTTGTACATGTGGGGGGGGGGGGGAAACGCCCAGCACACTCTTCAACCCTGTACTCTATACACAGAGCACCCCTCAATCCTGCACTCTGTACATAGGGCACCCTCAACCCTGCACTCCATACACAGAGCACCCCTCAATCCTGCACTCTGTACATAGGGCACCCTCAACCCTGCACTCCATACACAGTGCACCCCTCAATCCTGCACTCCGTACGCAGCGCACCCCTCAACCTTGCACTCCATACACAGTGTAACCCGAACTCTGTACACAGTGCATTCCTCAGCCCTGCACTCTGTACATAGAGGAACCCTTCGCTCCATACACAGGTCACCCCTTAACCTTGCACTCTGTACAGAGAGCACCCCTCAACCCTGCACTCCATACATAGTGTGCAATAACCTCTAACAACCAATCAGCAAGCAGAAATGATGTGTTGTAAGCTCTAGCAACTGATCTGAGAGCCATAATGCATGCGGTAACCTCTAGGAACCAGTCATTGAGCAGTAATGATATGCTGTAACCTCTGGCAACCAATTTCTGTCTGTCTGTTCTGCTGCAGTAAACCGATTTTGAGTCTAGCTGCTATTTATTGCATGTTTCAGAGTTGGGGGCTGAGGGGGGGGGGGTGGCGGCTAGGGGGCCCAAAAAAAATGTTTGCCCAGGGTCCAATCAGTTTTAAATATGGCCCTGTTGGTGGGGCTCAAACTTTGAGTTGGTGCACATGAAATACCATCCCTTTAAAGAGTCTGCATACAGTGGTACAGTGTTCCTAAATGGCAGTTACTCTCACTCTCCTAATAGCCATAGTGTAAAGCCAACCAGCGGCCACTGACTAGTCCTGTGTGCACAGCTATCTCCAGTCCAGGTGTTTGGCAACAGAGGACTTCTCTAGCAGTATATTCAATATTGGTCTCCTCTCTGCATAAGTGACTCCCAATAGGCTAGGTCACAGTCTCTGGCCCAAGGACAATGGCTCTCTACTTTTACTGCACACAACTAGGATTAGGTGTGCACTGCCTCAGTCCATCCACAGAAAGAGACTGCCCGTCCTTATTGTGCCAAGATAAAACTACTTCTGGTTCCTCCCTTGCTTTCCCTCCTCCTGGGAATTGAAGACCTTCCCCATCTGCTACAGTAGTCACGTCCCCCGGAGAACTCAGTTTCCCAAAATCCATCACTGTTTTGCAGTCTCTCTAGTACTTTGTGCCTCACAGGATTCCTGTAGTGGATGAAAGTGGAATTGCACTGGCCGAGTCAGTATATACAGTTGCAAGAAAAAGTATGTGAACCCCTTGGGATTACATGGAGTTTTGCATGAATTGGGCATAAAATGTGCTCTGAACGTCATCTAAGTCACAACAATAGAAGAACACAGTCTGCTGAACATAATACTACACAAACATTAGATGTTGCCATGGTTTAATTGCACATATCATGTAAACATTCACAGTGCAGGGAGGAAAAAGTATGTGAGGCCCTGGCTTAATGACTTCTCCCAGAGCTAATTGGAGCCAGGAGTGAGCCAACCTTGACTCCAATCAGTGTGATGATATTGGATGTGTTGCTGACACCTGTTTTGGGTTTACTGGTTTCCAGAAGCACTGTCTGATGTGAACCATGCCTCGCAGAAAAGAGCTCTCAGAAGACCTACCATCAAGAATTGTTGACTTGCATGAAGCTGGAAAGGGTTACAAAAGTATCTCCAAAAGCTTTGATGTTCATGTGTCCACGGTAAGACAGACTGTCTACAAATGGAGAAAGTTTAGCACTGTTGCTACTCTCCCTAGGCGCGGTCGTCCTGTAAAAATGACTGCAAGAGCACAGCGCAGAATGCTGCATGAGGTAAAGAAGAATCCCAGAGTGTCAGCTAAAGACCTACAGAAATCTCTGGCACATGCTAACATTTTTGTTGACACATCTACAATAAGGAAAACATTAAACAAGAATGGAGTACATGGGAGGACACCACGGAGGAAGCCATTGCTGTCCAAAAAGAAGATTGCAGCACGTTTGAAGTTTGCAAAAGAGCACCTGGATGTTCCACAGCACTACTGGCAGAATATACTGTGGACAGATGAAACCAAGATTGAGTTGTTTGGGAAGAACACACAACACTATGTGTGGAGAAAAAAAGGCACAGCACACCAACATCAAAACCTCATCCCCACTGTGAAACATGGCGGAGGGAGCATCATGGTTTGGGGCTGCTTTGCTGCCTCAGGGCCTGGACGGATTGTTGTCATTGATGGGAAAATGAATTCCAGAGTTTATCAAGACATTTTGCAGGAAAACGTACGACCATCTGTCCGCCAACTGAAGCTCCGCAGAGGATGAGTGATGCAACAGGACAATGACCCAAAGCATACAAGTAATTCAACAAAACAATGGCTGCAACAGCACAGAATACGCCTTCTGGAGTGGCCCAGTCAGAGTCCTGACCTCAACCCCATTGAAATGCTGTGGCGTGACCTTAAGAGAGCGATTCACACCAGACATCCCAAGAATATTGCTACACTGAAACAGTTTTGTGAAGAGGAGTGGTCCAAAATGACTCCAGATCGTTGTGCAGGTCTGATCTGCAACTACAGGAAACGTTTGGTTGAGGTTATTGCTGCCAAAGGAGGGTCAACCAGTTATTAAGTCCAAAGGTTCACATACTTTTTCCTCCCTGCACTGTGAATGTTTACATGTTATGTGCAATTAAACCATGGCAACATCTAATGTTTGTGTAGTATTATGTTCAGCAGAGTGTGTTCTTCTATTGTTGTGACTTAGATGACGTTCAGAGCACATTTTATGCCCAATTCATGCAAAACTCCACGTAATCCCAAGGGGTTCACATACTTTTTCTTGCAACTGTAAGTTCTGTGTGAAGTGAACACATAGAGCAACTGCAGCACGTTGTCTCTGTAGTTGCTTCTTCCTGGCCAGCTAAGCACCCGGCTACATATTTAAACCATTGGTAATGGTTTAAATTTGCTTTTTTAAAACTTTATATACATAATATGGTATTCACGATGTTGCCATAACCCCCTATAACTAAGTGAAATTTCACTGACTGCACTGTATGGAAGATTCTTGGCCATATTCCCACCTTACTGTTTCTACTGCTTGCAGGTTGCTGACTTTCAAAGCTGTAGCCCAGCTGTTCATCCTTGGCTGTACCTGGGGTATTGGCTACTTCCAGTTTGGACATCAAATTTTGATCTTTTCCTACCTCTTCACTATTTGCAACAGCCTCCAAGGAGCATACATCTTCCTTGTACACTGTCTGCTCAATCAACAGGTATGCTTTTATCAATAAATCTTAATGTGCAAAGCTAACATTTTCTACAGCTATATTTGGGCAATTATAGCTTTGTCCAACATACATCGTGAGATGGAGTTAAGTTTGAAAAATGCTGGGGAAATGTGTGAAGTCTTCAGGTGAATTTCTTGTCTGCATTGCAACATACCTCCCAACTTTCTGAGATGAGAAAAAGGGGCATCTTAAAGTATACAGTATGTAAGCAAACTGCACTCCCCCTGCAACACCTCCACTGACACAGATCACAAAGAATTAATACTCAAAACGCGATTGCTTAAACCCATAAGTGCTTCTTTTCCACCCCTTATTTACCTACATACTGGCCTTTTAAAACATAAACTGTAATAATTTAGAGGTTGAATAAAAAGTTAGGTGCAGTAAAATACTTTTAATAGATATATCATATTTTTTTATTGAGATACTGTATGTACATCTGACTAAAAGAGGGACATCAGAGGAGGAAAGAGGAACAGAGTGAATTGGTTTCAATAGATGGATAGTCCTTCAAATGAGGGACAGTTGAAAAGTATAATTGAAATATCACTCTACAGTGGCCATGTTCCTTAATGGGTTAGTTTACCTTCACTAAAACACTACCTCTGCAGGCAAGGATTGCCTGTAGATAAAAACAAGGGGTGCTGCTTTGACTAAAGTTGAATAATGCCCTTGCTTTGGGTGTAGGCCATATACATACCCCTCCTAGCCTAGGGGTGTCAAACTCAAGTTTATTGTGGGCAGCATCAACATTATAGTTGCCCTCAAAGGGCCAGTTGTATCTGTAAGACTAGATGTCCAAAGCACCCCACCTCCCCTTACATCAGATGTCATGAGCCCCCCACCCTTGCTTACATCACAGTGCACCCCCCTTACTTTGTGCTGCAGCTGGGAAGAAGCTGGGGGTGGAGCTGGGAAGCTGAAAGTATAAGCTCTGGAGGAGGACCAGAGGAGGGCTGTAGTCAGCTGCTGGACTCTACTTAATGCTGAGAATAGGGAAGTCTGTGACAATGGGGTGCTGTGGCTACACAGAGAGGTGCAGGATCTGTAGGAGGAATTCTGTCCTTCTCTCTGCTGCTGACTGCTGAGACGGAGGGGATGCAGAGATGATCCTCTCTGAGAAGCACGGGGTCTGGCAGAAGAGTTCTTTTCTCCTCTCTGCTGCCGACTGCTGAGACAAGGTGGAGCAGAGACACGGGGGTGCCACAGCTGCAGGAGAGGTGCGAGGATCACATGAATTGGCCTGGTGGGCCTTATGTTTGACACATGTGCCCTAACCTGTCTAAAAACTCCTGGAAGTGGAATCATCCCATCCGGTCTTTATGTTAGGATGTTGCTAAGATGAATTAACCCTTTAACTTTATAAAAGCATGTACCCTGTAAAAGATTATGTTTACGAAGTACCTCCCAATGTGGGTCAGGTTATATCAAAAACCCATTGACATATACTGTACAGTTTCTAAATGTTTTCCAAAGAATCCCTTATGTTTTCAAAGGATGCTTGCTTCGATTTGTGAAATGTAGTACTAACAATAATGTGCCTGTTAAATGAACAGGATATAAACTTTGCATTCTTAAAACAGTTCCTAGTGGTGTGAATATAAAACAGTGATCAGTGGCATACACACAGCCAGGACAATGTGTAAGGGTAGCAGAAGGGGCAACTGCCTCAGACACAGTGGTGTCACAAGGGAGGGGGCCCCACGCAGCAAATTAGACCCCCCATACTACATGCACACTCAAGATCTATGGCTGGCATCCAGCGGCTGTTGCTTCATGTCTGTTCTGACACAACATGCCCAATCGGTGCCCAAGCCCCCTATGAAAGGCACACCACGCATGCGCAACCACCTCCCAGCTATTATAAAGCAAGCGATTGACCATGCATAAGCAGTGCAGCCAGAATAAGAGGCAGAGACTGGGCAGTATGCCCGTTTTATGTCATGTGTTGGCAATGGGGAAAGGAAGAGCAATTCTGCATCATCATCCTTAGCGCTTGATAAGACCTTTCTGGTACTGCACAACACTGTGTCCTCTGCAACATGGCAGAAGAAAGGGGTTTTGATGGGAAACTGTCAACTTCCCATGTCTAATCAAGGCAGGTTTGAGGAGATTGGCTGTGAAGTGCTCAAAGCTACCAGTTCAGCCGTGCTCTGTACAATCCCAGGAAATGAGAGTGGGGGCAGTGCAAACACTCATTCTCAATCCTTGGGTTTTCTTTTCAATATATTTATGAGCTTTATTATTTAGTGAAACAATAGAGTTTGATGATACATATATTTTAATCAAACAGAAGTAACCTTTGTATTGAACAGAAATACCCCTTGGGTTAAAATTACCACTGGTTGAGAACCTGGAATATAGATTGCAAAAGTACTACAGTATGTGGTTTCCCTACTAGCAAAATGTAAATCTAAGCATAATTGTTATTTTTTTCCCAGCTGGATAACTAAGGATCAGTAACAAATGTATTGACAGAGATCTAAGTGCCAGCAGCCATATGGTAATATGGAGTGCCTGGTATCACCAGCCAGCCACTTGAGAAAGTGAGCAGTCCTTATTGGTTTCTCAAAAGCAAACAAAAACAGCTTTTTTTTAGCAAAAGTAAAAGCAAATACTCCATAATCCTAGATTAGTTATAACATCATAATAGCTCACCACCAATATACCAGTCCCACACTTTGAGTTTGGGATCCTGTCTGCTATGGAATACCATAAAGGGCGCAGGAACTCAAAGGAAACCCTTTTAGGGATGAAAATCTCTGTAATCAGGATTGAAGGCTCTTTCTGACCCCAAAGTCTCTCTGAGCCTCCGAATCTTAAATGAGGATTTACCAATTCAGAGAGCACTTGTAAATCAGTCCTCTCCTTTCTGACCAGACTACCCCAGAATTTCTCATAACCCCTGAGTGTTCAAAAATGTGTTCCCATTGTCCCCCTTAAAAGGGACCACATCCCAAATAGTGTGGGCACTCCTGTCCATATTATATATACTGATCAGTGTATTGTAGATTTATTCATTCTCTCTTTTTATTCTCTTATGATTATTATTATCTAGTCAGTATATGACTTTTTTTTTTAGGTCAGAGAAGTATACCACAGACTGTTCTATAGTGTTTGTGGTCACAGGAGACAAAAACGGGATATATCCACCACAGATACCCTTCCATCAGGCTCTAAAGATGTAAGTGAAAATTAAATAAGAGAGGTCATCCTATATTAAAGAGTGTTTGTGTTGTCTGTAGGTGGAGTAGATTTTCATTTTCTAACCTATCCATGCAAAGGATTTATGCTTGCTAGCTACAGAAAACAAAAGTAGTTCCCCAATATTTTAGCATGCATAATACTGTTCCAGTTTCAGGTTTTAGAAATCTGAGTTGGTAAATAATCTTTAAAACAAGCCATCACATACTTATGTAGCTGCAGGCACTATGAAACAAGTTATCCTCAAAGTTCAAAGCAGAGACACCAAGAATGGCCAAGTTATTCTTTCAGTAGCTCAGGTTATTGTACCCCCCATCCCAGCAGTGACTGAGCAGCTTAGATTCTCCTGCTTCTCCTCCAGCTGTGGCTCAGCAACAGCTTAGCTCCCCCACTCTTCCCCCAGCAGTGACTCTGCAGCTCAGCTTCCTCTCCCAGTAATGATATAGCAGCCTATTATTCTTCTGATCTTAAATATAAACACAGAGCAAGAGCAGGTTGAGCTGAGCTGCTGAGAGAATGATTTGAACAACTTCAGTGGTATAGCTGTAAATTCTGAGGGTGAATTTCTCCACAATGCCTTCAGCTACAGAGGTCAGTGGCAGCCCCCGTACTGCTTTTTATGAATATGTAAATATATTATTATTACTATACAGTATTTATAAAGCGCCAATAGTTCGCTCAGCGCTGTACATTACAAAGGGAGACAGAACATGTGACAGAACAATAACAATACAATGCAAAACATGAGGGGATTGAGGACCCTGCTCTTTCGAGTTTACAATCTAGGAGTTAAACCCATTTTATTATAACCTGTCTAGTAATTCATATACAATCATGGCCAAAATTATTGGCAGCCCTGCATTTCTGTCAGATAATGCAATACTTCGCCCAGAAAATTGTTGCAATTACAAATGTTTGGGCATTCTCATGTTTATTTCTTTTGTTTGTATTAGTATGACACAAAAAAGTGGAGAAACAAAAAGCCAAATCCGACACATTAGACACAAAACTCCAAAAATGGACTGGACAAAATTATTGGCACCCTCAATTTAATATTTGGTAGCACTCCTCTTGGAAAAAATAACTGAAATGCCTAAACATGAGAATGCCTAAACATCTGTAATTGCAACATTTTTCTGGGCGAAGCGGTGCATTATCTGACAGAAATGCAGGGGTGCCAATAGTTTTGGCCATGAGTGTACATGTTGGAAGACAATTCATTTTTCAGAGGACTTACTTGCTTCATTAAATATTTATATTAGCCAATAACTGCCCTCAGTGACTACCCTTCTCACTTTCTACAGACAAATATGTCAGACTTTAAAAGAACTGCAATCAGTACAGACAATTCTTCGAGTGTGATGAAAGAACAAAGTGTGTAGCGCCCAATGGAAATGTATGCTGTCCAGAGGAGATAATGGTGACAATCTGAGGAAAGAAACCTGATATGTGTGAAAGGAGGAGCAAAGGAAAAAACAGGACTGTTTATGTTCCAGCTTTCATTCTACAGTCTACACCCTGTAAAAGAAGCAAAGGTTATGACTGGTTGCTGCATGAATCAACTCCAATGTATCTGTTGTTGCAGTATTATTGCTTATATTCTTCTCTGAAACTCAGGACTTGTTCAATGTACGTTCTTAAAGCAGAACCTAACTGTATATGAGCACCACAAACTGAAAATGCTATTAATTCATTTTTAAAAATTTAAACTCACCTATCTATTCATGTCTTCATGCTTAAATTGTTGAATAATCTCTGAAAAACACCACATTTCTAGTTGCGGCCATCTTGAGTAAGAACAGATGAGTAGCATTTACTTCTTGAAATCCATCTGTCCTTAGCTCAGGCATGCAGGCAGGAAGGTGTGCTTAGCTGAGAAAGTCTCTCCTCCAGAAGAAAGAAAAGATGCCCATGAAGACTCCTGGGATGTATGACATCCTTTGCCTGGGCAAGAAACAAGGAAGTTACTGAAGGAATGTAAAAAGAAGCTTAAAACAAGTAAATATAATATATCTTCCTATCTATTTACTAATGCTAGCAGAATAAGGATTGGAATAGTTAATGTTGATTGAGAGAGTTTAGTCCCGCTCAGGGGCGGACTGACAACTCATGGGGCACCCGGGCAATAGGGGATCATGGGGCCCCTGTGTCCTTGCCCAAACTCAAAAAAGCCTATGAAAAAGGTACCAGGGGCATCTCATGGGGCCCCCTACTGACCCGGGGCCCTCGGGCAGTGCCCGAGTTTCCAAATGGTCAGTCCGCCCCTGGTCCCGGTTTAATTGTGAAGTCGTCTCAGTTGTGCTCCTGGCTTTAATTGCTTGCTGCACACCCACAGTATGTCTACTGCTGGCGGGTGGCACAGCCAGGCTGGGTGACATACCCGTATGTCACAACCTTTCTTCTGGGTTTTCTGGTGTACCTGCATGTGCCTCCTGCTGACCTGTGCTGTGATTGGAGACAGCACAAGTTTGTCAGTCAATGATTTTGCTTATAAACCTGCTGATCAGCTGTGGCCAATCACAGCACACACACACAGGGCTCTGTACATAGATCAGCGATAATACATTACACTTGTTAGGCACACAGTCAACCCCTTGATTGTTCCTTGATGTTAACTCTTTCCCAGACAGTGTCATTAGTACAGTGTATGGTATTATCACTGATCACTGTATTAGTCTCACTGATTGTTATCATTGTAAGTCAATTAGTGCCCCTCCCAGCCAGTGTCTGTTAGAACCAGATTCTCCACAACACTATCACAGTCACACTATGAGTCGCTGATCACCACCATTATTAGTATAGTATCTATAACTGCGTAAATTCCAGTATATATATCATAGTTTGTAAATGCTTTAGCTGTCACACAAACCAAACAAACCAATTATTATACACCAACTGGGATTTTTTTTTCTTTTTTAGCAAAGACAAAATACATTTTGGCCTAAATGTTATGAAGAAATTTGATTTTATTGGATATGTCTTGAAACAGAAAGTAGGTTTTTTTTTAATATAATAAAAAATAAAAAGCCCAGTGGTGATCACATGCCACCAAAAGAAAGCTATAATTCGTTGAAAAAAATTGTATAAATTTCATTTGGGTACAGTGTTGCATGACCACGCAATTACTAGTTAAAGTAGCACAGTGCTGAATAGCAAAAAAATGTCCTAGTCATGAAGGGGGTAAAACCTTCCAGTAGTCAGGTGGTTTAAGCATGTTTTATAAACAATAAGCAAAACTATAATGGTTTTAAGTCAGTTTTATTCACACTTTTGAAGTTTTAAAATGATATTTCATTCTTTTTTTCTACAGTATATACTGTAGAATCTTTTTTTTTACAAATTAAACATTTTATTATAAGGTGCATTTGTGACCAGAGCATTATTGGCTTTCTATAGATTGGACATAGCAGAAGGTGTTTGTCTTTAAACTCTCTGATTTAAACTTCATGTAGGAGCAGAAATGAAGAAATTTGAAAGCTCTGACCAAACAAGATTCCAGCCTGCTATAAAATGGCTCCGTAGTGAACTCCAGGTTAGTCTACAAAGAATGGGACCAGCTGCATCATCTATTAAAGGGGTCCTTCAGAAGATTTGGAAAAAAGGTGGCATTTGTTACTCCCAGGGAAACACAGACAAGCCGTACTAATGGCTCTCCATGATGAACACAGGCACTTAGGACCAGATAAGACCTTTAGATTGGTTAGGGGTCACTTCTACTGGCCTGTTATGAGAGCAGAAGTAGAGAGCTACTGTCACTCATGCTTATAGTGCATTCAAAGGAAAACTCTACCAACCAAAGCTTCCCTCATGGGTTACCTACAAAGTCAAGTTGATTTGCATAGTGGAGTTGATGTGCATTGACTTTCTGTGCTTGGACCCTGTAGCTCTTGAGAGAAGCAATGTTCTGGTGGCAACCAACCACTTTACTTGATATGCTCAAGCCATCCCCACCAAAGATAAACAAGCAGTCACTGTGGTGAAAATACTGGTGGAAAAATATTTTGTGCACTATGGTCTGCTGCAACTAATACACTGTGGTGAAAGTACTGGTGGAAAACATTTTCGTGCACTTTGGTCTGCCACAACTAATACTGTACATTCTGACCAGGGCAGGGACTTTGAGAGCAAACCTGTTCACAAGCTACAGTATGTGAGCTCCTAGCAATCACAAACATCCTGAAATTCCCCATATCATCCACGGTGAGATACTCAACCTTAATGTTTCAACCGTACTCTGTTGAATATGCTGTGAACTTTGCCCTCAGAGAAGAAACAGCATTGGGGAAAGCATATTGCAGTTGTAGTTCATGCCTACAACAGGACTAACAATGCCATGGGGTATGGTATTCCTCCTACATATTAATGTTTGGGAGATAAGCTTGCCTGGTGGTCGACCTAGCACACATCCCTGGCTTCATACAAGGGGTATGAAAATTCTAATGAACTTATAACTACTACTCTGCATTCAAGTTAAATGACAGATCCTACTACCGTTCATTTGGTAGAAGGTGACCTTGACTCACCCTATGACACTACTGGGTGGGCTACTGCCATCTCATTGGCCTCTCAACAAAGTAATCTCACTCTAACTAATGAGTTATGCACATGGTTACAGATGAACTCTGATTTTTGTAAATGACTTGTGAATATGGTTATGGTTGATTTCTTGTTTACGGTTCATTTCCAAACTTATCCTTGTATGTTAAGTAATTAATATTACAGTGGGCTCCACTACCTCTTTGGGGGGAGGATGTAGCCAGGTACTGGCTATATTATTATGCTTTTCAGAAACGTTTACAGGTGAGACTGATTAATCCTTTTCCCCCTAGTGCCCAGTACAGGGACTGCTACATCACTTCCTGTTAGCAGGGTTGATCCGGTTCCTCTGACAGGAGAGGATCTTGGGACCTGTAGTGCTATAACCAATACTGTATTTCTGAGTGCTGATTGAACTACAACTACCATAGAGCTGGGAAACCAGAAGGTTGCTGGGAGAGGAGATATATTCTATAGCAAGGAACTGGCTTGCTCTCTTGGCATGGCTAACACAGGGGGACTGCCGATCTCCGCAGATTCTTTGACTACTGCTGCGGAACATCAGTTCAGCACAGTGGTGATTCCAATCGCCACACCAGGATCACATAAGCTTCTTTGCATCGGGACTGTCACTATCCAGTCTTCACACAGACATCTTTGCACGCTTTGTTGACAGGCTGTAAGGCGACAACTCTGCACATCCCTGCAAACAGCCAAGAGCCTCTGAAAGAGCACTTGTTCCTAGGAGGCCATGCTATCAAAGCCTCTTTCTGTCATCACTGCAGGAGATCTTTGCTTTGAGCAGTACCACAGCCTATCAGGTTAACTTCATTGAATTACCAGTATTCATTACTGTTTATGGCTCCCACTATTGCTAGCAGAGGACAACGGATACCACCATGTCAGAAACGTTAAAAATCTAGTTAAAGGGACCTCTTCTCTTATAAGACCATTATAATTTAAATTAGGATACTCTTATCTATCTATCTTTTTATATATTTTCTTTTTACATAATTATCTACATCCACCATTGTGGCACAGGTGGCTTGGATGCAGCTGATCAGTCAGCAAGCCTTTTCTTCTCCCTCTTGCTGCTGGTGTTGCAGTTTAATAGTTTAAGCTTACTACTCATGACTGTGTAAATTGTTAAACGTTGCTAACTGATTATTCCTATTTTACCAGTGTTCTATTTTTATTTGTTAACTGGGGTTGTATATCTTAAGCCCACTATTCTTGTGGTCTACTCTTTTGAACAAGACTAATATAGAGGTGTTACTAAAGAACTGTGTCTCTTGCATTATTATCCTATACTTTTGAAAGATTTCTGAACAGAGTGCCAAGAGTTTGGGAGGCTTGCACTGTCAAAACAACCACTGGGGGGCAAGCATTATTAGGGGCCCCTGCAGGGGTAGCGCTACATCTGTTGGGGCAAAAATTAATCAGGGATGTAATTGGGGAAGTGCTCCTACCTCATTAGACAATTTTAAGCATGCTACTCCCATGGCTACTACTTCTGCGCAGCAAAAGGGGCCGTTAAGCTCTTCCCAGGCATCAACTTCAAAACCAAGGCTTAGTACTTCCTTTTCTCACAAGCTCCCACCACGACTACCCAGAAGACCTACTCACAATTAAGGAGGTTGGAGTTGGAGGTCGTCTATTGGCATTTGCACCAGTATGGATCCTAGACTCCCCGGTCCAATCTGTGATTTCAACGGGGTACAAAATGGAATTTCTATCTCTGCCCCTTCCCTGATACCTACCCTCCAACCTGCCAGCATCAGCTCAAACACAGGCAGATTTACTGTCCATACTGCCATTAATCTCTTGCCACAACTGCAGTCACATGGGATCAGTTCCTTCAAATGAAAGGCTTAGAGGTTTCTGTTCAAACCTATTCAGTCCAACACCAAATGGAGACATCTGTCCAGTATTGGGCTTAAAGTGGTTCTAAAGCCTAGATATTTTTTTATTTAAAATAAACACATCATACTTACCTGCTCTGTGCAATTTTTTTTCACAGGGCAGCCGTGATCATCCTCTTTTCAAGCCCCCCCCCACAGAGCTTTTGACCCCTCCCACTTGCCAAGTTGAGCATGTTCTGGGGGCACTTGCGCATACTCACTCCCCAGCTCTGTGTGTCTATAGGACATGGCTCAGTCTCACCCTCCTGCTCCCTCCTCACTGGCTGTGAATGACAGCAGAAGCCAATGGCCCCTGTTACTGTGTCTCAGCCAATGAGGAGAGAGAGACCGGGGAGAGCCTCTGCTCTCATGCACATCGCTGGATCAAGATCCCGCTCCGGTAAGTATTAGTGGGGGGGGCTGTGGGGAGAGCTGCACACTGAAGGTTTTTTACCTTCATGAATGAAAACCTACAGCCTTTAGGAAAACCTTAAAGTCTCTGAACAGATTTCTTTGTGTTTGAAGAATTCTATATGTAATCAGAAAGATCTGTCATTGCTCTTGTCAAGCAAGGGGAATATTTGCCATCAGTAGACATGCAAGATGCCTATCTACACATCCCCATCTTCTTTCAACACCAACGTTTTCCATGCTTGCTGTGGAAGACTGAAGCTTCCAATTTGTAGTACCATTATTCTGGCACACTTTTGCACCTCAGGTGTTCACAAGTGTTTGCCCCTCTTTTGTTCTTCTGCAGACCCACGGCATCTACATATGTCACAGGATACTTGGATAATCTTCTACTGAAGGTGTTATTAATGTACCTGCAGAGAGAAAAGACCTGTGTTTCATTCTTTTGTCAATCGCCTCATGACATCACTTATTTTAGGAGTCTGAAAATCTAAGGGGCTTACTGCTTATATATGGACAGTAAAAGATGCTTGCTGTATACATTGTTCCTTTATGCCTCTTGTGTCCAGATCGTTTTTTTTTTCTGCCCTTGTTACAGCAGTAATGATATTAAAATACCTTGGCATGTTTAGCCAATCTCCATCGGTTTCTAGAATAAAACATACTGTATATACTAATGGCATTACACATTCACTAAAAATTGGAATATTTCTACTGCAGCAAATAAAGCCCTTTCATAAGTTCATCTGTGTATTTTGGGACCCTGTAAAGGATGGCTGGTCAAATGAAGGGTGTGAGATGGTACAATCTGATGGCACATACAGCAACTGCTCCTGTACCCACCTTTACAGCTTTGCACTCTCTCATGGCACCATATGGAATGCAGGTAAATACATGGAAATTTTGAAAAATGTAGACTTTAATAATGATTGATTTTTTCATTAATAAAATCTGGACCCCAGGCAGATACAGTATAAAAATACTTTAAATTACGTTTTGCCTTATTGGAATTAGAGCGTTGTCTGCTCTATTATGCATTTTCTATCGGTGCAATTGATAGCCCCTGCGTGGGCGTGTTTTGTTGCCTCTGTTGCCTCTGTTTTATACTGTTTAAAATTAATAAAAACCATTGAAATACAAAAATACTTTAAATATCTCTTCATACTCTGTATAGCAGCACTGGAACTGGTAAAGGGAAGAGCAGCATTTGTCCGGCATGCACTTGTGCTGACAAGGAACATGCCAACAGCATTACAGCTAAGAGAAATGACCTCATAAGTCATCTGCTGATCCTTCAACTGTCTATTTACAGGCCTTGGGGCAAGGAGGTTACCTACCTGTGTTGTTTAACTGCAGCAGGGGACAAATAGAATCCCCTGGCTGCTGTACTGTCCAGCAGATCTATGAAAAGACTGGATAGAATTGTTATTGTATCAGCCAAATGACCAGGGAAACAGTGCTGAGTAACTTACAGTCATTTAAAGCAGAACACCAGTCAAATTTTTATTTTCCCATGCACTGGGAACTATATGGGTTAACTGCTAGTTTTTCCAGGGGATCAGGGAAAAATTGTATGTAGCACTACCCTCTTAGGGGTCACTGTTGATTTGGGTCCCCCTATAGTCCTGCACAACCAGTCAATCAACATTTTCCACACAAGCTTGCATTCCAAGTCAGAAATCAGTCCTTGAGCTTTGGTTTTGTTATTTTATTGAGGGGATTTGAATAGGGATAGGGTAATGGGGGTATAGGAGGGAACCAACAACTGACGACAACTTCCTGGAACTATTCACAAGCTTCTCTTCTGCGACACAGTCTATCAGCTGGGCTGCTCCATCCCTGCCATACAGGTGCTCCTCGCTCAGGAGGCCAGTGAGCTTCAAGTTTTCCACCTTTCCAGCTTTAGGCTCACAAGCAGGCCCCATCCCACTAGGCGTCCTGGCATCCTCCTTTGTCCTCCAGTCTCTTCCTACTCCTTCTTCCACCCAACTCTCCAAACTCCTCCTACTGAGCAGGCTCTTACACTTTTAAGTGAGTCCCAGCCCCTTGCCAAGCCTCTTGTTGGGGATTTGCTAAGGTCCCTCAAGAGTGCAGCCTGCCACTCTTCAGATGCACCCACTGCCTGCACCCAACACCCTCCTCTGAAAGTCTCAGAGCAGGGGGAAATTCCAGAGGGACTGGTCTGCAGAGTCTCTCAGTCCTAACCACAAT
Source organism: Staurois parvus (assembly GCF_062004578.1). Taxonomy (NCBI): domain Eukaryota; kingdom Metazoa; phylum Chordata; class Amphibia; order Anura; family Ranidae; genus Staurois; species Staurois parvus. Next base: position 190,576 of record NW_028319124.1, on the reverse strand, counting down.
TTGACCCCTCTGGCTATTACATCTATTCATCTGCTAATCTGCTAACCAGCTTCTGACTAACTATTGAGATCTAGTTCCCCCTAGGTGAACTAGGAGGGTGCTACATATACATACCCTGACCTCCAATCCTCCGGAAAACCACACTCCCCCACATTCAGCAGTGCACTATTCCTGCCACCCTCACATCTGGAGCCAGTCTATGGGCGTGATGATGTCAGGAACAGCCCATTCACAAGACTGCTAGTGTGCGGGGGGGGGGGGAGATGCAGGAGCAGCAGGTACCGGTCATGTGTTCAGAGGATCAGCAGATCAGGTATTTCTACGTTTTCTGAATGCCTAATCAAAAATGAGCATTTAGCCCATGTGGTGCAGGCACAGCCCCACTGCATGGGAAAATACAATTTTTGTCTGGAATTCTTCTTTAAGCAATCTCAGTAATAAGAGAAGCTTGGGAATAGTTTCCATGCTTGACGACTAGGTGGCAGCACAATATAGTATAACAGAGTATCAGAAAAGTTAATGTCTAAAACAAACAATGTAGCATAGACTAGAGCAAATTACTTGTGGTTCCCTGGGAATGGAGGTTTGACACCTCTCTCACTAGGAGGCTGATTGTAGCTGTTAGATCAGGTAGATGGTGCAGGGATCCCAGACAGGCTCAGCAAAAGTAAAACAGGCATTCTTTGGTCTGGACTCGGATTCAGGTGGCTGAAGGCAATGCTACCCCACTGGAAAGACAGTATTCCAAATCCAGTCGTCAGAGTATCCATTGAGACTGGGGTTTACAAGAAAGCTGTTTAATCTTGTACTCACCAGTGGCCCACATGCAGGATACAACATTTGAAGGCCCAGTGCCTGGTCACAGCTCACAAGACCAGTCACTGCTAGCCCATAGGTATGGTCCTTCTGAGCACCAGATTTCTTTGGTCCCTCTGAGCACCAGGATTCTTTGGTCTGGACTCGGATTCAGGTAGCTGAAGGCAATGCCACCCCACTGGAAAGACAGTATTCCATATCTAGTTGTCTGAGTATCCATCATGACTGGGATTTACAAGGAAGCTATGTAATCTTGTACTCACCAGTGGCCCACATGCAGGATACAACATTTGAAGGCCCAGTGCCTGGTGACAGCTCACATGCCCAGTCACTGCTGTGCCATCAAGTATGGTCTCTTTGAGCACCAGAAGGTAGGCATATCTAAGAGTTCCAGGGATTGTGGGAAAAAGAATTAAAGGGCCTTCACTCCACTACAGAAATATAAATCATTTGGAAGGTAAAACAACCTGTATATGTGTATTTTGGTGGTGTGTTTAGTTGTTTTACATGGATTTCAGCTTTAACCCTTTCACTGCCAGAGGCGTTTTTGCATTTCTTTTTTGCTCACATTTAAAAAATCATTTTAGGCCTGAAGATTACACAAAACCCCTTAAACAGTATATATTTTCTGAAAGCAGAAACCCTAGAGTAGAGATGAGCGAATTTTTCAAAAATTCGATTCGGCTGATTCGGCGAATTCCAGGAAGAAATTCGATTCGATGCGAATTAATTCGCTACGAAGTTAACTTATAAAAAGGGTTTCTAGGCTTCAGAGAGCCTTTAAATTAGTGCAGAACACTGTACCTTTAATTTAAATGCCCTTGGAGATGAGGAAGGAGAAGGAGAAGGATGAGAAGAAGGAGAAGGATGAGAAGAAGGAGAAGGATGAGAAGAAGGAGAAGGAGAAGGATGAGAAGAAGGAGAAGGAGAAGGAGAAGGAGGAGAAGGAGAAGGATGAGAAGAAGGAGAAGGAGAAGGATGAGAAGAAGGAGAAGGAGAAGGATGAGAAGAAGGAGAAGGATGAGAAGACGGAGAAGGATGAGAAGAAGGAGAAGGAGAAGGATGAGAAGAAGGAGAAGGATGAGAAGAAGGATGAGAAGAAGGAGAAGGATGAGAAGAAGGATGAGAAGAAGGAGAAGGATGAGAAGAAGGATGAGAAGAAGGAGAAGGATGAGAAGAAGGATGAGAAGAAGGAGAAGGATGAGAAGAAGGATGAGAAGAAGGATGAGAAGAAGGATGAGAAGAAGGAGAAGGATGAGAAGAAGGACAGTTCTGTGACAGTTTCTGTCTATTTCTGACAGTTCTGTGACATTCACTCCATACAGCGGTTTCAACTGCTGTATGGAGGGAATGTCCCAGAACTGTCAGAAATAGTCTATTTCTGACAGTTCTGGGACATGTATGGAGTGAATGTCCCAGAACTGTCAGAAATAGTCTATTTCTGACAGTTCTGGGACATTCACTCCATACAGCGGTTTCAACCGCTGTATGGAGGGAATGTCCCAGAACTGTCATAAATAGTCTATTTCTGACAGTTCTGGGATATTCCCTCCATACAGCGGTTGAAACATTGTATCTATTTGTTTCCATAAATGGATCCATTTATGGAAACAAATAGATACAATGTTTCAACCACTGTATGGAGGGAATGTCCCAGAACTGTCAGAAATAGTCTATTTCTGACAGTTCTGGGACATTCACTCCATACAGCGGTTGAAACATTGTATCTATTTGTTTCCATAAATGACATTCTGCAGATACACTTAGAGGAGCTCTGCAGATACACTTTTTGCCGGCTTGGAATTATTCTTATTTTCATCCTACTTCTTCTTCTTCTTCTTCTTCATCCTCATCCTCTTCTTCTTCTTCTGAGGATGAGGATGAGGATGAAGAAGAAGAAGAAGAAGAAGTAGGATGAAAATAAGATTAATTCCAAGCCGGCAAAAAGTGTATCTGCAGAGCTCCTCTAAGTGTATCAGCAGAGCTCCTCTAAGTGTATCTGCAGAATAGAGGAACTCTGCACATACACTTTTTGCCGGCTTGGAATTATTCTTATTTTCATCCTACTTCTTCTTCTTCTTCTTCATCCTCATCCTCATCCTCTTCTTCTTCTTCTGAGGATGAGGATGAGGATGAGGATGAAGAAGAAGTAGGATGAAAATAAGATTAATTCCAAGCCGGCAAAAAGTGTATCTGCAGAGCTCCTCTAAGTGTATCAGCAGAGCTCCTCTAAGTGTATCTGCAAAATAGAGGAACTCTGCACATACACTTTTTGCCGGCTTGGAATTATTCTTATTTTCATCCTACTTCTTCTTCTTCTTCTTCTTCATCCTCATCCTCATCCTCTTCTTCTTCTTCTGAGGATGAGGATGAAGAAGAAGAAGAAGAAGTAGGATGAAAATAAGATTAATTCCAAGCCGGCAAAAAGTGTATCTGCAGAGCTCCTCTAAGTGTATCTGCAGAATAGAGGAACTCTGCACATACACTTTTTGCCGGCTTGGAATTATTCTTATTTTCATCCTACTTCTTCTTCTTCTTCTTCTTCTTCATCCTCATCCTCTTCTTCTTCTTCTGAGGATGAGGATGAGGATGAAGAAGAAGAAGAAGTAGGATGAAAATAAGAATTCCAAACCGGCAAAAAGTGTATGTGCAGAGTTCCTCTATTTCTGACAGTTCTCTGACAGCTTCTTCACATGTACAGCGGTTGAAACATCTGTATCCTAAATGGAAACTAATAGATACAATGTTTCAACCGCTGTACATGTGTTCCTTCTGTCAGAGAACTGTCAGAAATAGCAGAGCTCACTGCAGGGACACTTTTGCCGGCTGATCGGGAAATACTCGATTCGCGCACCCGAAGTAGGCAAAATTTCGGATTCGATGCGAATCGAATATTTCCTGAAATTCGTATCGAATTCCGGTTCGCCTGGTTCGATTCGCTCATTTCTACCCTAGAGAATAAAATAGTGGTAGTTCCAATTTTGTATGCCACTCGATATTACTACAAAGGTCAAAGAGGTAATGCAAAATTTAAGTAAAAAACACTCTAAAATGAATTTTAGGAAAAACAAACGCAATAAATTACCCATATTTTTGGTAAAATATAAAAAACAAGGTTGCACCGAGTAAATAGATACCGAACACATCACACTTTAAATTTGTGTGTGCCTAGGAAACGGCGACAAACTTTAGCACCCTATATTTTCTATAGGCAACGTTTAAAAAGCCCCTACAGGTCATCAGTTTAGTGTTACGGAGGAGGTTTGGTGCTAGAATTATTGCTCTCACTCCGACATGCATAGCGATATGTAAAATGTGTATCACAAATTACGTTTTCATGCATGTGACGTGTGAGTTTTAGTTTGTATGTGCATATACGTGGGGGTGGGGGGCCTCCAAAAAATTATTTTTTGGGGAGAGGGATGTAATGTGCTTGGTTGTAACTTTATTTTTTTGCAATTAAATAAAAAATTTTGCTTAACTATTTTTTCATTACATAGAGACACAAAGTCATCTATGTGATAATTTTTAGGTGACATGTTCTCTTTAATGAGGCATGCAGGGTCAAAAAGACCCTACATGTCTCCTCTGGGCTCCACTGGATGTATTGCAATGCATATCAGCAGCGAAGGGGTTAAACCAACAAAGCATGGGCTAGGTGCAGCATGGTGTGGCAGTTGAGGTGGCACTGAGACCCTGGTGCAAAAACTAGTATACTGAAGAACTTTCAAAACAGTCACAATAACCCTGTGGGGAGAATGGCCATTTGGGAACTCACAGTCAGTGCAGTGGAGAGCAGCGGCAGTAGGCCTGAGCTGAAGACAGCGTCTGGCGAAGGAGGTAGAGTGCAGTGTGGCCGGTCCAACCCAAGCAGGCAATGTAGAAATAGACCCTACACTTTCCCTTCTCCTCTGGATCTTCTCCCTACCACTAGTGCTGTCCCTGACAGACGGGATATCTCTCCCTAAACTAGTCACTTCGCAAATGTGTTCAAAAACCTGGGGGCAGGCATTTAAAAAGGCTCTGCTTGACCCAAGATGGCCGTCAGAGTCACCAGAATGCAGCGCAGCCAACCGGAACACTGCTCCAGGGGACCGAGGAAATCACAGAGAAACACAGTTTTTCCTAACTTCCTCTCCAACTGCAGTACTGCTCTGGTTCAGCGCCACCTACAGTGAAGAAAGCAGACTACACTTGCCTGTGCTACAGTTATTTCTATTTCACAGAATGGATGACAAGTTGTATTTTTTTTTATTTCATCAAATGTTCACCTAATTTGGCTGAATACTGGAGTTCAGAACCTTCACTCACAAAAATTGTCTGACTATTTACTTGTTATCCAATTATGTGAAAAGCATCTGCACATGATAGGGTATACAAAGTGAACAGAAATTTGCTTTGCGCATTACTGAATAACTGTGAATATTCATACATTTTTGGAGTAAAGATTCTTAACTCCTTTAGTAAATCAGGCTCCCTTTCTCTATATGTACAGGAGGATTTTACTCTCACCATTCTCTCCTACCTTGGACTCAATATATCCGTAGTCTGCCTGTGTCTGTCTCTTCTCACTTTCATCCTGTGTTGCACCCTGAGGAGCGCTCACACCTCCGTCCTCACAGCTCGGTGTGGATGTCTGTCCCTGGGACAACTTTTATTTATGGTGGGCATTTGTCAGACCTGGAATAAGGTAAGTGCTCAGAGCTTAAGACTTAAGTAAGCATGTTCTAAGGAATGGAGTTATTTTCCATATCTGCCCATATGCCAACAAAGCCAACTGCAGACGTTCACAAGGCTAAAGCTTCTTAATTGTAAAATAGAGCGCCAATAAATTATATATAAAGCTGCAAACCTAACCAAAGAAAAGGTAAGTGACAAAAAATATATAAAGGAATGCGCTAAATACCAAATCACATGAAAATGCAGATAAATGCATAAATAAAATAAATAAGTCCAAACATCAATATACTGTAAGTGATTACAAAATCTCTTAAACAAGAAAAAACACCGTGTAGCAAAATTCACCACCGAATGAAATGGGTAAACTCACCAGAGCTATTTGCTGATCAAATTATAAATCAGCAAAAATAGCAATTGCTCTGGGAGCGATGATCTGTTGGAGTATCCAGGAGCAATAGACTGTAATCAGCCAAATCAGCACACATGGAACAGCCTTAACTGCAAGTGGTCATCATGCCTTCATAACTTTGGAAATGCTCGGGGAATCAAAGAAGAGTATCATGGTGCAGTATATTAAAACGAAGATAATTTTTAATATAGCCTTAAATATGCACTCACAAGAAAGGAGCCTTGCTCACCGACCGGTCAGCTGTGACCACGGTGAGCGAGGCTCGTCCCTGCTTTAGCTTTTTGAAACTGATATTGCTGTTATTTCTGGTGTCGGTTGGACACCTTTCTTGACCAACAGATCATCACTCTCAGAGCAATTGCTATTTTTGCTGATTTATAATTTGATCAGCAAATAGCTCTGGTGAGTTTACCCATTTCATTCAGTGGTGGATTTTGCTACAAGGTTTTTTTTCTTGTTTAAGAGATTTTTTAATCACTTATATTGGTGTTTGGACTTATATATGAATTACAGACATTTATAAATATATTTTTTATTTTATTTATGTATTTATCTGCATTTTCATGTGATTTGGTATTTAGCGCATTCCTTTTTATATTTTTTAAAGCTTCTTAATAGCTGACCAGAAATTGTTCTAGATCTTAGTGAGAATGCACTCATATCACAGGTATGAGAAAAGAAGGGAAAAATTCCTGATTATAAGCCAACATCCCCAAGACAACAATTGGAAAAAGGAGAGACCCCCTGACACTGGGCTTTAAGGGCTTAGAAAGTACTGGAAGTATTAAAAAAGTATACATTTTATTGTCAAAAAAGATGATAACACAAAGACGTATGTCTTTGTGTTATTACCTTTTGTGACCATAAAATATAAACTTTTTTAATACTTCCAGTACTTTCTAAGCCCTTAAAGTCCCAGTGTCAGGGGGTCTCTCCTTTTTCCATATAACAGGTATAGTCTTCGTCATTTTCCTAGGACCATGGATATAACAGAGGATGTTGCAGTAATTACTCCACAACATGTCTGCATTTTACATCACTTTCATAAAATACACAGCAGAGTATGGAGACTGCCCATTGACAGCTGAAACATTAAGCATGTTTTCACTACTAAAATACAGAATGTCTTAATAACATAACTCATGCAGTATTTTAGTAGGTTTTTTTTTTTTTGTTAAATGCTGTGCGGTATGTTACCTCATACGCAGATGCAGTAAGACACTGCTTAGTGATTTGTCCCGGTTCGAAGTTTGTGGTCAAACTTTTACCAGGTTTGAATGTTCAACCGTGAACTGAACGGGGGGTGTTCAGCCCATCACTAATAGAGTGTATAACATATATTATTACCGTTTTCTTTTCTTTATTCATCTCAGCTCCTGTGCGCTTTCATTGCTGGTTTGCTTCAATTATTCTTCCTCTGCTGGATGTCTATTGAGAGTGTTCTGCTCTTCATGACTGTCCGAAACCTGAGGGCTGTCAACTATATGACCTCCCAAAATGACTTCCCGATCCTGTGTCTTCTGGGGTTTGGTATTCCAGCTGTGATCGTGGGGATCTCAGCAGCTGTTCGTTTTCATGAATACAGGACAGAGAAAAAGTAAATTCTAGTCTTATTATCTGTATTGTTTGAGAGCCATTTACTGTATATCTGTTTTTCATTCACTGGTAGAGCTTGCATGTAGTATCTAGGACAGATTCATAATAGTCTAGATAAGGCTTAAATCTATCCCAAACTGTTTTCTCAATTTTGCAGTTAGACCAGTAAATCCAACTACATGCTTATTAAAACGCTCATTATTACCCATCGAAGACCTCTGAGATCTCAACTTCACACAGTGGCTAAATGGTTAGTTCTTCTGCCTGGCAGTACTAGGGTCGTTGGTTCAAATCCCAGCCACAGCACCTCCTGCTTGAAGTTTGCATGTTGTCCCTGTGCCTGTGTGGGTTTCCTCCCACACTCCAAAGACATGCTGGTAGGTTAATTGGCTCCTGTCTAAATTGGCCCTAGTATGTGTATGAATGTGAGTTAGGGACCTTAGATTGTATGCCCCTTGAGGGTTAGGGACTGATGTGAATGCACAATACATATGTAAAGTGCTGCATAAATTGACAACACTACATAAGTACCTGAAATAAATAAGTTATTCCACCACAACCAGAAAATATCTCATTCACCTTTATTAGGCTGAGCTTTAGTATAACCACCTCCCTGACATGTGTGTTTTGCTTCGTTCCGAATCGATATTTGGACACAAATTTGATTTTCGTAGATTCGGATGTATATGAATCTCTGAGTGGACATGAGTGTAACAAATAGTAACAAATTTCAACAAATCTGAAAAAAAGCTATAAAGAAATTAACAAATGCATTAATTTTATTTGGATGAAGTCACATGATGCAATAGTATCTTGGGCCCATGGTGAAATGAATTACATTTTAAAATTTGTTCAGTCAATCAGCATTATCACCTCTATCTGTTTAGAAGTCCAGTTTAGGGATGCAGAAAGCTGAACCAAGAAGTATATAGATCTAGGGGTTTCTCTTACTGACATTTTGTTGGCACTATTGAGGCCAGGGAGTGCATGCTCTAACTGGTTTATACTTTCCTCTTGATTAACTGGAAGGCTTAGCTATAGCGGGTTAAAAAGTATCAAAACCAAAATCGAAAAAGTGCTTTTTTCACAGCTTACTAGTCCTTGTATATGATGGCTGCATTAGTTTTCTCATTTAATTTTTTTCCCTTTATTTTAAACCAGCTTTAAATTGTTAGTCATTAACTGATTGACATTGCTGCTGTCTAAGGGTGGCTATATTGCTTCTCCATAGATGCAGTGGAGGAGTGAATGTAGCCACCCTAAGGCTAGGTTCACATATGTGCAGGTGGTGCCGCTGCAGATCCACAAAAAAAACATGCAGCTGCACCTCCCACACAGAGGAATGCAGACCCGCGGCGGGTGCCATTAATTCTAATGGCATGCTGCCCGCACTGGAAAATGCAATCGTACTGGGAACCGAGGTTCCCGTGTGGGCTGCATTTTCAGAAGAAGTGCAGGGACTTCTTCCCTGCATGTCCCGGAGCAGGGAGTCCATTCAAATGAATGGGCTCTCGTGCCCACGCAAAACGCAGCCTGCAGGAACGCGAATATGTGAACCAGGGGTTAGACAGGAGGTGTGTTACTGGCTGATCAGTAGGTAAAAAAAAAGAAATAAAAGCTGTAAAAAAAACAATGCAGCCACCACATCCAAGAAGTGGTATGCTATAATATATTACATTTTTTGTTTTTGGGTTTAGTTACGATTTAAGGGGACTAAGTTGCCCATGTAGATACAATGGATATAAAAAGTCTACACACAATTTCAGGACCATGCAGAGCGAATGCTGTTAGCATTGATTAATGAGTATTAGGAACATTTTGTAGCATTTATGTACAGTATATAAATGCTATGAAATGTTCCAAATACTCATTAGTCAATGCTAACAGCATTCACTCTTCATGGTCCTGAAATTGTGTTGATACATTATTTCAGCACCGTGGACAACAATTGGCAGATTTTTGTTGTTATGTAGCAAGATTTACCCAAAAGGTTTACCCAAACATTAGAAATATCTGATACAGTGTTATCCAGATCTGCCAAGATTGGACCTAACAGGATTTACCTAGCATATGACACAAGAGCAAAACTGGCAAGAAAATGCTGGGTGAATTCCTTGAATCTTTGATAAATATACCCCTTTATCTCTGATCACTAATCCTGTTAGGTTCAGGAAAATGTTGCATATTTGTATATGAATGATATTAAAATTGTATTGATACTCTTTGTCCTTTAGTTATGCTTGTTGTCCTTCAGTGTTCTAATCGTTTGACTATGGTAGAAGTGAACAACTTTTATTGTTCTTTTATTTAGTTGCTGGCTCGGTAATGGTATTGTGTGGAGCTTTCTAGGTCCAGTCTGTGCATTTATCACAGTAAGTATTGCAGATACTTAATACATTTTCATAGTTGTCAAATTAATCCAGAGGCAGAACAAAAACACTGCAAGTCAAAGTTAAGATCTGTACCTGTACACTTGCAGGGAAATCAAGCTTTAATATTAAGAGACACCACCTCCATAGTCTATGAACTGAGCTACACTATTGACTAGTCACAAAAAGCAACATTCGTTGTCTCCTCTAGAGGTAAGGGGGGATATGATCTCCATGTATAATACATAAGGGGGGATATGATCTCCATGTATAATACATAAGGGGGGATATGATCACCATGTATAATACATAAGGGGGGATATGATCTCCATGTATAATACATAAGGGGGATATGATCTCCATGTATAATACATAAGGGGGATATGATCTCCATGTATAATACATAAGGGGGGATATGATCTCCATGTATAATACATAAGGGGGGATATGATCACCATGTATAATACATAAGGGGGGATATGATCACCATGTATAATACATAAGGGGGATATGATCTCCATGTATAATACATAAGGGGGATATGATCTCCATGTATAATACATAAGGGGGGATATGATCAACATGTATAATACATAAGGGGGGATATGATCAACATGTATAATACATAAGGGGGGATATGATCTCCATGTATAATACATAAGGGGGATATGATCTCCATGTATAATACATAAGGGGGGATATGATCTCCATGTATAATACATAAGGGGGGATATGATCTCCATGTATAATACATAAGGGGGGATATGATCTCCATGTATAATACATAAGGGGGGATATGATCTCCATGTATAATACATAAGGGGGGATATGATCTCCATGTATAATACATAAGGGGGGATATGATCACCATGTATAATACATAAGGGGGGATATGATCTCCATGTATAATACATAAGGGGGGATATGATCTCCATGTATAATACATAAGGGGGGATATGATCTCCATGTATAATACATAAGGGGGGATATGATCAACATGTATAATACATAAGGGGGGATATGATCTCCATGTATAATACATAAGGGGGGATATGATCTCCATGTATAAATACATCAGTGGTTCATATAGTGAACTTGGTGTAGAGTTATTCACCCTGAGGTCATCACAGAGGACAAGGGGGCACTCTTTACATCTGGAGGAAAAGAGATTTAATCTCCAAATACGGAAAGGTTTCTTCACAGTAAGAGCTGTGAGAATGTGGAATAGACTCCCTCAAGAGTTGGTTCTGGCCAGCTCAGTGGATTGCTTTAAAAAAGTCCTGGATTCTTTCTTAGATACACAGACTATAACTGGATACTAACATTTATAGGTAAAGTTGATCCAGGGAATATCTGATTGCCTCTCGGGTGATCAGGAAGGAATTTTTTCCACTGCAGGAGCAAATTCAATAATGGTTTGCAGGTTTTTTTGCCTTCCTCTATATCAACTGTGGGTATAGGATTATAACTTTTTTTTTTTTTTTTTTTTAATGGTTGAACTTGATGGACTTTGTCTTTTTTTTCAGCCAGTCTAACTATGTAAGGTTATCAGGTTTCCATTGGCCATTATGTGTGATCAATCATCTTTAAACATTCCACAAAAGCCCATAAGTTATGCTATTAGCTATTGATCATAGTAATTAACCATCTGTTGGACGCAGTTTAAAGCTTATCTAAACCCAATAGCAAAAAAAGTTGCAGTTTACCAGTCCATAGATGTGGAGGCTGCGTTAGTTTTCTAGTGTACCTGATAAGGCTAGGTTCACACTGGTGCGGCTCTATGAGATACATTTTGCATGGTCACAGCAGCCATTCAGGTATAGTCCCTGCACATTTTTGAAAACATGGCCCACACAGAAACCACAAGTGGGGGAAGCCATGCTGTGATTTAGGATTAATGGTACCCCATGATCACCTGAGTGGCAGTGATTTTTCTGTGGGGTTGTTTGCAGCTACAGGAACAGATGCAGTCCCACAGCGACAATCACCCGCACATATGTGAACCTAGCCTAGGAGTGCAGCAATGACAGTGAGCACAGGAAACTATTATCTTAAAGATGAGATTTCTGGAAGGATCACCATGTATTTTTGTGCACTTTTTGATCTGATCTAACAAAAACATTCCTAATGGTATATTTAGAAGATCAAAAGAAAGTACATAAGAGAAGTTCCTTGTTAGCGTTTCATACATGATATCCAGGATGGATCTAGCCTGTCTGATGTGGGAGTGCAATAAAAAATGTCAGGGGGCAGAGAATGGGAGGTCAGCAAGGCAGTGTACAGGGGTCAGCAGAGCTGAGGATATGGGACAGCAGAGCTGAGGACAGGGGTCAGCAGGGTGGAGGATAGGGGTCACAACTGACAGTGCAGAGGACAAGTGTCACCACTGGTAGGGAAGAGCAGTGTCCCTGCCCAAACTCAAAAAAGCCTATGAAAAAGGTACCAGGGGAATCTCATGGGGCCCCCCTACTGACCATGGATCCTCGGGCAGTGCCCAAGTTTCCAAATGGTCAGTCCGCCCCTGAGGAAGAGGACAGGAGTCACTTTTGGCAGGGCAGAGGACGGGGGTCACTGCTGGCAAGGCATTCAGCCGAGCTCCATCTCCCATCCCTGCACTGCACACAGCCTGGGCACAGGTAGCAGATCTCCTCCTCCCCTCACGGATAGCTTTATCTTTGGGGGGCACAACTAAAATCTGGGGGAGGGGCGACATAGCCAACCCCAGCCCGCCCTAGATCCAGCCATGCATGATATACATGATAAATCAAATCTTCAGATAAAACTGAATGCCAGCATTACATAGGGTGCCAGGATCCAGTGTGCTGAACAACCAATGCCAGTTTTTTGTACTCTCATTGCTGACCAGTATTGTCACTCTGTATATTTTATTTCTGCTCATTATTACTGCTAAGCCCTTGTATTTGGACTTGAGGGCTCTTGTGTTGTTAGCTGTTTCAGCAATTTCCCCTTACTATTCAATCTCAATCTTACCTTTAACAGATAAACATGATTCTGTTGGTCATCACTATTGGCTTCTGAAAACGAGGATGGCATCTCTTAATGCAAACATGTCCATCCTAAAGAATACTCGGTAATCATTGAATGAAACTACCTGAATTATTTGTTCTGTTTATTGACCCAGCCCACCCAAAACAAATAGTTCAGTTTGTGGGTGAATAACTACTTATATTTCAGTATTATCAGTATATATCAGTATATATTTCATATATTATTCAGTATATCAGTATATATTTCAAGTAATTCAGCATGAGGTTCCTCTGAGTTCTTGGCTATACCCCTTGGGTAATGCACTTCTATTAAAGTCAGTTAATAGTATTTTTTTTTACATATTTTCATTATCATCAGGACTAAATTAAAATGTACTATTACTTGTTTTTCATGCATAACTGTTTTGCTGAAAATAGACTGTTATTTACAGAGATCACTAGCTTAAGCTCACATTTTCATATACAAGTAGATGAGTCAGAGGAGTTATTCTGACTCAGATTGTTGTGATAGCGATTTATCCCTTGTGAGACCTCTATGCCTAGCCTGTATAAGCAGATATAATCACTGTGGGCAATCCTTATCAGATAGCTTGAACTCACCAATACTGTGTTCATCCAGAAGTTGCTTTATTCTGTACATGTGACAACGGGATACAGCAGAATGAATTGTTTCCAGTATTATGCGGTCAAAAGATGATACTTTCTGTAGCGTACTATGCAGAATACATGTGTCCTGTTACATGTGGACTGTTAGCTGCCTCCATGACACAGGAAGTGCTGTACTCAAGAAGAAGGGAGGAGCTTCATATACAAAGGAACTGTGTCATAGATCTCAGGGAGGTAATATAAAAAGCAAGTGCATTACCAAATAAGGCCACTGGTGGCGGCATATAACTAACTATAGAAATGTCCATAGAAAATGGTACAAAGAATAAACTATATGAATTCTCATGTACATTAACATAAATATTAACTGTGTAACAGCATACTCCCCGTCTGGCATTGTAAATGTCACTATTTAAACCATAACGGTAGTTATACAATTGCAAATAAACAACAGCGCAATTTGCTTGATGTCTTGAAGACTTGAAAGACATAAAAAAGAGAACATGCATATAGTGCAACAATTATAAGGTAAGGCTTCAAGTTGTATCAATTAAAGTTCAAGACACTTCCTTCTTGAAGTCACAGGTTGGATCCAGCAGCATACGCAAGCAAGTTCATTCTCCAATGGGCAAGAGCAGAACAAGTTCCGTGATAGGTCTGCTGAAAGTCTTTACAGTCCCTTGTCTTGCAACTTTCACCTCCACCTTGCGTACCTTGCCGTCATCACTAGGAATGCTCTTTACAAGGAGTCCCATAGGCCACTCAATTCTTTCAGCTTGCTGGTCCTTCAGCAGAACGAGATCTCCAACTTTAATGTTAGGGTTCAGGCGTTGCCATTTTCTGCGTCCTTGCAGAGTAGAAATATACTCCATTCTCCAACGATTCCAGAAGCGGTTGGAGAGGTGTTGTACTCGCTTCCACTGGTCATAGCACAGATTTCCTGCTTTAAAGTTTCCAGGTGGAACAGGAACGGACCCAAGCTTCTGGGTAAGTAGAGTAGCTGGGGTAAGGATAGTTGGGGTCTCTGGATCTGTAGAAACTGGAACAAGTGGTCTTGAATTGATTATGGCAGATGCTTCTGCCAGGAAGGTGGTTAGAATCTCATGGGTAAGTCTTGTGGAGTTCAAGTCCATAAGCATAGAGTCCAGTATTTTTCGTGTGATGCCTATCATTCTCTCCCAAGAGCCACCCATGTCGGAAGAATGAGGAGGATTGAAAATCCATGTACAGCCCTTTTCAGCTAAAAGGTCTTGGATTGGCCTAGAGTTAAGCTGTAACTCTCGACAGGCTCCAACGAAATTAGTTCCACAGTCAGATCTTAGTGTCTTGACTGGTCCTCTGATGGCAAGAAATCGTCTAAGAGCATTGATGAAACTTGAGGCATCCATAGATACTATGACTTCAATGTGTACTGCGCACACACTCATACAAGTGAACAGCACTGCCCATCGTTTGCTGTTTGCTTGGCCACCTCAAGTTCTGCGGGCTGTTACCATCCATGGTCCAAAGACATCCAAACCAACGTGAGTGAAAGGTGGGTCAGTACTTAATCTGTCGGCTGGCAAATCTGACATTTGCTGTTGCTGATGTTTACCTCTTAGTTTCCGGCACTGAACACAGCTGTGCAGTGTAGTTGTAGTCTCTCTTTTTGCTCCTATAATCCAAAGGCCTGCAGCTCTTATGGCACCCTCTGTGAAGTGTCTTCCTTGGTGCTTAACCCCTTCATGGTAGTGCCGTATGAGCAGAGTGGTGATATGATGGCGAGCAGGTATAATGAGAGGATTCTGTTCCTGATCTCCCAACTCAGCCTTGTTTAAACGTCCACCAACCCTTAACATGCCATCACTGTCAATGAATGGGTTCAGGTTAGCAATTGAACTGTTTTTTGGAATGTCTCTCTTGTCACGGATACATTTAATTTCTGAGCCAAAGACATCCTGTTGTACATTGTGGATTATGATCATTTCACCTTCAGCAATGTCTTTTGCAGAAAGAAGCTTTTGGCACATGTGCCAACCTTGACATTGAACATTGGTGGGCTTTGTGTGAAAGCAGTGTGCAATATGGACTAACCTTGCGATGGTGCGTACAAGCCTTATCCACTTAGAAAAACGTTCAAAGCATTGACAGCCCAAGACGAGTCTTTGTTCAGTTCTGGTGACAAGGGTTTTGACTTCAGGACGAATCTCTGGATCTCTGTCAGGTTCTAGAAGACTGAAGATATCAGCTGAGGTTTCTTCTGGATGATCCAGCAGGAATTCAGGACCTGTTAACCACGAAGAATTTGCAAAGACACTTGCAGACACTGGCCTGGTGGCATGATCTGCAGGATTCATTTCAGATGGGACATAATGCCATTGTTCAAGTTTAGATGATTTCCTGATTCTTTCTACACGGTTGCTGACATACACATAAAAACGTTTAGTCTGGTTGTATATGTAGCCCAGAACAACTTTGCTGTCTGTGTAGAATTTGGTGTCATCTATCTGGGTGTTCAACTCGCGCAGTATGAAATCGGCAATTTCTACAGCTAGCACAGTTCCACAAAGTTCAAGCCTAGGAATTGTGTGCTCAGGCTTAGGTGCTAACTTAGCTTTCCCAAACAGAAACCCTATGTGGGTTTGATTAGAGTCTATTACCTTGAGGCAGGCGACAGCTGCTATGACCTCAGTAGATGCATCTGAGAAGATGTGAAGCTCTTTTCTCTGACTTGTAGCAAGGGAAGCTGAGGTGTAACAACGCGGTATACTGATTCCATCTAAGGCATGTAGAGATTGTTTCCAGGACTCCCACTTTGGAAGCTTGTCTGTAGGCAACAGAGCATCCCAATCTTTAATAGACTCTCAGAACTGTCTAAGTAAGGCTTTACCTTGTATGGTGATGGGAGCCACAAATCCCAATGGATCGTATAAGCTGTTCACCACTGACAGAACACCACGCTTGGTAAATGGTTTGTCTGCAGAGCCGACTTGAAAGCCGAAGGTATCTTTTAATAAGTCCCACCGTAGGCCCAGACTTCTCTGTACAGGTGGCATGTCCATCCCAAGATTTAAATCTTTAAACCCAGTGGCATGATCGCCAGGTTGAAAGGCTTTCATAACAGCGACACTATTCGAGGCAATCTTGTGTAGTCTGAGGTTAGCCTCGGAAAGCATACCTTGTGTCCTTTGGAGCAGGTCTATGGCTTCTTTGTCTGTAGGTAAAGACTTACCGTATTTTTCGCTCCATAAGACGCACTTTTTCCCCAAAAAAAAGGGGGGAAAATGTCAGTGCGTCTTATGGAGCGAATATGGAGCGGCCGGTCCGGTATTTCCACTGTCGCCGTGTCAGAATACCGGGCCGGCCACTCAGCTCTACAGCGGGACCTTACAGAGATGACTGCTGACCTTTGGGGAGGGAGGGGGAGCGGGCACCTGAATTTGACAGGTACCCGCTCCCACTTCCGTGGAGTTGTTCTTTCATCTTACCCGTTCCTCTATCCAGCGGCACGGTCTTCCCGGCTTCTGTAGTGTGGGCATGACAGCCGGGTGCCAAGTGCGCATGCGCAAGAAGCGGTGCTTTTTGTGAATGGTAAGGCGGCACCTGGGACACATGACAGATCCCAGAAGCCGCCGGACCAATCACAAAGCGCAAGTGCTTCTCGCTCATGCGCACTGGGCACCCGGCTGTCATGCCGAGCACCATTACAGAAGCCGGGAAGACAGCGCGCGGCTGGATAGAGGAACAGGTAAGATGAAAGAACAACTCCGCGGAAGTGGGAGCGGGTATCTGTCAAATTCAGGCACCCGCTCCCCCCCCTCCCCAAAGGTCAGCAGTCATCCCCTGTACTATCCACAGTCTCTGGTCATCCCTGTACTGTCCGCAGTCTCTGGTCATCCCTGTGCTGTCCGCAGTCTCTGGTCATCCCTGTGCTGTCCGCAGTCTCTGGTCATCCCTGTGCTGTCCGCAGTCTCTGGTCATCCCTGTGCTGTCCGCAGTCTCTGGTCATCCCTGTGCTGTCCGCAGTCTCTGGTCATCTCTGTGCTGTCCTCAGTCTCTGGTCATCCCTGTACTGTGTCCGCAGTCTCTGGTCATCCCTGTACTGTGTCCGCAGTCTCTGGTCATCCCTGTACTGTGTCCGCAGTCTCTGGTCATCCCTGTACTGTGTCCGCAGTTTCTGGTCATCCCTGTACTGTGTCCGCAGTCTCTGGTCATCTCCTGTACTATGTCCTCAGTCTCTGGTCATCTCCTGTACTGTGTCCGCAGTCTCTGGTCATCCCTGTACTGTGTCCGCAGTCTCTGACACCAATGATGGAGCCTTATTCCTCCCACTGATACCAAGGATGGGCACTATTCCTCCCACTGACAACAATGGGGCACTATTCCTCCCACTGACACCAATGATGGGGCACTATTTCTCTAATACCAAAAATAAGGCATTGTTCACTCTCACTGATGCCAGAACATTTCCTCCTCTCACTGGCCACAGTTCGGCCCCTCTATAGTCTGAAGAACAATAAATTGGCCCTTTATTTAGAGAGTTTAGCGATCCCTGCTATATACCTTCACCAACTCTCTCTTAGATGCTTTGCCATGTAAAAATTTTAAAGATTTTTAACCTTCACCGTCCTCACTTAGACACTAAAGAGCCATTTACATACCGGTTAGTTCCCTCACGACCCACTCTAACATACTGCTATTAGTAGATGATATCATTTTCACGCAAACCAATTAATATACACTTACTGGGATTTTGTTTACCAAAGACATGTAACAGAGAACATTTTGGCCTGAATTCATGAAGAAATTTTATTTTTGTTATTTCTTTTTTATGGGATATGTAAAGTAAAAAATATTGTTGTTTTTTGTTTACATTTTTTTTTTCCATTTATAGTGCAGGAAATTAATAACCCAATAGTGATCAAATATCACCAAAAGAAATCTCTATTTGCATGTAAAGAATTACATAAATTGTGTTTGTGTACAGCATTGCATGAAAGTGCAATTGTCACTTAAAGTAGTGCAGCGCTATATAGCAAGAAAATGTTCTGGTCATGAAAGGGGGTAAATCTTCCAGAGGGTAAGTGGTTAATGTGCTATACAACATTCTCCATTTACTGGGCTGTTTATTACACCTTTCAAAATCTCCCCTTTTTCAAGGAGCTACAGTCACTGTAATGGGCCTTGCTCGATTCTTTGTCCAGTAACTTCGTATTAACGATACATGCGGTCATGGAACTTTACAGATATTTTAACATACCTTAAGGCACATGTGTCAAACACAAGACCCACGGGCCATATCCAAGTCCCAGCAGTTGGCAGCACAGAGGACAGGACTCCTCCTACAGATCCTGTGCCTCTCTGTGCAGCCGCAGCACCCCCTCATCTCTGCCTCCCCTGGTCTCAGCATTTAACAGACTCTGGCAGCTGACTCCAGCCCTCCTCTGGTCCCCCTCCAGACCCTGTTCTTTCTACTTCCCAGCACACTTGCCCCCCACTTTTTCCCAGCAGCAGCACAAAATAAGAAAATAAGGGGGGGTGCACTGTGATGTAAGGGAGGGTAGAGGGGACCTTGACCTCTGATGGTGGGGGGAGGGGGGGGGGCTCATGATATCTGATGTAAGGGTGGGGGGGCGGGTGCCCTGGATGTCTAGTCTTACAGATACAGTCAGCCCTTTGAGGGAATCCATAACGAAAAAAAGAAGAAGAAGAGAAAGGAGAGGAAAAAAAAGAAAGAAAGAAAGAAAAAGAAATGAAGAAAGAAGAGGAAAAGAAGAAAAAGAAATGAAGAAAGAAGAGGAAAAGTAGAAAAAGAAAAGAAAGAAGAGGAAAAGAAGAAAAAGAAAAGAAGAAAGAAGAGGAAAAGAAGAAAAAAGAAGAAAGGAGAGGAAAAGAAGAAAAAGAAAAGAAGAAAGGAGAGGAAAAGAAGAAAAAGAAGAAAGGAGAGGAAAAGAAGAAAGTAGAGGAAAAGAAGAAAAAGAAAAGAAGAAAGAAGAGGAAAAGAAGAAAGAAAATAAGAAAGAAGAAAGAAAAGAAGAAAGAAGAAAAAAAGAAGAAAGAAGAGGAAAAGAAGAAAGAAGAGAGAAACAATAGGAAAAGAAGAAAGGAAGAAGAAAAGAAGAGGAAAAGAAGAAAGGAAGAGGAAAAGAAGAAAGGAAGAGGAAAAGAAGAAAGGAGAGGAAAAGAAGAAAGAAAAGAAGAAAGAAAAGAAGAAAGAAGAGGAAAAGAAGAAAGAAAAGAAGAAAGAAGAAAGAAAAGAAGAAAGAAGAGGAAAAGAAGAAAGAAGAGGAAAAGAAGAAAGAAGAGGAAAAGAAGAAAGAAAAGAAGAAAGAAGAGGAAAAGAAGAAAGAAGAGGAAAAGAAGAAAGAAAAGAAGAAAGAAGAGGAAAAGAAGAAAGAAGAGGAAAAGAAGAAAGAAAAGAAGAAAGAAGAGGAAAAGAAGAAAGAAAAGAAGAAAGAAGAGGAAAAGAAGAAAGAAAAGAAGAAAGAAGAAAGAAAAGAAAAAAGAAGAGGAAAAGAAGAAAGAAAAGAAGAAAGAAGAGGAAAAGAAGAAAGAAAAGAAGAAAGAAGAGGAAAAGAAGAAAGAAAAGAAGAGGAAATGAAGAAAGAAGAGGAAAAGAAGGAAGAAAAGAAGAAAGAAGAAAGAAAAGAAGAGGAAAAGAAGAAAGAAAAGAAGGAGGAAAAGAAGAAGGAAGAAAAGAAGAAAAAGAATAAGAAGGAAGAAAAGAAAAATAGGAAGGATGAAAAGAAAAAGAAAAAGTAGAAGGAAGAAAAGAAAAAGAAGAAGAGGAAGAAAAGAAAAAGCAGAAGAAGAAGAGGAAGAAAAGAAGAAGAAGAAGAGGAAGAAAAGAAGAACAAGAGGAAGAAAAGAAAAAGAAAAAGAAGAAGAAGGAGGAGGAAAAGAAAAAGCAGAAGCAGGAGGAAAAGAAAAAGCAGGAGGAAAAGAAAAAGCAGAAGCAGGAGGAAAAGAAAAAGCAGAAGAAGGAGGAAAAGAAAAAGCAGAAGAAGGAGGAAAAGAAAAAGCAGAAGCAGGAGGAAAAGAAAAAGCAGAAGAAGGAGGAAAAGAAAAAGCAGAAGAAGGAGGAAAAGAAAAAGAAGAAAAAGAAGGAAGAAGAAAAGGAGAAGAAAGAAGGAAGAAGAGGAGACATGTTTAAAAGCAAAACGTGAAAAATATTGTTGTTTTTTTCCAAAAAATAAAAACGCACAGGCGATCAAATACCACAGAAAGAAAGCTCTATTTGTGGGAAAAGAGGACAAATTTCATTTGGGTGCAGCGTTGCATGACTGCACAATTGTCAGTTAAATTAACACAGCGCCATATCCCAAAACAGGGCCTGGTCAGGAGGGGGGGGGGGGGTAGTCCTCTGGAGGGCAAGTGGTTAAAGTGGTTGTAAAGGCTCAATGTTTTTTAACTTGAATATATGAAGTTAAAAAAAGACTTGTGTACAGCAGCCCCCATTTACCTGAGCTCCCCCTCATTCCAGAAATGGAGCCAAGCCATGCTTGCTCTGGGGGCCCCCCGTCAGGAGGGAGGGGCCAGAAGCCCTGGCGGGGGACCCGAGAAGAAGAGGATCAGGGCTGTTGTGTGCAAAACCAATGCACAGAGCAGGTAAGTATGACACATTTATTTTTCTTAATCTGCCTTTAATATCACTTTAAGGAACCCAAAGATATGGGTGGGGGTCCAGTCAGCAAAGCCCAACAGCAACACACGGCACAGTGGTAGAAACTGTGAGGCTCTTTCAGTGCATTATAATAGCCAAGAATTTTACGGAGAAGACTGTGAATTCCTAAGATATGAGGGGTCTCCATTTACTAATCACCACCCATAATTAAAATATCCATTTTAGGTGGACTGACCCATAAAAGCAGATTTATACAGTAATCTCCTCTTCTTGCCCAAATCTGAGTATAGCACATCCAGTATATTGGCACTTCTTATACAGAGCAGACAATAAAGAGGCAATATGCCAATCAGGTCCAGACATATTGGCAGGAAAGGTTTTATGCAACTTAAAGGTTTGTTACAAGTTCCACATACTTTAGGGTCGCAAATTCCCCCCCCCCCCCCCTTACCTGTGACAGCGGGCCAGGGATCTTCTCAGCACCCGCTGTCACAATTTGAAAAGAATGCAGCCGTGTGGTCAGAATGTAAATGAATGAACTACAAGTATCAACAGTCTTTGCGTCTGACGGCTTGCAGTTCTTGAACTACCAGGGTGCTAGTGAGTACTTTAGGCAATTCATTGAGTCTTCCTGTCATCATGTAACTGCCTGTCCATATGAGGAATGAGCAGACAGATACAATGACAACCTGCAGGAGCCTGTGATTGCACCAGCGATCTGCTGATCACGGGGTGCAATGTTTTACATGCACCAAAACAAATAAATAAATGAATGAATGCACATTTTTTTTACCTGCAAAAAAATTGCATGGGAAAACTTGGGTTTCATCCTACCCCCCCCCCCCCCCCTTTACTGGTCAGCCACATAAAAATGCCAAAAGCAAGGCTGAGAATACAACAGCTCCAGTAAGGATGGCGAGTTGCACATCACATCAGCTGCCTCCATCTCTGGCATGCAGGTTTAACTCAAAGTTAAAGGATAAGTTAATCTTTGGGAACATGCAACATGTTCCCGGGGCCCGCTCTGCTGCATCTAGTCACAGCGAGCAGATCTTTCCCCTGATAGCTGTTACTATTTTTTTTTTTTTAAATGCAACCGTGTGGGGCTCCTCCTGCTCGGTCGCATCATTCATTTACAGATTTCAGTGAATGGAAAACTACAAGTCAGGATAGCCTTTGCGGCTGTTGGCTTGTAGTTCTCAATGAACTACCACGGAGCTGTTGAGCACTGTGGTAGTTCTTTGTCTCTTCCTGTCTGTCAGGGTGTATCATCTTGCCTGTATGAGGTAGGAGCACACACAGATACACTGACAGGTCTACAGGAGTCCTGCATGGCACCTGTATCTGCTAATCGTGGGTGCAATGCTTTCTAGGCTCCAAGTAAAAAAATAAATAATAAATGCATATTTTTTTATCTTCAAAACAGAGTTAAAGAATAAGTTCACCTTTTTTTAAAAAAAAAAAGCTCATCTATTTATGTGTTTTTTCCTGATAACCGATCTGCTCATTTCAACTTGCCCAGTGAAGCCACCCTGCCATAAACAGAGGTGACTAGTAAATTTAGTTCTGCCAGGTTGATCAATAGTCTTTTACTTGGCTCTCCCCTAAACTCAGTGTTGCTGTTCCTGGCTGCTGCTACTAGTAATCACTGGCACTTAGGGCAATAAACAAGGGAGCTGCAGCAATACTAGGTTATAGATATTTATGTCAGTCTTGGTAAACCACAAGGAAAATCCTCAAGCTGCCTTGCCAGGTAAGGAACAGACAGTACCCAAGCTGGAGAGCCAGGAAAAGAAGTCCTGTTGGAGGAAGATTGGAGTCTGCCCTCAGAGAGTGTGATGAAGTTTTGAACCCATGTTGCTGGAGGTATCTGAATCCCTAATCCTCTCTCCCTTATGAGCCAGAGCAGAATACTAGAAAATACTAAAGTGCTAGGTGCCCTTCATCACTGTAACTCTCCACTGCGGCCATGGATCCACCCTGGGATAATATCAGCCCACCTCTGTGCTGGAGGTTTTTCCTTTTCTAGCCAGGGGGAGTCACTACACCAATTCAGGGTGATCAATAACAGTTTTTTAGATCAGGGGTATTGAATTAAAATTCAAGAAGTCCGGTCACTAAAATTTTCTTCTGGCCGAGGTCCAAATAGAGTGTGCCCATCATTGCACCCCCTTACACTAAGTGTCGCCATCAGAGTGCAACTTTACATCATGTATGCCCATCACATCAGGTGTGCCCATCAGAGTGCCCCCTTTACAACAGGTTTCCCCATCACAGTGCCACCTTACATCAGTTATTCCCGTCAGAGTGCCCCCTTTCACTCAGAGTACCCCTTTAAATCATATTCCCCATCAGTGTGCCCCTTTCCACAGTATGTGCCCGTCAGAGTGCCCCCTTAACATAACATGGGCTCGTCAGAGTGCCCCCTTAACATAACATAGGGCCGTCAGAGTGCCCCTTTAACATAAAATAAGGGGCACTCTGATGGGCACATTATAGTAAGGGGAACTCTGATGGGCACATTTATATTAAAGGGAACTCTGATGGGTACATTTATATTAAGGGACACTGTGATGGGCACGTTATGTTAAAGGGCACTCTGATGGGCACATTTATATTAAGGGGCACTCTGATGTGCACATTTATGTTAAGGGGAACTCTGATGGGCACATTCTATGTTGTGTCAATCACAGTGCACCTTAACATTAAATGTGCCCATCAGAGTGCCCCTGTAAGACTACACCCTACCTTAAGGGCAGACAGGAGCTGTGTCAGGATCCTTGCTGAAGAATGCTTGTGTACAGGCAGGGAGAGGGAGCCGGAGAGACAGTGAGCTGCAAGGGGCGGGGCGCACACACGTGATGTCATGTTGCTGTCACTGCAGGCTGGCGGTCCAGAAGGGAGCATTTTGGGGCCGTTCTTGGACTGTGGTCCGCCATTTAGTGACCGCTGGTTTAGATACTGAGCAAGTCTATTGTAGTTAACACGAATAGCATTTTGTTTGTTCACCACAAACTAGAAGAAAAACTACAGCAGCCAGTGGGAAAGGTCTAAATTTAATAAAATTAAACACTGCACACAGAAATCATGACTACGTACATGAAGGTGCACAGAGCAGCAATGCAGGATGGATGGATGGATGGAATGAGTCTGCGACTTTTACTGCAGTGATCAGGAGGGAAGGAGGATGGGGATTCTGAGGTCACGGGGCTTCATCCCACTGGTCACAGCATTCATGGTTCCCAGGTAGTGACATGGAGTCTTGCGCTCCATCTGTTGGAAAAGAGAAGAAGAATGAACAAATTGAATTGACTGCAGGAGGACATGACACAAAAAAGAAGAGGATCGGAGCGGTTTGCCTTAAAAAAAAGTACAACCTTACATCACTTTAAATTTATCCTGTATGTTGATTAAAAAAAGAGAAAATCAATGTTTCCTGTAATCCCTCACCCTTTCCCAACAATTCCCCCCCTTCAACAAGCACCAGCATGACTTCACAAACACCACTCCTTCAGGGCTTTACTTTCATTTCCAACTGAACAGATTGGCTGAGGAGCAAAAACCAGGAAAGTATTTGCATCTGTGGAGGTTGGCATTATGGTGAACCTGTCGCTTTATCCTGAATGTGCAGAGTAATTTAACCTTCATGCGTTTACTTTGCAAGGAAGAATGAAGGTTGAATTTTATCAAAGAGAACCTGTCACCCAAACACCATGGAGAGACCCATCCTGTGCGCGGACCCAATACACAGCTTATTAGTATAAAATGATGGATGTACTACAAGCCACAATGTTAATGCTGCTCCCTGGGCAATTCACAGGCTGTATTTTATTAAATATTAGACCATCCTAAAAGCGTGGTCTTCCACGGGGCTAGGAAATGCACAGTTGAATAGGGACCCATCCATCTTTCAAAACAGCTCTTAAAAGTACCCATTTATTAGAAACAATGTGAAACCCCCCGGAAAAGCAACTGGCTGGAAAAAGACATTTGATATACCGTATTTTTTGCTCCATAGGATGCATTACCCCCCCCAAAAAAAAAAAATGGGGAAAAATGTCTGTGCATCTTATGGAGCGAATATGGAGCAGCCGGTCTGGTATTCCCGCTGCCGCCGTGTCAGAATACCTGGCCGGCCACTCGGCTCTTCTCTGCAGCAGAGCCCTTACCTGTTCCTAGGTCCAGAGCTCTACAGTCTTCTCTCCCAGCACCGGCATCTTTAGTGTGGGCACCTGGCTGTGACAGCCGGGTGCCCACTGCGCATGCATGAGAAGTGTTGCGCTCTGTGAATGGTCCGGCAGTCTTCTGGGACCTGTCAGTGTCCCAGAAGACGGGGAGGGAGGACACCTCAGTGCAAGTGGGAGCGGGTACCTGCTACCCCTCCCTCCCCAAAGGTCCGCAGTCTCTGCTCATCCCCTGTACTGTGTCAGCAGTCTCTGCTCATCCCCTGTACTGTGACCGCAGTCTCTGCTCATCCCCTGTACTGTGACCGAAGTCTCTGCTCATCCCCTGTACTGTGACCGCAGTCTCTGCTCATCCCCTGTACTGTGTCAGCAGTCTCTGCTCATCCCCTGTACTGTGACCGTAGTCTCTGCTCATCCCCTGTACTGTGACCAAAGTCTCTGCTCATCTCCTGTACTGTGACCGCAGTCTCTGCTCATCCCCTGTACTGTGACCGCAGTCTCTGCTCATCCCCTGTACTGTGACCGCAGTCTCTGCTCATCCCCTGTACTGTGACCGCAGTCTCTGGTCATCCCCTGTACTGTGACCGCAGTCTCTGGTCATCCCCTGTACTGTGTCCGCAGTCTCTGGTCATCTCCTGTAGCATGGCCGCAGTCTCTGGTCATCTCCTGTAGCATGGCCGCAGTATCTGGTCATCTCCTGTAGCATGGCCGCAGTCTCTGGTCATCTCCTGTAGCATGGCCGCAGTCTCTGGTCATCTCCTGTAGCATGGCCACAGTCTCTGGTCATCTCCTGTACGGTGTTCGCAGTCTCTGGTCATCTCCTGTACTGTGTCCGCAGTCTCTGGTCATCTCCTGTACTGTGTCCGCAGTCTCTGGTCATCTCCTGTACTGTGTCCGCAGTCTCTGGTCATCTCCTGTACTGTGTCCGCAGTCTCTGGTCATCTACTGTACGATGTACGCAGTCTCTGGTCATCTTCTGTACTATGTCCGCAGTCTCTGGTCATCTCCTGTAGTATGTCTGCAGTCCATTAGTTCAAAATATTTTTTTTCTTGTTTTCCTCCTCTGAAACCTAGGTGCATCTTATGGAGCAAAAAATACGGTATATCCACCTGTGTCTGTCTGGGTCTCTTCCCTGCCGAGTAACCACCAGCTTATCACTGACCACTCCTGCAAACTTCCAGGAATCTAAAAAAAAAAAAAAAACACTTATTAGCCTAAAAAGTTGTATAACTATATGCACCCCCAACCCTGATGTGTGCCAACAATCAGAATGGCCTTCAATACTGGTTTGTGACCAAACAGAAAACAATTATCTAGGGCAGGGTCTCCCAACTTACTAAACAAAGGGCCAGTTTATGGTCTTTGGGGGGCAGATTAAGGCCAGTGGGAGTATATAATGCCACATGTTTGGTTGTCAGTGGGAGTAAAAAAAAATACATAGGCCCCCTGTGGTTAGGAGGAGGAGGAATAGTGCCCCATCATTGGTATTGGTGGGAGAAATAATGCCTCCATAGCTGGTGTCAGTGAAAGGAATAGTCCATCACTGATGGGAGGAATAATACCTCATTGTTGGTCAGAGGGAGGAATACACCCTGTTCCAAATTATTATGCAAATTCTATTTAAGTGTCACAAAGATTAAATATTTTGTTTTTCAGTTTAACTCATGGATGGCATTGTGTGTCAGGGCTCTTTTGATCACTGAAAACAATCCCGGACACCTGTGATAATTAGATTGGCAGGTGAGCCCAATTTAATGAAAAACTACTGAAGGAGGGCGTTCCACATTATTAAGCAGAGCACCATTTTCAAGCAATATGGGGAAGAAAAAGGATCTCTCTGCTGCCGAAAAGAGTGAAATAGTTCAATGCCTTGGACGAGGTATGAAAACATTAGATATTTCACGAAAACTTAAGCGTGATCATCACACTATTAAGAGATTTGTGGCTGATTCAAGCACAGATGGGTTCGTGCAGATAAAGGCACATTGAGGAAGATTTCTGCCAGATCCATGCATCGGATCAAGAAAGCAGCTGCTAAAATACTATTACATAGCAGCAAACAGATATTTGAAGCTGCTGGTGCCTCTGGGGTCCCACGGACATCAAGGTGTAGAGTCCTCCAGAGTCTTGCAACTGTGCATAAACCTTCTATTCGGCCACCACTAACCAATGCTCACAAGCAGAAATGGCTGCATTGGGCAGAAAAATACATGAAGACTAATTTTGAAGACTGATTAAACTAGTCCTGTTCACTGATGAGTGCCGTGCAACCCTGGATGGTCCAAATAGATGGAGTAGTGGATGGTTGCTGGACGGCCACCCTGTTCCAACAAGGCTGCGACGTCAGCAAGGCGGTGGTGGAGTCATGTTTTGGGCCGGAATCATGGGAACAGAGCTAGTCGGCGCCTTTAGGGTCCCCGAAGGTGTAAAAATGACCTCTGCAAAGTATGTGGAGTTTATGACTGACCACTTTCTTCCATGGTACAGAAGGAAGAACTATGCTTTCCGTAATAAAATCATCTTCATGCATGACAATGCACCATCTCATGCTGCAAAGAATACCTCTGCATCAATGGCTGCTATGGGGATAAAAGGAGAGAAAGTCATGGTGTGGCCTCCATCCTCCCCTGACCTCAATCCTATTGAGAACATTTGGAGCATCCTCAAGCAAAAGATCTATGAGGGTGGGAGGAAGTTTATGTCCAAACAGTAGCTCTGAGAGGCTATTCTGACATCTTGCAAACAAATTCAAGCAGAAACTGTCCAAAAACTCACAAGTTCAATGGATGCAAGACTTGTGAAGCTGCTATCAAATAAAGGGTCCCATGTTAAAACGTAACGTGACCTGTTAAAATGTTTAAAAAGTTAAAATGTTGTTAAAAGTTTGATTGAAATAGCTTTTGATTTCAGTAAATATGCTGCAAACACAACAAATGACAATTTTCAGTTCTTTACAACCTATAAAGTGTTTTGAAACTTACTGTGTGGAATAATTTGGAACAGTGCATTGTAAGTGTTTTATGTTTAACAAAAATACTGTTATCATTAGGAGGTTTGTTCAATCAAATTTGAACTCTTAATAGTTGATAACATGAGAATTATGCTGACTGTTATTTACATCAATTATTTAGGTAAATGAGAAAAATATCATTTGCATAATAATTTGGAACAGGGTGTAGAGTCCCAAGGGCTAGATAAAGGCAAGTAAAGGGCTGGATCTGGCCCTCGAGCAGCAGTTTGGAGACCACTGGTCTAGGGAGTAGTGATGGACGAATTGGAAAGCTCTTAAATGTGCTCAACAATTCACAGGATAAAGTAATATTTGAGCAGGTAAAGACTTAACAACTGGGACTTCTAACCTGCCCAACTGACTGTAGGTTGGGAGATCAGGGCACACTCACTCAACATCATAAAGCAACTGGAAATGACAGGATTCTCCCAATTAAGTCTTCCTAAATGTAGCCCATTGGAATTCTGCACCACAATCCTCTTGCAGGGTTTTAACACTGAAACACTGACAATCCCTGTTATTTCCCCACCATCACCAATAACTGGCCCTACAGCCACTGCTTATTTTTAGTCAGGAGCAAAATGGAAGTACCATCGCCCATGCCATGTATGAATGCGAATTCACCTGCACTGCTATATGGTAAATGTCTGCAAGCAATATCCATCTGTACTATCGCCTATGCCATGTATGAATGCGAAGTCACCCTGCACTGCTATATGGTAATCTATACTGCTTTTAAAATCCACCTCTAACTGAAGCTGATTCATGGCTATCAATGTTCTTGGTAATTCTTACTGCTTCCTAAATCTTTAAGGCTACGTTCACACTAGCTTTGTCAGCAGGCGTCAGGGAAGCGTTTTTAACGTTTCCCAAACGCCTATGAATATTCTGCACATGGCAGCACACAGTGCTGTTCACACTGAAGCGTTGCGTCGCCACAAAACTGACGCCTCATGTTGAGTCAGGAGGAGTTGAAACCTACCATTCAAGTCTATGGTGATGCTCCTCAAACGCCTGGGTGTTTGTGGAGCATTAATACCATTAAACTTCATTATAGGTGTTTGTGGTGCAGTTTTAATGCTTGGCAAACGCCTCAAAATGCGCAAAGGGCATTTGGGGAGCGTTAAAAACCTTTCCCAAATGCCTGTCAAACACTATAGGAGCGTTTGGCAAGAGTTAGAAACAAGTCAAGTGTGAACGAGCTCTAACTCTGTCCATATTACTGTGATGTTTATGTTGCTCTTATTGTGTTACCCAAATTTATGAGTTGTTCCTAATCTTTACAGCTCTGCCCTCCTGCAATCTTGTTGTCCTCCTTTGGTGTGAGAAATGTGCCCTGCTAGTCATGTGTCTCTCCTATGCATTCCTCATTGATTAACTGGCAATACCCCCACCCAACTCAGTATAAATTTAGACCTTCCTTAGGGGAGGCACAACTAGAGGCAGCACAGCCATGGGTAGCATTGGCAACTATCATCTTGGATTAAGTATTGAGCATTGCACTTTGGCTCTGCACTTCATCAAAACCACAGCAGACAACTTCAAATACTAAACAGACTACAGGTGACCTGTTTCCTCTTCCACTCTTTCATCTCTTACCCAGTCTGCTTCTTCATCTCACCACTCTGTAACATGCACTCCCTACTCCTCCTTCTCACAGTTGTATCCTCTCTCTTCAAACTCTCTCTCCTACACCCCTCTTCTCCACCCCACAACTCATATATATCACCCTCACTCCTGCCTTCACCTTATTACTGTACGCATCAACTCCTGCTAATTCTGAACCCACATACTAATAAAACCTCCAGGACACTGGGACCTGTCCCTCCATATAAGTCACACTCCCATATTACCTCTCTCATCCTTCTGCATCTCCTAACATCTGGCAGACATTTCCCCAAATCCTGGGCCACCATCTTTCTCCTTTGACCAACACACCTTATCCTCAAACAGCGGCCGCAATCCACACAATCTGGTTACTATTCCTCTTCTTCCTAGAACCAGCCTCCCCTTTTCCTGTGCCCTTTGGAATGTCTGCTCTGCCTGTAACAAACTCACTTCTGTCCATGACCTTTGAATCACTAACTCCTTTAACCTACTTGCAACTACAGAAACCTGGCTTCATGAATCTGACTTTCCCTCTCCTGCTGCCCTTTTCCATGGTGGTCTCCTCTGGACTCACTCTTACAGGCCTAGTGGATGGAAAGGAGGTGGAGTTGGAATCCTCCTATCCCCTCAAAGCACTTTTCAGGACCTCCCTCTCCTCATTTGAAGTTCACTGTATACGTCTATTCTCTCCAAATTCTTTAATAATTGTTGTAATCTATCAGCCTCCTGGACCGGTATCAAGCTTCCTTGTTGATCTCCTGCCTGGCTGCCTTACTTTCTCTCTTCTCAAATTCCCACAATCATTCTTGGTGACTTAAACATCCCTGCTTATGTTAACACTCTGCTACCTCTAAACTTCTGAACCTAACCACTTCTATTGACTAAAACAATGGACACATGCTTCTACTCACTCTAATGGGAACTGCCTCGACCTTGTATTCTCCTACCTATGCACTCTTTGCAACCTCACCAACTTTTTTCCGATCTCTGATCACTCCGTTATTAGCCTCACTCTCTCCTTGGCTCCCAACTACCAGTTAACAGTAGAAACCTTCGTTATCTTACCCCTTCTCTTCTTTTTTTCGGCAACAGATTGTCTCTATGACAAAATCTCAGCCCTGTCCTGTCCCAACCTGGCCACTTCTGTCTACAACAGTTCACTGTCATCCACTGTGGACACATTGGCCCCCCTCACTACACACAGACCTAGGCCCCAACTGCTACAGTTAGTAAAAAATAAATTTTAGAGGTTCAAATATAAATTGCTGTATCACCCAATATATGGCTTCCATCCAGTAGCCAAAAAACATGCAGACCAAAAAGGGATTTGTGAAAAGAGATTCACAGAAAAGCGGCTACATTATGAACAGAATGCGATACTCAGAAAAATTTCCAAAAATTATGCTTTATTACACATTAATGATTGACACATGGGCAATCGCCCTGGTTTACCATCACCCCAGTATGAAACAATACACACAGACCTAAAACCATTAAAATCAAACCAAAACCGGTCTAGATATATGTGCTGCAAAGGCTATGACCACCATAGTCTAAAGCATTTGCAGCACTTGCACATTGGTTACACTTCCCATAGGAGGTATATACAAAAAATT
Source organism: Staurois parvus (assembly GCF_062004578.1). Classification (NCBI taxonomy): domain Eukaryota; kingdom Metazoa; phylum Chordata; class Amphibia; order Anura; family Ranidae; genus Staurois; species Staurois parvus. Next base: position 159,070 of record NW_028319124.1, on the reverse strand, counting down.
ATACCATAGGTATGTAATATCACATGCTATATATATAAGCACATATTGTTACCATATGGGTTACACTTCCTGAAGGAGATTTTACCAAAAATTGTACCATGGGTATATAATATCACATGCAAGCAAAAAAGACAGATACAGTTACCATCTGGAGAGAGGCATAACCCTAAGCCTATATAAGGAAATGTGGGTAAAACATTGAATGAAAAGGGGGATATGACCCCAATAATATAGTAATGGATTCATACAGTACAACCCTATAAAGGCACAAGTGGTTGGGGCCCATTTATCTGTAATATACGTGAATAGTTGCAAGGATTCTTATAGATGAAAGAGTCCCTGTTGTTGTCTTGATGGTTCCAACCTCTCCATGACGCCTGTACAGCTTTTGCATGACTCATGGCATGTGAAAATGGCTGCCTCCTTGTAGGTCGGCGTGCATATCGCCAGTGCGCATGACCGGAAGTGACGTATCTGACGTATGACGTATCTGACGTATGACGTCAACGCGTTTCGCCGATGGGCGTATCTCACTCAGCTTCGTCAGGACCAATGAGACTCCTGCATTTCAGCTTCCTATTTATAGTGGGTTTAAACCCACCCACTCATGCAAATTGTTAACTTGCAGCTATTCTCAATGGGAAAAAAGGGCTAATTACTTAGCACAGCAGCTGGTCATTACTTAAATTTAAAAGGACAGGCTACTGGATATATCAAAGAGAGGAAAGGCTTAGCAATTCTATTAGTATTGAAGGAGATAAAAAAATTACCGCAAACTCACCAGAAGATGGCGATATTAATAACGAAATCCCTAGATATGGCTATTTAACCAAAGATATCTAAAGATCACAATAATAATTACCACAAAACCACCAGAAGATGGTGATGTTAATTAGAAAATCCCTATATAGGGTTATTTCACCAAAGATACCTAAAAATCACGATGACCATTTATTAACATACAGCTATTCTCAATAGAAAGGAGGCTAATTAGCTCAATAGCTGATCTTTTATCGCATTTAAATTTAAATTCAAATTTAAACCAACAAACAGTTGAACACCTCCACAGAGAGAAAGGCTTATCATGTTACTTAAACATGTTATTTTAACATTAATGGAGATAGAGAATTACCACAGGTTCACCATGAAATGGCAATATTAAATAAAAAATCCGTGTAAAGCTATTTATCCAGAAATACCTGGAGATCACACTCTACATTTAACCCCTTTGGGTACAGTGTATCAAGTTTATATATCCAATATTTTTCCTTTCTTAATAATTCTTTGTCAAAATCACCTCTCCTTTGGGGAAAATGTAATGCATAGAAACCTTTCACTTTTGTACCATCCAATTTACCTTCATGATGCTTAGCATAGTGTTGAGCTAGATTACTCTCAGGATCATTGGATCTGATGTCTCTAAAGTGTTCACCTATTCGTACTTTAAGTTGTCTTTTAGTCTTACCAATATACATCTTTTTACAGGGACAAGTCAGTATATATAATACTCTTACTGTAGAACAATTTATGAGACTTTGAATTTTATAGTGAGTGCTATTTTTTGAATCACAGAAAGAATCTGTACGATCCACAAATTTACAGATCTGACATTTTCCACATTTATACATCCCTTTAGTACGTGATTTCAACCATGCAAAATTATAAAACTTTTCTTTCTCACAGAAAAAAATATAAAAATCAAAATAAATATATCAACATATCCAACAATACAAAAAAGTGTCCAAAATGTCAAAAATAGTCCCCACAAATATAGACCATTGTACTCCTTCTTCTTTCATCAAAATTTCCTTCTCAACACCCGCAAATCCTGATGACAATACACCTCAAAAGAAAAAAACTCGACATAGTGTCATACCTTTTAAATAATTAAAACACACGTGCCACTCACTGTGCAACATGCAAAATCTATATAAATGTGTATACTCTATAAGCGAGTATCTATATACATGCAAATGATCTATTGTGTACCTAAAATAAATATATAAATATAAATAAAAATATAAGTGAAAGACAGTCACACAAAGTGTCAGCTACACAATAGGTGAGAACAAACTCAAAGTTATCACTGCAAAATGTGTATCACTGCACTCTGTATACATCAGTGTGCACCTTAAACCCAAACCAGCACTCTCCAACTCATGTGCTGACGGATAATTACCCTATATAAGAAATGACAGGGCATAACTCCACTCTGGGTTAACATCTCATCATTCAGGTTTCTTCCAATGTTAGGGTTATTCCTCCATTTCCCTCATGAGAAAATCCACAGTTACAAATGGTAGATCAAACAATATCTTCCATTATTTAACAACTTACATTAAAATTTGGGTGAAGCAGCTCCTCCTCAAAGGGATACAGGTGTAGACAAGTTTAGGGAAACATTGGCCAAATGTTCCCACTTCCAAGATGGCCGCGATCGCACTTCCGGTCAGCGTCGATACGTCCGACGTCACGTGTACTGACGCGTTTCGTCACTTCCTATGACTTTTTCAGAAGGGTGAAACCCTTCTGAAAAAGTCATAGGAAGTGTGTTCAGCGTCGATACGTCTGACGTCACGTGTCTCTGATGCGTTTCGTCACTTCCTATGACTTTTTCAGAAGGGTGAAACCCTTTTTTTTTTCTGGGATATTATATTGGGATTTTTGCTGTGTATTTTAATATGTGATTTCAACCATGTTGTTTGTTTTAATGGTTGATAGTCGGTTGATAACGGTTGAATAAAGAGGTCACCAAGATTTGGTGCTCTTCTTGCTACCATTTGGGGCGCTCACCTACAATTTTACTCAATTTGGGGCATTGGGTTAAAATCTTCCAATGCTTTTCTAATATTTGTTTCACAGCCTTCGATTGAGCTCCAAATTGAGTTATCATTCTAACAGGTTGCTCACTTAATTTAACCTTCTCATCTTTTTTTAGGGACAATAGACTCTTACGGTCAGTTTGATATGCCCGTCTCCGAGCTTTTCTAATTTGAGAGTGAGAATATCCCTGTTCTCTAAACCTTTTATAGAGGTCCTGCGCTTCCATCCTAAAATCATTAATATTTGAACAGTTTCTCCGACATCTCAGGAACTGTCCTACCGGGATTCCTGAAATCAGTGAACGTGGATGATAACTTCTGGCCTCTAATAAGGTATTAGCTGCAGTTGGTTTTCTAAACGTTTTTGTAAGGAGTCTCTTGTCCTCAAGTCTAAGGTATTTCCAGGTATTTCTGGATAAATAGCTTTACACGGATTTTTTATTTAATATTGCCATTTCATGGTGAACCTGTGGTAATTCTCTATCTCCATTAATGTTAAAATAACATGTTTAAGTAACATGATAAGCCTTTCTCTCTGTGGAGGTGTTCAACTGTTTGTTGGTTTAAATTTGAATTTTAAATGCGATAAAAGATCAGCTATTGAGCTAATTAGCCTCCTTTCTATTGAGAATAGCTGTATGTTAATAAATGGTCATCGTGATTTTTAGGTATCTTTGGGGAAATAACCCTATATAGGGATTTTCTAATTAACATCGCCATCTTCTGGTGGTTTTGTGGTAATTATTATTGTGATCTTTAGATATCTTTGGTTAAAAAGCCATATCTAGGGATTTCCTTATTAATATCGCCATCTTCTGGTGAGTTTGCGGTAATTTTTTATCTCCTTCAATACTAATAGAATTGCTACTGGGGTGATGGTAAACCAGGGCGATTGCCTGTGTGTCAATCATTAATGTGTAATAAAGCAAAATTTTTGGAAATTTTTCTGAGTATCGCATTCTGTTCATAATGTAGCCGCTTTTCTGTGAATCTCTTTTCACAAATCTGCATGTTTTTTTGGCTACTGGATGGAAGCCATATATTGGGTGATACAGCAATTTATATTTGAACCTCTAAAATTTATTTTTTACTAACTGTAGCAGTTGGGGCCTAGGTCTGTGTGTAGTGAGGGGGGGCAATGTGTCCACAGTGGATGACAGTGAACTGTTGTAGACAGAAGTGGCCAGGTTGGGACAGGACAGGGCTGAGATTTTGTCATAGAGACAATCTGTTGCCGAAGGGGTAAGATAACGAAGGTTTCTACCGTTAACTGGTAGTTGGGAGCCAAGGAGAGAGTGAGGCGAATAACGGAGTGATCAGAGATCGGAAAAAAGTTGGTGAGCTTGCAAAGAGTGCATAGGTAGGAGAATACAAGGTTGAGGCAGTTCCGATTAGAGTGAGTAGAAGCATGTGTCCATTGTTTTAGTCAATAGAAGTGGTTAGGCTCAGAAGTTTAGAGGTAGCAGGAGTGTTAAGATAAGCAGGGATGTTTAAGTCACCAAGAATGATTGTGGGAATTTGAGAAGAGAGAAAGTAAGGCAGCCAGGCAGAGAAGTCAACAAGCAAGCTTGATCCCGGTCCAGGAGGCTGATAGATTACAACAATTATTAAAGAATTTGGAGAGAATAGACGTATACAGTGAACTTCAAATGAGGAGACAGAGGTACTGAAAAGTGCTTTGAGGGGATAGGAGGATTTCAACTCCACCTCCTTTCCATCCCTTAGGCCTGTAAGAGTGAGTCCAGAGGAGACCACCATGGAAAAGGGCAGCAGGAGAGGGAAAGTCAGATTCATGAAGCCAGGTTTCTGTAGTTGCAAGTAGGTTAAAGGAGTTAGTGATTCAAAGGTCATGGACAGAAGTGAGTTTGTTACAGACAGAGCAGACATTCCAAAGGGCACAGGAAAAGGGGAGGCTGGTTCTAGGAAGAAGAGGAATAGTAACCAGATTGTGTGGATTGCGGCCGCAGTTCGAGGATAAGGTGTGTTGGTCAAAGGAGAAAGATGGTGGCCCAGGATTTGGGGAAATGTCTCCCAGATGGTAGGAGATGCAGAAGGGTGAGAGAGGTAATATGGGAGTGTGACTTATATGGAGGGACAGGTCCCAGTGTCCTTGAGGTTTTATTAGTATGTGGGTTCAGAATTAGCAGGAGTTGATGAGTACAGGAATAAGGTAAAGGCAGGAGTGAGGGTGATATATATGAGTTGTGGGGTGGAGAAGAGGGGTGTAGGAGAGAGAGTTTGAAGAGAGAGGATACAACTGTGAGAAGGAGGAGTAGGGAGTGCATGTTACAGAGTGGTGAGATGAAGAAGCAGACTGGGTAAGAGATGAAAGAGTGGAAGAGGAAACAGGTCACCTGTAGTCTGTTTAGTATTTGAAGTTGTCTGCTGTGGTTTTGCTGAAGTGCAGAGCCAAAGTGCAATGCTCAATACTTAATCCAAGGTGATCGTTGCCAATGCTACCCATGGCTGTGCTGCCTCTGGCTGTGCCTCCCCTAAGGAAGGTCTAAATTTATACTGAGTTGGGTGGGGGTATTGCCAATTAATCAATGAGGAATGCATAGGAGAGACACATGGCTAGCAGGGCAAATTTCTCACACCAAAGGAGGACAACAAGACTGCAGGAGGGCAGAGTTGTAAAGATTAGGAACAACTCATAAATTTGGGTAAGACAATAAGAGCAACATAAACACCACAGTAATATGGACAGAGTTAGAGCTCGTTCACACTTGACTTATTTCTAACTCTTGCCAAACGCTCCTATAGTGTTTGACAGGCATTTGGGAAGGGTTTTTAACGCTCCCCAAATGCCCTTTGCGCATTTTTGAGGCGTTTGCCAAGCATTAAAACCGCACCACAAACGCCTATAATGAAGTTTAATGGTATTAATGCTCCACAAATGCCCAGGCGTTTGAGGAGCGTCACCATAGACTTGAATGGGAGGTTTCAACTCCTCCTGACTCGACATGAGGCGTCAGTTTTGTGGCGATGCAACGCTTCAGTGTGAACAGCACTGTGTGCTGCCATGTGCAGAATATTCATAGGCGTTTGGGAAACATTAAAAACGCTTCCCAAACGCCTGTCTGACTCCTGCTGACAAAGCTAGTGTGAACGTAGCCTTAAAGATTTAGGAAGCAGTAAGAATTACCAAGAACATTGATAGCCATGAATCAGCTTCAGTTAGAGGTGGATTTTAAAAGCAGTATAGATTACCATATAGCAGTGCAGGGTGAATTCGCATTCATACATGGCATAGGCGATAGTACAGATGGATATTGCTCGCAGACATTTACCATATAGCAGTGCAGGGTGAATTCGCATTCATACATGGCATGGGCGATGGTACTTCCATTTTGCTCCTGACTAAAAATAAGCAGTGGCTGTAGGGCCAGTTATTGGTGATGGTGGGGAAATAACAGGGATTGTCAGTGTTTCAGTGTTAAAACCTTGCAAGAGGATTGTGGTGCAGAATTCCAATGGGTTACATTTAAGAAGACTTAATTGGGAGAATCCTGTCATTTCCAGTTGCTTTATGATGTTGAGTGAGTGTGCCCTTATCTCCCAACCTACAGTCAGTTGGGCAGGTTAGAAGTCCCAGTTGTTAAGTCTTTACCTGCTCAAATATTACTTTATCCTGTGAATTGTTGAGCACATTTAAGAGCTTTCCAATTCGTCCATCACTACTCCCTAGACCAGTGGTCTCCAAACTGCTGCTCGAGGGCCAGATCCAGCCCTTTACTTGCCTTTATCTAGCCCTTGGGACTCTACACCCTGTTCCAAATTATTATGCAAATGATATTTTTCTCATTTACCTAAATAATTGATGTAAATAACAGTCGGCATAATTCTCATGTTATCAACTATTAAGAGTACAATTCAAATTTGATTGAACAAACCTCCTAATGATAACAGTATTTTTGTTAAATATAAAACACTTCCAATGCACTGTTCCAAATTATTACGCACAGTAAGTTTCAAAACACTTTATAGGTTGTAAAGAACTGAAAATTGTCATTTGTTGTGTTTGCAGCATATTTACTGAAATCAAAAGCTATTTCAATCAAACTTTTAACAACATTTTAACTTTTTAAACATTTTAACAGGTCACGTTACATTTTAACATGGGACCCTTTATTTGATAGCAGCTTCACAAGTCTTGCATCCATTGAACTTGTGAGTTTTTGGACAGTTTCTGCTTGAATTTGTTTGCAAGATGTCAGAATAGCCTCCCAGAGCTACTGTTTGGATGTAAACTGCCTCCCACCCTCCTAGATCTTTTGCTTGAGGATGCTCCAAAGGTTCTCAATAGGATTGAGGTCAGGGGAGGATGGAGGCCACACCATGACTTTCTCTCCTTTTATCCCCATAGCAGCCATTGATGCAGAGGTATTCTTTGCAGCATGAGATGGTGCATTGTCATGCATGAAGATGATTTTATTACGGAAAGCATAGTTCTTCCTTCTGTACCATGGAAGAAAGTGGTCAGTCATAAACTCCACATACTTTGCAGAGGTCATTTTTACACCTTTGGGGACCCTAAAGGCGCCGACCAGCTCTGTTCCCATGATTCCAGCCCAAAACATGACTCCACCACTGCCTTGCTGATCGCAGCCTTATTGGAACAGGGTGGCCGTCCAGCAACCATCCACTACTCCATCCATTTGGACCATCCAGGGTTGCACGGCACTCATCAGTGAACAGGACTGTTTGAAAATTAGTCTTCATGTATTTTTCTGCCCAATGCAGCCGTTTCTGCTTGTGAGCATTGGTTAGTGGTGGCCGAATAGAAGGTTTATGCACAGTTGCAAGACTCTGGAGGACTCTACACCTTGATGTCCGTGGGACTCCAGAGGCACTAGCAGCTTCAAATATCTGTTTGCTGCTATGTAATGGTATTTTAGCAGCTGCTCTCTTGATCCGATGCATGGATCTGGCAGAAATCTTCCTCAATGTGCCTTTATCTGCACCAACCCGTCTGTGCTCTGAATCAGCCACAAATCTCTTAATAGTGCGACGATCACGCTTAGGTTTTTGTGAAATATCTAATGTTTTCATACCTCGTCCAAGGCATTGAACTATTTCACTCTTTTCGGCAGCAGAGAGATCCTTTTTCTTCCCCATATTGCTTGAAAACGGTGCTCTGCTTAATAATGTGGAACGCCCTCCTTCAGTAGTTTTTCATTAAATTGGGCTCACCTGCCAATCTAATTATCACAGGTGTCCGGGATTGTTTTCAGTGATCAAAAGAGCCCTGACACACAATGCCATCCATGAGTTAAACTGAAAAACAAAATATTTAATCTTTGTGACACTTAAATAGAATTTGCATAATAATTTGGAACAGGGTGTATTCCTCCCTCTGACCAACAATGAGGTATTATTCCTCCCATCAGTGATGGACTATTCCTTTCACTGACACCAGCTATGGAGGCATTATTTCTCCCACCAATACCAATGATGGGGCACTATTCCTCCTCCTCCTAACCACAGGGGGCCTACGTATTTTTTTTTACTCCCACTGACAACCAAACATGTGGCATTATATACTCCCACTGGCCTTAATCTGCCCCCCAAAGACCATAAACTGGCCCTTTGTTTAGAATGTTGGGAGACCCTGCCCTAGATAATTGTTTTCTGTATGGTCACAAACCAGTATTGAAGGCCATTCTGATTGTTGGCACACATCAGGGTTGGGGGTGCATATAGTTATACAACTTTTTAGGCTAATAAGTGTTTTTTTTTTTTGTTTTTTTTTTTAGATTCCTGGAAGTTTGCAGGAATGGTCAGTGATAAGCTGGTGGTTACTCGGCAGGGAAGAGACCCAGACAGACACAGGTGGATATACCGTATTTTTTGCTCCATAAGATGCACCTAGGTTTCAGAGGAGGAAAACAAGAAAAAAAATATTTTGAACTAATGGACTGCAGACATAATACAGGAGATGACCAGAGACTGCGGACATACTACAGGAGATGACCAGGGACTGCGGACATAGTACAGGAGATGACCAGAGACTGCGTACATAGTACAGTAGATGACCAGAGACTGCGGACACAGTACAGGAGATGACCAGAGACTGCGGACACAGTACAGGAGATGACCAGAGACTGCGGACACAGTACAGGAGATGACCAGAGACTGCGGACACAGTACAGGAGATGACCAGAGACTGCTGCCATGCTACAGGAGATGACCAGAGACTGCGGCCATGCTACGGGAGATGACCAGAGACTGCGGCCATGCTACAGGAGATGACCAGAGACTGCGGACACAGTACAGGGGATGACCAGAGACTGCGGTCACAGTACAGGGGATGACCAGAGACTGCGGTCACAGTACAGGGGATGAGCAGAGACTGCGGTCACAGTACAGGGGATGACCAGAGACTGCGGTCACAGTACAGGGGATGAGCAGAGACTTCGGTCACAGTACAGGGGATGAGCAGAGACTGCGGTCACAGTACAGGGGATGAGCAGAGACTGCTGACACAGTACAGGGGATGAGCAGAGACTGCTGACACAGTACAGGGGATGAGCAGAGACTGCTGACACAGTACAGGGGATGAGCAGAGACTGCGGACGCAGTACAGGGGATGAGCAGAGACTGCGGACACAGTACAGGAGATGACCAAAGACTGCGGACACAGTACAGGAGATGACCAGAGACTGCGGACACAGTAAAGGGGATGAGCAGAGACTGCGGACACAGTACAGGGGATGAGCAAAGACTGCGGACCTTTGGGGAGGGAGGGGTAGCAGGTACCCGCTCCCACTTGCACTGAGTTGTCCTCCCTCCCCATCTTCTGGGACACTGACAGGTCCCAGAAGACTGCCGGACCATTCACAGAGCGCAACACTTCTCATGCATGCGCAGTGGGCACCCGGCTGTCACAGCCAGGTGCCCACACTAAAGATGCCGGCGCTGGGATAGAAGACTGTAGAGCTCTGGACCAAGGAACAGGTAAGGGCTCTGCTGCAGAGAAGAGCCGAGTGGCCGACCAGGTATTCTGACACGGCGGCAGCAGGAATACCAGACCGGCTGCTCCATATTCGCTCCATAAGATGCACAGACATTTTTCCCCATTTTTTTTTTTTTGGGGGGGGGGTAATGCATCTTATGGAGCAAAAAATACGGTATATCAAATGTCTTTTTCCAGCCAGTTGCTTTTCCGGGGGGTTTCACATTGTTTCTAATATATGGGTAAATTTAAGAGCTGTTTTGAAAGATGGATGGGTCCCTATTCATAACTGTGCATTTCCTAGCCCCGTGGAAGACCACGCTTTTAGGATGGTCTAATATTTAATAAAATACAGCCTGTGAATTGCCCAGGGAGCAGCATTAACATTGTGGCTTGTAGTACATCCATCATTTTATACTAATAAGCTGTGTATTGGGTCCGCGCACAGGATGGGTCTCTCCATGGTGTTTGGGTGACAGGTTCTCTTTGATAAAATTCAACCTTCATTCTTCCTTGTAAAGTAAACGCATGAAGGTTAAATTACTCTGCACATTCAGGATAAAGCGACAGGTTCACCATAATGCCAACCTCCACAGATGCAAATACTTTCCTGGTTTTTGCTCCTCAGCCAATCTGTTCAGTTGGAAATGAAAGTAAAGCCCTGAAGGAGTGGTGTTTGTGAAGTCATGCTGGTGCTTGTTGAAGGGGGGGAATTGTTGGGAAAGGGTGAGGGATTACAGGAAACATTGATTTTCTCTTTTTTTAATCAACATACAGGATAAATTTAAAGTGATGTAAGGTTGTACTTTTTTTTAAGGCAAACCGCTCCGATCCTCTTCTTTTTTGTGTCATGTCCTCCTGCAGTCAATTCAATTTGTTCATTCTTCTTCTCTTTTCCAACAGATGGAGCGCAAGACCCCATGTCACTACCTGGGAACCATGAATGCTGCCTGTGACCAGTGGGATGAAGCCCCGTGACCTCAGAATCCCCATCCTCCTTCCCTCCTGATCACTGCAGTAAAAGTCGCAGACTCATTCCATCCATCCATCCATCCATCCTGCATTGCTGCTCTGTGCACCTTCATGTACGTAGTCATGATTTCTGTGTGCAGTGTTTAATTTTATTAAATTTAGACCTTTCCCACTGGCTGCTGTAGTTTCTCTTCTAGTTTGTGGTGAAGAAACAAAATGCTATTCGTGTTAGCGACAATAGACTTGCTCAGTATCTAAACCAGCGGTCACTAAATGTCGGACCACAGTCCGAGAACGGCCCCAAAATGCTCCCTTCTGGACCGCCAGCCTGCAATGACAGATCTGCCGCTGAGCAGGGCGGTCCTCACAGCAACATGACATCACGTGTGTGCGCCCCGCCCCTTGCAGCTCACTGTCTCTCCGGCTCCCTCTCCCTGCCTGTACACAAGCATTCTTCAGCAAGGATCCTGACACAGCTCCTGTCTGCCCTTAAGGTAGGGTGTAGTCTTACAGGGGCACTCTGATGGGCACATTTAATGTTAGAACCATGCTGATGGGCACATTTAAAGTTAAGGTGCACTGTGATGGACACAACATAGAATGTGCCCATCAGAGTGCCCCTTAACATAAATGTGCCCATCAGAGTGTCCCTTAATATAAATGTGCTCATCAGAGTGCCCCTTAATATAAATGTGCTCATCAGAGTGCCCCTTAATATAAATGTGCCCATCAGAGTGCCCTTTAACATAACGTGCCCATCAGAGTGCCCCTTAATATAAATGTGCCCATCAGAGTGCCCTTTAACATAACGTGTCCCTTAATATAAATGTACCCATCAGAGTTCCCTTTAATATAAATGTGCCCATCAGAGTGCCCCTTACTATAAATGTGCCCATCAGAGTTCCCCTTACTATAAAGGTGCCCATCAGAGTGCCCCTTATTTTATGTTAAGGGGGCACTCTGACGAGCCCATGTTATGTTAAGGGGGCACTCTGACGGGCACATACTGTGGAAAGGGGCACTCTGATAGGGAATATGATTTAAAGGGGTACTCTGAGTGAAAGGGGGCACTCTGACGGGAATACCTGATGTAAGGTGGCACTGTGATGGGGAAACCTGTTGTAAAGGGGGCACTCTGATGGGCACACCTGATGTGATGGGCATACATGATGTAAAGTTGCACTCTGATGGCGACACTTAGTGTAAGGGGGTGCACTGATGGGCACACTCTATTTGGACCTCGACCAGAAGAAAATTTTAGTGACCGGACTTCTTGAATTTTAATTCAATACCCCTGATCTAAAAAACTGTTATTGATCATCCTGAATTGGTGTAGTGACTCCCCCTGGCAAGAAAAGGAAAAACCTCCAGCACAGAGGTGGGCTGATATTACCCCAGGGTGGATCCATGGCCGCAGTGGAGAGTTACAGTGATGAAGGGCACCTAGCACTTTAGTATTTTCTAGTATTCTGCTCTGGCTCATAAGGGAGAGAGGATTAGGGATTCAGATACCTCCAGCAACATGGGTTCAAAACTTCATCACACTCTCTGAGGGCAGACTCCAATCTTCCTCCAACAGGACTTCTTTTCCTGGCTCTCCAGCTTGGGTACTGTATGCTCCTTGACCTGGCAAGGCAGCTTGAGGATTTTCCTTGTGGTTTACCAAGACTGACATAAATATCTATAACCTAGTATTGCTGCAGCTCCCTTGTTTATTGCCCTAAGTGCCAGTGATTCCTAGTAACACCAGGAACAGCAACACTGAGTTTAGGGGAGAGCCAAGTAAAAGACTATTGATCAACCTGGCAGAACTAAATTTACTAGTCACCTCTGTTTATGGCAGGGTGGCTTCACTGGGCAAGTTGAAATGAGCAGATCGGTTATCAGGAAAAAACACATAAATAGATGAGCTTTTTTTTTTTAAAAAAGTGAACTTATTCTTTAACTCTGTTTTGCAGATAAAAAAATGTGCATTTATTATTTATTTTTTTACTTGGAGCCTAGAAAGCATTGCACCCACGATTAGCAGATACAGGTGCCATGCAGGACTCCTGTAGACCTGTCAGTGTATCTGTGTGCTCCTACCTCATACAGGCAAGATGATACACCCTGACAGACAGGAAGAGACAAAGAACTACCACAGTGCTCAACAGCTCCGTGGTAGTTCATTGAGAACTACAAGCCAACAGCCGCAAAGGCTATCCTGACTTGTAGTTTTCCATTCACTGAAATCTGTAAATGAATGATGCGACCGAGAAGGAGGAGCCCCACACGGTTGCATATAAAAAAAAAAATAGCAACAGCTATCAGGGGAAAGATCTGCTCGCTGTGACTAGATGCAGCAGAGCGGGCACCGGGAACATGTTGCATGTTCCCAAAGGTTAAATTATCCTTTAACTTTGAGTTAAACCTGCATGCCAGAGATGGAGGCAGCTGATGTGATGTGCAACTCGCCATCCTTACTGGAGCTGTTGTATTCTCAGCCTTGCTTTTGGCATTTTTATGTGGCTGACCAGTAAAGGGGAGGGGGGAGGGTAGGATGAAACCCAAGTTTTCCCATGCAATTTTTTTGCAGGTAAAAAAAAATGTGCATTCATTCATTTATTTATTTGTTTTGGTGCATGTAAAACATTGCACCCCGTGATCAGCAGATCGCTGGTGCAATCACAGGCTCCTGCAGGCTGTCATTGTTTCTGTCTGCTCATTCCTCATATGGACAGGCAGTTACATGATGACAGGAAGACTCAATGAATTGCCTAAAGCACTCACTAGCACCCTGGTAGTTCAAGAACTGCAAGCCGTCAGACGCAAAGACTGTTGATACTTGTAGTTCATTCATTTACATTCTGACCACACGGCTGCATTCTTTTCAAATTGTGACAGCGGGCGCTGAGAGAAGATCCCTGGCCCGCTGTCACAGGTAAGGGGGGGGGGAATTTGTGACCCTAAAGTGTGTGGAACTTGTAACAAACCTTTAAGTTGCATGAAACCTTTCCTGCCAATATGTCTGGACCTGATTGGCATATTGCCTCTTTATTGTCTGCTCTGTATAAGAAGTGCCAATATACTGGATGTGCTATACTCAGATTTGGGCAAGAAGAGGAGATTACTGTATAAATCTGCTTTATGGGTCAGTCCACCTAAAATGGATATTTTAATTATGGGTGGTGATTAGTAAATGGAGACCCCTCATATCTTAGGAATTCACAGTCTTCTCCATAAAATTCTTGGCTATTATAATGCACTAAAAGAGCCTCACAGTTTCTACCACTGTGCTGTGTGTTGCTGTTGGGCTTTGCTGACTGGACCCCCACCCATATCTTTGGGTTCCTTAAAGTGATATTAAAGGCAGATTAAGAAAAATAAATGTGTCATACTTACCTGCTCTGTGCATTGGTTTTGCACACAACAGCCCTGATCCTCCTCTTCTCGGGTCCCCCACCAGGGCTTCTGGCCCATCCCTCCTGACGGGTGCCCCCAGAGCAAGCAGCTTGCTATGAGGGAACTCGAGCAGGCTCACTCCTGAGCTGCTGCTGTGTGTGACCATTTACACACACACAGCATGGCTTGGCTCCATTTCTGGAATGAGGGGGGGCTCAGGTAAATGGGGGCTGCTGTACACAAGTCTGTTTTTAACTTCATATATTCAAGTTAAAAAACGTTGAGCCTTTACAACCACTTTAACCACTTGCCCTCCAGAGGACTCCCCCCCCCCTTCCTGACCAGGCCCTGTTTTGGGATATGGCGCTGTGTTAATTTAACTGACAATTGTGCAGTCATGCAACGCTGCACCCAAATGAAATTTGTCCTCTTTTCCCACAAATAGAGCTTTCTTTCTGTGGTATTTGATCGCCTGTGCGTTTTTATTTTTTGGAAAAAAAAAACAATATTTTTCACGTTTTGCTTCTAAACATGTCTCCTCTTCTTCCTTCTTTCTTCTCCTTTTCTTCTTCCTTCTTTTTCTTCTTTTTCTTTTCCTCCTGCTTCTGCTTTTTCTTTTCCTCCTGCTTCTGCTTTTTCTTTTCCTCCTTTTTCTGCTTTTTCTTTTCCTCCTTCTTCTGCTTTTTCTTTTCCTCCTGCTTCTGCTTTTTCTTTTCCTCCTTCTTCTGCTTTTTCTTTTCCTCTTTCTTCTGCTTTTTCTTTTCCTCCTGCTTCTGCTTTTTCTTTTCCTCCTGCTTCTACTTTTTCTTTTCCTCCTTCTTCTGCTTTTTCTTTTCCTCCTTCTTCTTCTTCTTTTTCTTTTCTTCCTCTTGTTCTTATTTTCTTCCTCTTCTTCTTCTTCTTCTTCTTCTTTTCTTCCTCTTCTTCTTCTGCTTTTTCTTTTCTTCTTCTGCTTTTTCTTTTCTTCCTCTTCTTCTTTTTCTTTTCTTCCTCTTTTTTTTCTTTTCATCCTTCCTATTTTTCTTTTCTTTTCTTCCTTCTTATCCTTTTTCTTCTTTTCTTCCTTCTTTTTCTTTTTCTTTTCATCCTTCCTATTTTTCTTTTCTTTTCTTCCTTCTTATCCTTTTTCTTCTTTTCTTCCTTCTTATTCTTTTTTTTTCTTTTCTTCCTTCTTCTTTACCTCCTTCTTTTCTTTCTTCTTTTCCTCTTCTTTCTTCTTTTCTTTCTTCTTTTCCTCTTCTTTCTTCTTTTCTTTCTTCTTTTCCTCTTCTTTCTTCTTTTCCTCTTCTTTCTTCTTTTCCTCTTCTTTCTTCTTTTCTTTCTTCTTTTCTTTCTTCTTTTCCTCTTCTTTCTTCTTTTCCTCTTCTTTCTTCTTTTCTTTCTTCTTTTCTTTCTAATTTTCCTCTTCTTTCTTCTTTTCTTTCTTCTTTTCTTTCTTCTTTCTTCTTTTCCTCTTCTTTCTTCTTTTCCTCTTCTTTCTTCTTTCTTCTTTTCTTTCTTCTTTTCTTTCTTCTTTTCCTCTTCTTTCTTCTTTTCCTTTTCTTTCTTCTTTTCTTTCTTCTTTTCCTCGTCTTTCTTCTTTTCTTTCTTCTTTTCTTTCTTCTTTTCTTTCTTCTTTTCCTCTTCTTTCTTCTTTTCTTTCTTCTTTCTTCTTTTCTTTCTTCTTTTCCTCTTCTTTCCTTTCTTCTTCTCTTTCTTCTTTCCCTCTTCTTTCTACTTTTCTTTCTTCTTTTCCTCTTCTTTCTTCTTTTCCTCTTCTTTCTTCTTTTCCTCTTCTTTCTTCTTTTCCTCTTCCTTTCTTCTTTTCCTCTTCCTTTCTTCTTTTCCTCTTCTTTTCTTCTTTTCCTCTTCCTTTCTTCTTTCCTCTTCTTTCCACTTCTTTCTTCTATTCCTCTTCTTTCCTCTTCTTTCTTCTTTCCTCTTCTGCTTCTTCTTCTTTCTTCTTTCCTCTTCTTTCTTCTTTCCTCTTCTTTCTTCTTTCCTCTTCTTTCCTCTTCTTTCTTCTTTTCCTCTTCTTTCTTCTTTTCCTCTTCTTTCTTCTTTTCCTCTGCTTTTCTTTCTTCTCTTTTTCTTCTTTTCCGCTTCTTTTCTTTCTTCTTTCTTCTCTTTTTTTTCTTTCTTCTTTCTTCTCTTTTTCTTCTTTTCCGCTTCTTTCTTCTCTTTTCCGCTTCTTTCTTTTCTTTTCCTCTTCTTTCTTTTCTTTCTTCTTTTACTCTTCTTTCTTCTTTTCTTTTTCTTCTTTTCCCATTCTTTCTACTTTTCTTTTTCTTCTTTTCCTCTTCTTTCTTCTTTTCTTTTTCTTCTTTTCCTATCCTTTCTTCTTTTCTTTTTCTTCTTTTCCTCTCCTTTCTTCTTTTTCTTCTTTTCCTCTCCTTTCTTTTTTTCTTTTTCTTCTTTTCCTCTTCTTTCTTCTTTCCTCTTCTTTCTTCTTTCTTCTTTCCTCTTCTTCTTCTTCTTTCTTCTTTCCTCTTCTTTCTTCTTTCCTCTTCTTTCTTCTTTTCTTTCTTCTTTTCCTCTTCTTTCTTCTTTTCTTTCTTCTTTCTTCTTTTCTTTCTTCTTTTCCTCTTCTTTCTTCTTTTCCTCTTCTTTCTTCTTTTCTTTCTTCTTTTCCTCTTCTTTCTTCTTTTCTTTCTTCTTTTCTTTCTTCTTTTCCTCTTCTTTCTTCTTGTCCTCTTCTTTCTTCTTGTCCTCTTCTTTCTTCTTTTCTTTCTTCTTTTCCTCTTCTTTCTTCTTTTCCTCTTGTTTCTTCTTTTCTTTCTTCTTTTCTTTCTTCTTTTCTTTCTTCTTTTCCTCTTCTTTCTTCTTTTCTTTCTTCTTTTCCTCTTCTTTTCCTCTTCTTTCTTCTTTTCCTCTTCTTTCTTCTTTTCCTCTTCCTTTCTTCTTTTCCTCTTCTTTTCTTCTTTTCCTCTTCCTTTCTTTTTTCCTCTTCTTTTCCTCTTCTTTCTTCTTTCCTCTTCTTTCTTCTTTCTTCTTTCCTCCTCTTCTTTCTTCTTTCCTTCTTTTTCTGCTTTTTTTTTTCCTTCTTCTTCTGCTTTTTCTTTTCCTCCTTCTTCTGCTTTTTCTTTTCCTCCTTCTTGTTCTTCTTTTTCTTTTCTTCCTCTTGTTATTCTTTCTTCCTCTTCTTCTTCTTCTTCTTTACTTCCTCTTCTTCTTCTTCTTTTCTTCCTCTTCTTCTTCTGCTTTTTCTTTTCTTCCTCTTCTTCTTTTTCTTTTCTTCCTCTTCTTCTTTTTCTTTTCATCCTTCCTATTTTTCTTTTCTTCCTTCTTATTCTTTTTCTTCTTTTCTTCCTTCTTATTCTTTTTCTTCTTTTCTTCCTTCTTCTTTTCCTCCTTCTTTTCTTTCTTCTTTTCCTCTTCTTTCTTCTTTTCCTCTTCTTTCTTCTTTTCTTTCTTCTTTTCCTCTTCTTTCTTCTTTTCCTCTTCCTTTCTTCTTTCCTCTTCTTTCCTCTCCTTTCTTCTTTTCCTCTTCTTTCTTCTTTTCCTTTTCTTTCTTCTTTCTTTCTTCTTTTCCTCGTCTTTCTTCTTTTCTTTCTTCTTTTCCTCTTCTTTCTTCTTTTTCTCTTCTTTCTTCTTTTCCTCTTCTTTCTTCTTTTCTTTCTTCTTTTCCTCGTCTTTCTTCTTTTCTTTCTTCTTTTCCTCTTCTTTCTTCTTTTCTTTCTTCTTTCTTCTTTTCTTTCTTCTTTTCCTCTTCTTTCCTTTCTTCTTTTCTTTCTTCTTGTCCTCTTCTTACTTCTTTTCTTTATTCTTTTCCTCTTCTTTCTTCTTTTCCTCTTGTTTCTTCTTTTCTTTCTTCTTTTCTTTCTTCTTTTCCTCTTCTTTCTTCTTTTCTTTCTTCTTTTCCTCTTCTTTTACTCTTCTTTCTTCTTTTCCTCTTCTTTCTTCTTTTCCTCTTCTTTCTTCTTTTCCTCTTCCTTTCTTCTTTTCCTCTTCTTTTCTTCTTTTCCTCTTCCTTTCTTTTTTCCTCTTCTTTTCCTCTTCTTTCTTCTTTCCTCTTCTTTCTTCTTTCTTCTTTCCTCTTCTTCTTTCTTCTTTCCTTCTTCTTCTGCTTTTTCTTTTCCTTCTTCTTCTGCTTTTTCTTTTCCTCCTGCTTCTGATTTTTCTTTTCCTCCTGCTTCTGCTTTTTCTTTTCCTCCTTCTTCTGCTTTTTCTTTCCCTCCTGCTTCTGCTTTTTCTTTTCCTCCTTCTTCTGCTTTTTCTTTTCCTCCTTCTTCTTCTTTTTCTTTTCTTCCTCTTGTTATTCTTTTCTTCCTCTTCTTCTTCTTCTTTTCTTCCTCTTCTTCTTCTTCTTTTCTTCCTCTTCTTCTTCTGCTTTTTCTTTTCTTCCTCTTCTTCTTTTTCTTTTCTTCCTCTTCTTTTTCTTTTCATCCTTCCTATTTTTCTTTTCTTCCTTCTTATTCTTTTTCTTCTTTTCTTCCTTCTTCTTTTCCTCCTTCTTTTCTTTCTTCTTTTCCTCTTCTTTCTTCTTTTCCTCTTCTTTCTTCTTTTCTTTCTTCTTTTCCTCTTCTTTCTTCTTTTCCTCTTCCTTTCTTCTTTCCTCTTCTTTCTTCTTTTCCTCTTCTTTCTTCTTTCCTCTTCTTTCTTCTTTCCTCTTCTTCTTCTTCTTCTTTCTTCTTTCCTCCTTCTTCTGCTTTTTCTTTTCCTCCTTCTTCTGCTTTTTCTTTTCCTCCTGCTTCTGCTTTTTCTTTTCCTCCTTCTTCTGCTTTTTCTTTTCCTCCTTCTTCTGCTTTTTCTTTTCCTCCTTCTTCTGCTTTTTCTTTTCCTCCTTCTTCTGCTTTTTCTTTTCCTCCTGCTTCTGCTTTTTCTTTTCCTCCTTCTTCTGCTTTTTCTTTTCCTCCTTCTTCTTCTTTTTCTTTTCTTCCTCTTGTTCTTATTTTCTTCCTCTTCTTTCTTCTTTTCCTCTTCCTTTCTTCTTTCCTCTTCTTTCCTCTCCTTTCTTCTTTTCCTCTTCTTTCTTCTTTTCCTTTTCTTTCTTCTTTTCTTTCTTCTTTTCCTCGTCTTTCTTCTTTTCTTTCTTCTTTTCCTCTTCTTTCTTCTTTTCTTTCTTCTTTCTTCTTTTCCTCTTCTTTCCTTTCTTCTTTTCTTTCTTCTTTCCCTCTTCTTTCTTCTTTTCTTTCTTCTTTTCCTCTTCTTTCTTCTTTTCCTCTTCTTTCTTCTTTTCCTCTTCTTTCTTCTTTTATTTCTTCTTTTCCTCGTCTTTCTTCTTTTCTTTCTTCTTTTCCTCTTCTTTCTTCTTTTCTTTCTTCTTTTCTTTCTTCTTTTCCTCTTCTTTCCTTTCTTCTTTTCTTTCTTCTTGTCCTCTTCTTTCTTCTTTTCTTTCTTCTTTTCCTCTTCTTTCTTCTTTTCCTCTTGTTTCTTCTTTTCTTTCTTCTTTTCCTCTTCTTTCTTCTTTTCTTTCTTCTTTTCCTCTTCTTTTACTCTTCTTTCTTCTTTTCCTCTTCTTTCTTCTTTTCCTCTTCTTTCTTCTTTTCCTCTTCCTTTCTTCTTTTCCTCTTCTTTTCTTCTTTTCCTCTTCCTTTCTTTTTTCCTCTTCTTTTCCTCTTCTTTCTTCTTTCCTCTTCTTTCTTCTTTCTTCTTTCCTCTTCTTCTTTCTTCTTTCCTTCTTCTTCTGCTTTTTCTTTTCCTTCTTCTTCTGCTTTTTCTTTTCCTCCTGCCTCTGATTTTTCTTTTCCTCCTGCTTCTGCTTTTTCTTTTCCTCCTTCTTCTGCTTTTTCTTTCCCTCCTGCTTCTGCTTTTTCTTTTCCTCCTTCTTCTGCTTTTTCTTTTCCTCCTTCTTCTTCTTCTTTTTCTTTTCTTCCTCTTGTTATTCTTTTCTTCCTCTTCTTCTTCTTCTTTTCTTCCTCTTCTTCTTCTTCTTTTCTTCCTCTTCTTCTTCTGCTTTTTCTTTTCTTCCTCTTCTTCTTTTTCTTTTCTTCCTCTTCTTCTTTTTCTTTTCATCCTTCCTATTTTTCTTTTCTTCCTTCTTCTTTTCCTCCTTCTTTTCTTTCTTCTTTTCCTCTTCTTTCTTCTTTTCCTCTTCTTTCTTCTTTTCCTCTTCTTTCTTCTTTTCCTCTTCCTTTCTTCTTTTCCTCTTCCTTTCTTCTTTCCTCTTCTTTCTTCTTTTCCTCTTCTTTCTTCTTTCCTCTTCTTTCTTCTTTCCTCTTCTTCTTCTTCTTCTTTCTTCTTTCCTCCTTCTTCTGCTTTTTCTTTTCCTCCTTCTTCTGCTTTTTCTTTTCCTCCTGCTTCTGCTTTTTCTTTTCCTCCTTCTTCTGCTTTTTCTTTTCCTCCTTCTTCTGCTTTTTCTTTTCCTCCTGCTTCTGCTTTTTCTTTTCCTCCTGCTTCTGCTTTTTCTTTTCCTCCTTCTTCTGCTTTTTCTTTTCCTCCTTCTTCTTCTTTTTCTTTTCTTCCTCTTGTTCTTATTTTCTTCCTCTTCTTCTTCTTCTTCTTCTTTTCTTCCTCTTCTTCTTCTGCTTTTTCTTTTCTTCCTATTCTGCTTTTTCTTTCTTCCTCTTCTTCTTTTTCTTTTTCTTTTCATCCTTCCTATTTTTCTTTTCTTCCTTCTTATTCTTTTTCTCCTTTACTTCCTTCTTATTCTTTTTCTTCTTTTCTTCCTTCTTCTTTTCCTCCTTCTTTTCTTTCTTCTTTTCCTCTTCTTTTTTCTTTTCCTCTTCTTTCTTCTTTTCTTTCTTCTTTTCCTCTTCTTTCTTCTTGTCCTCTTCTTTCTTCTTTTCTTTCTTCTTTTCCTCTTCTTTCTTCTTTTCCTCTTCGATCTTCTTTTCTTTCATCTTTTCTTTCTTCTTTTCCTCTTCTTTCATCTTTTCTTTCTTCTTTTCTTTCTTCTTTTCCTCTTCTTTTTTTCTTTTCCTCTTCTTTCTTCTTTTCTTTCTTCTTTTCCTCTACTTTCTTCTTTTCCTCTTCGATCTTCTTTTCTTTCTTCTTTTCTTTCTTCTTTTCCTCTTCTTTCTTCTTTTCCTCTTCTTTCTTCTTTTCCTCTTCCTTTCTTCTTTTCTCTTCTTTCCTCTTCTTTCTTCTTTTCCTCTTCTTTCTTCTTTCCTCTTCTTTCTTCTTTCCTCTTCTTCTTCTTCTTTCTTCTTTCCTCCTTCTTCTGCTTTTTCTTTTCCTCCTTCTTCTGCTTTTTCTTTTCCTCCTGCTTCTGCTTTTTCTTTTCCTCCTTCTTCTGCTTTTTCTTTTCCTCCTTCTTCTGCTTTTTCTTTTCCTCCTGCTTCTGCTTTTTCTTTTCTTCCTGCTTCTGCTTTTTCTTTTCATCCTGCTTCTGCTTTTTCTTTTCCTCCTTCTTCTGCTTTTTCTTTTCCTCCTTCTTCTTCTTTTTCTTTTCTTCCTCTTGTTCTTCTTTTTTTCCTCTTCTTCTTCTTTTCTTCCTCTTCTTCATCTGCTTTTTCTTTTCTTCCTCTTCTGCTTTTTCTTTTCTTCCTCTTCTTCTTTTTCTTTTACTTTTCATCCTTCCTATTTTTCTTTTCTTCCTTCTTATTCTTTTTCTCCTTTTCTTCCTTCTTATTCTTTTTCTTCTTTTCTTCCTTCTTCTTTTCCTCCTTCTTTTCTTTCTTCTTTTCCTCTTCTTTTTTCTTTTCCTCTTCTTTCTTCTTTTCTTTCTTCTTTTCCTCTTCTTTCTTCTTTTCTTTCTTCTTTTCCTCTTCTTTCTTCTTTTCCTCTTCTTTCTTCTTTTCTTTCTTCTTTTCCTCTTCTTTTTTCTTTTCTTTCTTCTTTTATTTCTTCTTTTCCTCTTCTTTCTTCTTTTCCTCTTCTTTCTTCTTTTCCTCTTCTTTCTTCTTTTCTTTCTTCTTTTCTTTCTTCTTTTCTTTCTTCTTTTCCTCTTCTTTTCCTCTTCTTTCTTCTTTTCCTCTTCATTTCTTCTTTTCCTCTTCCTTTCTTCTTTTCCTCTTCTTTTCTTCTTTTCCTCTTCCTTTCTTCTTTCCTCTTCTTTCCACTTCTTTCTTCTTTTCCTCTTCTTTCTTCTTTCCTCTTCTTTCTTCTTTCCTCTTCTTTCTTCTTTCCTCTTCTTCTTCTTCTTTTTTCTTTCCTCTTCTTTCTTCTTTCCTCTTCTTTCTTCTTTTCTTTCTTCTTTTCTTTCTTCTTTTCCTCTTCTTTCTTCTTTTCCTCTGCTTTTCTTTCTTCTCTTTTTCTTCTTTTCCTCTTCTTTCTTTTCCGCTTCTTTTCTTTCTTCTTTCTTCTCTTTTTTTTTTTCTTTCTTCTTTCTTCTCTTTTTTCTTCTTTTCCGCTTCTTTCTTCTCTTTCCGCTTCTTTCTTTTCTTTTCCTCTTCTTTCTTTTCTTTCTTCTTTTCCTCTTCTTTCTTTTCTTTCTTCTTTTCCTCTTCTTTCTTCTTTTCTTTCTTCTTTTCCTCTTCTTTCTTCTTTTCTTTCTTCTTTTCTTCCTCTTCTTTCTTCTTTTCTTTTTCTTCTTTTCCTCTCCTTTCTTCTTTTCTTTTTCTTCTTTTCCTCTCCTTTCTTCTTTTTTTCTTCTTTTCCTCTCCTTTCTTCTTTTCTTTTTCTTCTTTTCCTCTCCTTTCTTCTTTTCTTCTTTTCCTCTTCTTTCTTCTTTTCTTTTTCTTCTTTTCCTCTTCTTTCTTTTCTTTTTCTTCTTTTCCTCTTCTTTCTTCTTTTCTTTTTCTTTCTTTCTTTTTTTTCCTCTCCTTTCTCTTCTTCTTTTTTTTTGTTATGGATTCCCTCAAAGGGCTGACTGTATCTGTAAGACTAGACATCCAGGGCACCCCCCCCTTACATCAGATATCATGAGCCCCCCCCTCCCCCCACCATCAGAGGTCAAGGTCCCCTCTACCCTCCCTTACATCACAGTGCACCCCCCCTTATTTTCTTATTTTGTGCTGCTGCTGGGAAAAAGTGGGGGGCAAGTGTGCTGGGAAGTAGAAAGTATAGGGTCTGGAGGGGGACCAGAGGAGGGCTGGAGTCAGCTGCCAGAGTCTGCTAAATGCTGAGACCAGGGGAGGCAGAGATGAGGGGGTGCTGCGGCTGCACAGAGAGGCACAGGATCTGTAGGAGGAGTCCTGTCCTCTGTGCTGCCAACTGCTGGGACTTGGATATGGCCCGTGGGTCTTGTGTTTGACACATGTGCCTTAGGGTATGTTAAAATATCTGTAAAGTTCCATGACCGCATGTATCGTTAATACGAAGTTACTGAACAAAGAATCAAGCAAGGCCCATTACAGTGACTGTAGCTCCTTGAAAAAGGGGAGATTTTGAAAGGTGTAATAAACAGCCCAGTAAATGGAGAATGTTGTATAACACATTAACCACTTACCCTCTGGAAGATTTACCCCCCTTCATGACCAGAACATTTTCTTGCTATATGGCGCTGCACTACTTTAAGTGACAATTGCACTTTCATGCAACGCTGTACATAAATACAATTTATGTAATTCTTTACATGCAAATAGAGATTTCTTTTGGTGATATTTGATCACTATTGGGTTATTAATTTCCCGCACTATAAATGGAAAAAAAAAATTAAAC
This sequence comes from Staurois parvus, assembly GCF_062004578.1. Classification (NCBI taxonomy): domain Eukaryota; kingdom Metazoa; phylum Chordata; class Amphibia; order Anura; family Ranidae; genus Staurois; species Staurois parvus. The sequence goes on along the minus strand of NW_028319124.1, from coordinate 135,478 downwards.
AAAAAACAACAATATTTTTTACTTTATATATCCCATAAAAAAAAGTAACAAAAATAAAATTTCTTCATGAATTCAGCCCAAAATGTTCTCTGTTACATGTCTTTGGTAAACAAAATCCCAATAAGTGTATATTAATTGGTTTGCGTGAAAATGATATCATCTACTAATAGCAGTATGTATACAGGAATATTTTTCTTTCTAGTAATGACAGCGATCAGCGACTTATAACAGGACTGTGATAGATGTGTTTGTAAAGTCTCTAGGTTAGAGTGGGTCGTGAGGGAACTAACCGGTATGTAAATGGCTCTTTAGTGTCTAAGTGAGGACAGTGAAGGTTAAAAATCTTTAAAATATTTACATGGCAAAGCATCTAAGAGAGAGTTGGTGAAGGTATATAGCAGGGATCGCTAAACTCTCTAAATAAAGGGCCAATTTATTGTTCTTCAGACTATAGAGGGGCCAAACTGTGGCCAGTGAGAGGAGGAAATGTTCTGGCATCAGTGAGAGTGAACAATGCCTTATTTTTGGTATTAGAGAAATAGTGCCCCATCATTGGTGTCAGTGGGAGGAATAGTGCCCCATTGTTGTCTGTGGGAGGAATAGTGCCCCATTGTTGTCAGTGGGAGGAATAGTGCCCATCATTGGTATCAGTGAGAGGAATAATGCCCCATCATTGGTCTCAGTGGGAGGAGTAGTGCCACATCATTAGTGTCAGTTGGATAAATCGTGCCCCATCATTTGTGTCAGTGGGGAGGAATAGTGCCTCATCATTGGTGTCAGCGGGGAGGAATAGTGCCCATCCTTGGTATCAGTGGGAGGAATAAGGCTCCATCATTGGTGTCAATGGGAGGAATAATGCCCCATCACTGGTATCAGAGGAAGGAATAGTGCCCATCCTTGGTATCAGTGGGAGGAATAGTGCCCATCCTTGGTATCAGTGGGAGGAATAGTGCCCATCCTTGGTATCAGTGGGAGGAATAGTGCCCCATCACTGGTATCAGTGGGAGGAATAGTGCCCCATCACTGGTATCAGTGGAAGGAATAGTGCCCCATCATTGGTATCAGTGGGAGGAATAGTGCCCCATCTTTGGTATCAGTGGGAGGAATGGTGCCCCATCATTGGTATCATTTGGAGGAATGGTGCCCCATCACTGGTACCAATGATGGGGCACTATTCCTCCTACTGATACCAGTGATGGAGCACTATTCCTGCAACTGACATCGATGGTGGGGCACTATTCCTCCCACTAACACCAACGACGGGGAACTATTTCTCCCACTGACACCAACGATAGTGCATTATTCCTCCAACTAATACCAATGATGGAGCACTACTCCTTCCATTGACAACAATGATGGGGCACTATTCATCCCCAAGATACCAATGATGGGGCATTATTCCTTCCACTGACACCAGTGATGGGGCACTATTCCTTCCACTGACACCAGTGATGGGGCACTATTCCTCCCACTGATACCAGTGATGGGGCACTATTCCTCCCACTGATACCAATGATGGGGCACTATTCCTCCCACTGATACCAATGATGGGGCACTATTCCTCCTACTGATATCAGTCAGTTGCAGGAATAGTGCTCCATCACTGGTTTCAGTGAGAGGAATTATGTCCCATTAATTTCAGTGGGAAGAATATTGCCCCAAGGGCCAGAAGAGAGAAACAAATTCCTTAAAAAATAAAATTCTTCCATTCACATCGCTCATCAATAGTGACAATGGGATAAATAGTGCCCCATCTTTGGAGTTAGTGGGAGGAATATTGTCCCATCGTTGGTGTCAGTGGGGAGGAATAGTGTCCCATCGTTGGTGTCAGTGGGGAGGAATAGTGTCCCATCGTTGGTGTCAGTGGGGAGGAATAGTGTCCCATCGTTGGTGTCAGTGGGGAGGAATAGTGTCCCATCGTTGTCAGTGGGGAGGAATAGTGTCCCATCGTTGGTGTCAGTGGGGAGAAATAGTGCCCCATTGCTGGTGTCAGTGGGAGGAATAGTGCCCAATCATTGGTGTCAGCGGGGAGGAATACTGCCCTATTGTTGGTGTCCATGGGAGGACTAGTACCCCATCATTGGTGTCAATGGAAGGAGTAGTGCCCCATCATTGGTATCAGTGGTATAAATAGTTCCCCATCGTTTGGTGTTAGTGGGAGGAATAGAGTCCCATCGTTGGTGTCATTGGGGAGGAATAGTATCCCATCGTTGGAGTTAGTGGAAGGAATAGTGCCCCATTGCTGGTGTCAGTGGGGAGGAATAGTGCCCCATCATTGGTATCAGTGGGAGGAATAGTGCCCCATCATTGGTGTCAATGGCAGGAGTAGTGCCCCATCATTGGAATCAGTGGGAGGAATATTGCACCATCATTGGTGTCAGTGGGAGAAATAGTTCCCCATCATTGGTGTCAGTGGGAGGAATAGAGCCCCATTGTTGGTGTCAGTGGGAGGAATAGAGCCCCATTGTTGGTGTCAGTGGGAGGAATAGTGCCCCATTGTTTGTGTCAGTGGGAGGAATAGTGCCCCATCATTGGTATCAGTGGGAGGAATCGTGCCCCATTATTGGTGTCAATGGGAGGAGTAGTGTCCCATCATTGGTATCAGTGGGAGGAATAGTGCCCCAACATTGGTGCCAGTTGCAAGAATTTTACTCCATCACTGGTTTCAGTGAGAGGAATTATGTCCCATTATTAATGTCAGTGGGAAGAATATTTCCCCAAGGGCCAGAAAGAAGATACAAATTCCTTAAAAAAAAAAAATTCCTCCATTCACATCGCTCATCAATAGTTACAGTGGGATAAATAGTGCCCCATTGTTGGTATCAGTGGGGAGGAATAGTGCCCCATTGTTGGTGTCAGTGGGGAAGAATAGTGCCCTATTGCTGGTGTCAGTGGGAGGAGTAGTGCACCACCATTGGTGTCAGTGGGAGAAATTGTTCCTCATCGTTGGTGTCAGTGGGGAGGAATAGTGCCCCATCATTGGTGTCAGTGGGAGTAGTAGTACCCCATCGTTGGTGTTAGTAAGAGGAATAGTTCCCCATCATTGGTGTCAGCTGCAGGAATAGTGCTCCATCACTGGTTTCAGTGAGAGGAATTATGTCCCATTATTAATGTCAGTGAGAAGAATATTGCCCCGAGGGCCAGAAAAAAGAAACAAATTCCTTAAAAAAAAAATAAATCCATTCACATCACTCATCAATAGTGACAGTGGGATAAATAGTGCCCCATCTTTGGAGTTATTGGGAGGTATATTGCCCAATCAGTGGTTTCAGTGGGGAGGAATAGTATCCCATCGTTTGAGTTAGTGGAAGGAATAGTGCCCCATTGCTGGTGTCAGTGGGAGGAATAGGCCCCATCATTGGTGTCAGCAAGGAGGACTAGTGTCCCATCGTTGGTGTCAGTGGGAGGAATAATGCCCCATCATTGGTATCAGTGGGGAGGAATAGTGCCCCATTGTTGGTGTCAGTGGGGAAGAATAGTGCCCTATTGCTGGTGTCAGTGGGAGGAGTAGTGCACCACCATTGGTGTCAGTGGAAGAAATTGTTCCTCATCGTTGGTGTCAGTGGGGAGGAATAGTGCCCCATCATTGGTGTCAGTGGGAGTAGTAGTGCCCCATCGTTGGTGTTAGTGGGAGGAATAGTTCCCCATCATTGGTGTCAGCTGCAGGAATAGTGCTCCATCACTGGTTTCAGTGAGAGGAATTATGTCCCATTATTAATGTCAGTGAGAAGAATATTGCCCCGAGGGCCAGAAAAAAGAAACAAATTCCTTAAAAAAAAAATAAATCCATTCACATCACTCATCAATAGTGACAGTGGGATAAATAGTGCCCCATCTTTGGAGTTATTGGGAGGTATATTGCCCAATCAGTGGTTTCAGTGGGGAGGAATAGTATCCCATCGTTTGAGTTAGTGGAAGGAATAGTGCCCCATTGCTGGTGTCAGTGGGAGGAATAGGCCCCATCATTGGTGTCAGCAAGGAGGACTAGTGTCCCATCGTTGGTGTCAGTGGGAGGAATAATGCCCCATCATTGGTATCAGTGGGGAGGAATAGTGCCCCATTGTTGGTGTCAGTGGGGAAGAATAGTGCCCTATTGCTGGTGTCAGTGGGAGGAGTAGTGCACCACCATTGGTGTCAGTGGAAGAAATTGTTCCTCATCGTTGGTGTCAGTGGGGAGGAATAGTGCCCCATCATTGGTGTCAGTGGGAGTAGTAGTGCCCCATCGTTGGTGTTAGTGGGAGGAATAGTTCCCCATCATTGGTGTCAGCTGCAGGAATAGTGCTCCATCACTGGTTTCAGTGAGAGGAATTATGTCCCATTATTAATGTCAGTGAGAAGAATATTGCCCCGAGGGCCAGAAAAAAGAAACAAATTCCTTAAAAAAAAATAAATCCATTCACATCACTCATCAATAGTGACAGTGGGATAAATAGTGCCCCATCTTTGGAGTTATTGAGAGGTATATTGCCCAATCAGTGGTGTCAGTGGGAGGAATAATGCCCCATCATTGGTGTCAGTGGGAGGAATAGTGCCCCATCATTGGTGTCAGTGGGAGGAATAATGCCCCATCATTGGTGTCAGTGGGAGGAATAGTGTCCCATCATTGGTGTCAGTGGGAGGATTAGTGTCCCATCATTGGTATCAGTGGGAGGAATAGTGCCCCATCATTGTTGTCAGTGGGAGGAGTAGTGCCCCATCATTGGTGTCAGTGGGAGGAGTAGTGCCCCATCTTTGGTATCAGTGGGAAGAAATGTGCACCATCATTGGTGTCAGTGGGAGGAATAGTGCGCCATCGTTGGTGTCAGTGGGAGGAATAGAGCCCCATCGTTGGTGTCAATGGGAGGAGTAGTGCCCCATCATTGGTTTCAGTGGGAGGAGTAGTGCCCCATGATTGGTGTCAGTGGGAGGAATAGTGCCCCATCATTGGTATCAGTGGGAGGAGTAGTGCCCCATCATTGGTATCAGTGGGAGGAATAGTGCCCCATCACTGGTGTCAGTGGGAGGAATAGTGCCCCATCAATGGTATCAGTGGGAGGAATAGTGCCCCATCATTGGTGTCAGTTGCAGGAATAGTGCCCCATCATTGGTGTCAGTTGCAGGAATATTACTCCATCACTGGTTTCAGTGAGAGGAATTATGTCCTATTATTAATGTCAGTGGGAAGAATATTGCCCCAAGGGCCAGAAAAAAGAAACAAATTCCTTAAAAAAAAAAAAAATTCCTCCATTCACATCGCTCATCAATAGTGAAAGTGGGATAAATAGTGCCCCACCGTTGGTGTCAGTGGGAAGAAATAGTGCCCCGTCGTTGGTGTCAGTGAGGAAGAATAGTACCCCGTCGTTGGTGCCAGTGGAGAGGAATAGGGCCCCACGGTAGGTGTCAGTGGGGAGGAATAGTGCCCCATGGTAGGTGTCAGGGGGGAGGAATAGTGCCCCATCGTTGGTGTCAGTGGGAGGAATCATGTCCTATTGTTAATGTTAGTGGGAGGAATATTGCCCCAAGGGCCAGAAGGATACTAAAAAAAAAAATACCAGATTCCTCTATTCACATGGATCAATGTGGATGAAGAAATCTGTACCAGAAGAAAGGTGAAAAAAATATATGCCGAAGGATAGGAGCGATCCACCCACTGACCGCCCCCGGCCCCCATGCTTGGGCATATACGTTCTTTTTTAACTGCGGATGAGAAATCTCCTCCTGCAGCACTGCAAGGACTGACCTGTATATTGTGAGGGCAACACCCTGTTGCTGTCAGAGTAAACATGTCAGTGCTGCAGCTGATTGGTGTTCCTGCAATCAAACAATGGTTAACAATAACACACAGTAACAATATAACATCAACTCAACAAAGTAACACATTTTTTAACGTTTACATTTTTTTTTACTTTTTAATTTTCTAAAACATTTTTTATCAAAACATTAGTACAATACCTACTGCTATCATAAAACAGCCAAAAACATATAATATTTTTTTTTTTTTTGTTTTTTAATTATTTTTTTTTTCAAAGCATTAGTTACCTTAACTACTATAATCGTAAAACATCTAAAACTATATAATAATAATAACATTTTTTGTATGGTTTTTAAATTTTTTTTTTTTTTCTTTTCTCAAAGCATTAATACAATAACTACTAAAACAAGGATAAAACAGATAAACATGTAACATATATAATATTAATATTAAAAATAATATATAAAGAATTTAAAAATATATACACTGTACACAGTAACAGTTCCCATTTACATTACCTGCACCCTGAGGAATACAATGACATGCAAGTCTACATCACCATTTTCATCAATTACATATCCAAACTGGATGTCTTCAATCATGACTTGCTGTATGTCCTCAGGGAGGAGTGGCTGGTCGTCCTGCTGGTTGGGAATAGCAGTCCTGCAGATTGGACAGGTGGCGCTCTCTTCAAGCCATCGGTGGATACAGCTGGTGTGGAACTCGTGAGCGCAGGCCAGGATGGTCGTGTCCTCTCCATCTTCATAACCTGCCAAACAAATGGGACAGAGAATTACCTCTTCCTCGGCGTGCTGCTCCATGGCCGGAGGTGGGTGGTGCTCAGGGGCCCCGGCAAGCTGCTCCATGGCCGGAGGTGGGGGGTGCTCAGGGGCCCGGGCACGCTGCTCCATGGCCGGAGGTGGGTGGTGTTCAGGGGCCCGGGCACGCTCTCTTGGTGAACGGCTGCGGTGGGTGGAGGCCTCCTCCCCTCTCCGATGATGTTGGACTCTGGACCTCCTCCGATGGGCGATCGGAGACCCTCCGTCCTCCTGATGTGAAGACCTTCCACGGGATGGGCGTCGTGAAGGCCGTGGCATCCTGATGGCTCTGGATGACCTTAAAGTGGCTAAAAATCTAAAAATTTCCCACTAATAGAATAAAAAATAACCTGATAATGATATCAGCAATAGAAATGAATCGAAATGCTAAGAATCGCAGTCAGTGGCAGGAGACTCTCTCTGCTGATGCGTATCGCTAGGCATCCAGACAGGAAGAGGGGTCAGAGGAAGTGAGGTCAGAGGCAGCCTGGAGGCGGAGCTAAACACTCTGCCAATCACAGCCTGAGGCGGAGCTAATCACTGCCTATCATAGCCTGGAGGTGGAGCTAATCACTGCCAATCACAGCCTGGAGGTGGAGCTATTCGCTCTGCCTGCCTATCACAGCCTTCCACCTCACTTTTCAGGCCTATATATTTTGAGTGACAACCAAAATAAATCTGATATCGTTTTATTGATTTTTACATAGAATTAATCAGTGTTGTGGTGACTTTAGTGGGTTTTTCTAAATTCCGCCACTAGATATCATTGTGCGTGTATGTGTTCCATGGCGGTAATACCGCTCCCCGCCAGAGATGTCTCCCTTCCTTCATAAACATCGCTTTCCTTTCCTTCGGCGGCCATCTTCTGATGTCACAGAGGAATCGGAGGCGGAGGAAGGATGGAGCGGAGACAGACGGGAGCTGAGAGAAACGGGGTCCGGGGGGGGCAAGATGGCGACCGGGGGAGCCCATCTGAGGAGGTGAGGAGAAGGCCGGGGGTGGGGAGGAGGAAGAGGCTGAGTGAGTGCTGGATGATGTGGGGGGGGGATTTTATCGAGATACTAATAAATGATGGGGGGGGCATACCTGGAGCTCCACCATCGCCTGTCACCCCCCTTACCTCAAGTGCCCCCCCTCTCAGCGTCACCTCAAGTGCCCCCCCTGTGTTACCACAACTGCTTCCATCCCCCCCAGTGTTTCTGCCCCCCCCAGTATTACTACTACTGCCCCCACCCTCACCCCAGTCTTTCCCATGTTACCACAACTGCCCCCCCCCAGAGTTACTACATCTGCCCCATCCCCCCCAGTTTTTCTGCCCCCCCAGTGTTACCACAACTGCCCCCATCCACCCCAGTCTTACAGTTGCAAGAAAAAGTATGTGAACCCCTTGGGATTACGTGGAGTTTTGCATGAATTGGGCATAAAATGTGCTCTGAACATCATCTAAGTCACAACAATAGAAGAACACAGTCTGCTGAACATAATACTACACAAACATTAGATGTTGCCATGGTTTAATTGCACACAACATGTAAACATTCACAGTGCAGGGAGGAAAAAGTATGTGAGGCCCTAGCTTAATGACTTCTCCCAGAGCTAATTGGAGCCAGGAGTGAGCCAACCTTGACTCCAATCAGTGTGATGATATTGGATGTGTTGCTGACAGCTGTCCTGCCCTTAAAAAACACACACCTATTTTGGGTTTACTGGTTTCAAGAAGCACTGTCTGATGTGAACCATGCCTCGCAGAAAAGAGCTCTCAGAAGACCTACGATCAAGAATTGTTGACTTGCATGAAGCTGGAAAGGGTTACAAAAGTATCTCCAAAAGCCTTGATGTCCATGTGTCCACGGTAAGACAGGCTGTCTACAAATGGAGAAAGTTTAGCACTGTTGCTACTCTCCATAGGCGTGATCGTCCTGTAAAAATGACTGCAAGAGCACAGCGCAGAATGCTGCATGAGGTAAAGAAAAATCCCAGAGTGTCAGCTAAAGACCTACAGAAATCTCTGGCACATGCTAACATTTTTGTTGACACATCTACAATAAGGAAAACATTAAACAAGAATGGAGTACATGGGAGGACACCACGGAGGAAGCCATTGCTGTCCAAAAAGAATATTGCAGCACGTTTGAAGTTTGCAAAAGAGCACCTGGATGTTCCACAGCACTACTGGCAAAATATACTGTGGACAGATGAAACCAAGATTGAGTTGTTTGGGAAGAACACACAACACTATGTGTGGAGAAAAAAAGGCACAGCAAACCAACATAAAAACCTCATCCCCACTGTAAAACATGGCGGAGGGAGCATCATGGTTTGGGGCAGCTTTGCTGCCTCAGGGCCTGGACGGATTGTTGTCATTGTTGGGAAAATGAATTCCAGAGTTTATCAAGACATTTTGCAGGAAAACGTACGACCATCTGTCCGCCAACTGAAGCTCTGCAGAGGATGGGTGATGCAACAGGACAATGACCCAAAGCATACAAGTAATTCAACAAAACAATGGCTGCAACAGCACAGAATACGCTTACTGGTCAGAGTCCTGACCTCAACCCGATTGAAATGCTGTGGCATGACCTTAAGAGAGCAATTCACACCAGACATCCCAAGAATATTGCTACATTGAAACAGTTTTGTGAAGAGGAGTGGTCCAAAATGACTCCAGATCGTTGTGCAGGTCTGATCTGCAACTACAGGAAACGTTTGGTTGAGGTTATTGCTGCCAAAGGAGGGTCAACCAGTTATTAAGTCCAAAGGTTCACATACTTTTTCCTCCCTGCACTGTGAATGTTTACATGTTATGTGCAATTAAACCATGGCAACATCTAATGTTTGTGTAGTATTATGTTCAGCAGACTGTGTTCTTCTATTGTTGTGACTTACATGACGTTCAGAGCACATTTTATGCCCAATTCATGCAAAACTCCACGTAATCCCAAGGGGTTCACATACTTTTTCTTGCAACTGTATTCCCTCCACCCCAGTTTTTCTGCCCCCCCTCATGTTACCACAACTTACCCCCAGTGTTTCTGCCCCCCCCCCAGTGTTACCACAACTGCCCCCCAGTGTTTCTGCCCCCCCAGTGTTACCACAACTACCCAAATATTTCTGCCCCCCCAGTGTTTCTGTCCCCCCATGTTACCACAACTGCCCCCATCCCCCCCAGTGTTTCTGCCCCCCCAGTATTACTACTACTGCCCCCACCCTCACCCCCGTCTTTCCCCCCATGTTACCACAACTGCCCCCCCCAGAGTTACTACATCTGCCCCCCCAGTTTTTCAGCCCCCCCCAGTGTTTTTCTGCCCCCACCCTCCCCCCAGTATTTCTGCCCGCCATGTTTCCACAACTGCTCCCATCCCCCCAGTGTTCCTGCCCTCCACCCCAGTGTTTTGCCTCCCTCCCCTCCCCATGTTACAACTGCCCCCCCAGTGTTTCTGCCCCCCCAGTGTTACCACAACTGCCCCCCCAGTGGTACCACAACTGCCCCATCTCCCCCAAATATTTCTGCCCCCCCAGTGTTTCTATCCCCCGTCTTACCACAACTGCCCCCACCCTCCCAGTGTTTCTGCCCCCCCATCCCCAGTGTTACTACAACTGCCCCCATCCCCGCAGTGTTCCTGCCCTCCACCCCAGTGTTTTGCCCCCCTTCCCATGTTACAACTGCCCCCCCAGTGTTTCTGCAACCCCAGTGTTACCACAACTGCCCCCCCCCAGTGTTACCACAACTGCCCATATCTCCCCCAAATATTTCTGCCCCCCAGTGTTTCTGTCCCCCCGTCTTACCACAACTGCCCCCCCCCCCAGTGTTTCTGCCCCCCATGTTACAACTTCTTCCCTAGTGTTTCTGCCCCCCATCCCCAGTGTTACCACAACTGCCCCCATCCCCCCTAGTGTTTCTGCCCCCCATGTTACCACAACTTCCCCCCAGTGTTTCTGCCCCCCCAGTGTTACCACAACTGCCCCCATCTCCCCTCAGTGTTTCTGCCCCCCCCCAGTGTTACCACAACTGCCCCCCAGTGTTTCTGCCCCCCCAGTGTTACCACAACTACCCAAATATTTCTGCCCCCCCAGTGTTTCTGTCCCCCCATGTTACCACAACTGCCCCCATCCCCCCCAGTGTTTCTGCCCCCCCCCAGTATTACTACTACTGCCCCCACCCTCACCTCCATCTTTCCCCCCATGTTACCACAACTGCCCCCCCAGAGTTACTACATCTGCCCCCCCAGTTTTTCAGCCCCCCCCAGTGTTTTTCTGCCCCCACCCTCCCCCCAGTATTTCTGCCCCCCATGTTTCCACAACTGCTCCCATCCCCCCAGTGTTCCTGCCCTCCACCCCAGTGTTTTGCCTCCCTCCCCTCCCCATGTTACAACTGCCCCCCCAGTGTTTCTGCCCCCCCAGTGTTACCACAACTGCCCCCCCAGTGGTACCACAACTGCCCCATCTCCCCCAAATATTTCTGCCCCCCCAGTGTTTCTATCCCCCGTCTTACCACAACTGCCCCCACCCTCCCAGTGTTTCTGCCCCCCCATCCCCAGTGTTACTACAACTGCCCCCATCCCCGCAGTGTTCCTGCCCTCCACCCCAGTGTTTTGCCCCCCTTCCCATGTTACAACTGCCCCCCCAGTGTTTCTGCAACCCCAGTGTTACCACAACTGCCCCCCCCCAGTGTTACCACAACTGCCCATATCTCCCCCAAATATTTCTGCCCCCCAGTGTTTCTGTCCCCCCGTCTTACCACAACTGCCCCCCCCCAGTGTTTCTGCCCCCCATGTTACAACTTCTTCCCTAGTGTTTCTGCCCCCCATCCCCAGTGTTACCACAACTGCCCCCATCCCCCCTAGTGTTTCTGCCCCCCATGTTACCACAACTTCCCCCCAGTGTTTCTGCCCCCCCAGTGTTACCACAACTGCCCCCATCTCCCCTCAGTGTTTCTGCCCCCCCCCAGTGTTACCGCAACTGCCCCCATCTCTGCCTGTGTTTCTGCCCTCCACCCCAGTGTTTCTGCCCCCCCCCCCAGTTTTTCTACCCCCCAGTGTCAATACAACTGCCCCCACCCTCCCACCGAGTCTTTCTGCCCCCCTCCTGTTACAAATTCCCCTATGCCCCCCCAGTGTTTCTGTCCCCCCCCCCCCCAGTGTTACCACAACTGCCCCATCTCCCCCAAATATTTCTGCCCCCCCAGTGTTTCTATCCCCCGTCTTACCACAACTGCCCCCACCCTCCCAGTGTTTCTGCCCCCCCCCAGTGTTACCGCAACTGCCCCCATCTCTGCCTGTGTTTCTGCCCTCCACCCCAGTGTTTCTGCCCCCCCCCCCAGTTTTTCTACCCCCCAGTGTCAATACAACTGCCCCCACCCTCCCACCGAGTCTTTCTGCCCCCCTCCTGTTACAAATTCCCCTATGCCCCCCCAGTGTTTCTGTCCCCCCCCCCCCCAGTGTTACCACAACTGCCCCATCTCCCCCAAATATTTCTGCCCCCCCAGTGTTTCTATCCCCCGTCTTACCACAACTGCCCCCACCCTCCCAGTGTTTCTGCCCCCCCATCCCCAGTGTTACTACAACTGCCCCCATCCCCGCAGTGTTCCTGCCCTCCACCCCAGTGTTTTGCCCCCCTTCCCATGTTACAACTGCCCCCCCAGTGTTTCTGCAACCCCAGTGTTACCACAACTGCCCCCCCCCAGTGTTACCACAACTGCCCATATCTCCCCCAAATATTTCTGCCCCCCAGTGTTTCTGTCCCCCCGTCTTACCACAACTGCCCCCCCCCCAGTGTTTCTGCCCCCCATGTTACAACTTCTTCCCTAGTGTTTCTGCCCCCCATCCCCAGTGTTACCACAACTGCCCCCATCCCCCCTAGTGTTTCTGCCCCCCATGTTACCACAACTTCCCCCCAGTGTTTCTGCCCCCCCAGTGTTACCACAACTGCCCCCATCTCCCCTCAGTGTTTCTGCCCCCCCCCAGTGTTACCACAACTGCCCCCCAGTGTTTCTGCCCCCCCAGTGTTACCACAACTACCCAAATATTTCTGCCCCCCCAGTGTTTCTGTCCCCCCATGTTACCACAACTGCCCCCATCCCCCCCAGTGTTTCTGCCCCCCCCCAGTATTACTACTACTGCCCCCACCCTCACCTCCATCTTTCCCCCCATGTTACCACAACTGCCCCCCCAGAGTTACTACATCTGCCCCCCCAGTTTTTCAGCCCCCCCCAGTGTTTTTCTGCCCCCACCCTCCCCCCAGTATTTCTGCCCCCCATGTTTCCACAACTGCTCCCATCCCCCCAGTGTTCCTGCCCTCCACCCCAGTGTTTTGCCTCCCTCCCCTCCCCATGTTACAACTGCCCCCCCAGTGTTTCTGCCCCCCCAGTGTTACCACAACTGCCCCCCCAGTGGTACCACAACTGCCCCATCTCCCCCAAATATTTCTGCCCCCCCAGTGTTTCTATCCCCCGTCTTACCACAACTGCCCCCACCCTCCCAGTGTTTCTGCCCCCCCATCCCCAGTGTTACTACAACTGCCCCCATCCCCGCAGTGTTCCTGCCCTCCACCCCAGTGTTTTGCCCCCCTTCCCATGTTACAACTGCCCCCCCAGTGTTTCTGCAACCCCAGTGTTACCACAACTGCCCCCCCCCAGTGTTACCACAACTGCCCATATCTCCCCCAAATATTTCTGCCCCCCAGTGTTTCTGTCCCCCCGTCTTACCACAACTGCCCCCCCCCAGTGTTTCTGCCCCCCATGTTACAACTTCTTCCCTAGTGTTTCTGCCCCCCATCCCCAGTGTTACCACAACTGCCCCCATCCCCCCTAGTGTTTCTGCCCCCCATGTTACCACAACTTCCCCCCAGTGTTTCTGCCCCCCCAGTGTTACCACAACTGCCCCCATCTCCCCTCAGTGTTTCTGCCCCCCCCCCAGTGTTACCGCAACTGCCCCCATCTCTGCCTGTGTTTCTGCCCTCCACCCCAGTGTTTCTGCCCCCCCCCCCAGTTTTTCTACCCCCCAGTGTCAATACAACTGCCCCCACCCTCCCACCGAGTCTTTCTGCCCCCCTCCTGTTACAAATTCCCCTATGCCCCCCCAGTGTTTCTGTCCCCCCCCCCCCCAGTGTTACCACAGCTGCCCACATCCCCCCAGTGTTTCTGCCCTCCACCCCAGTCTTTCTGCCTCCCGTGTTACCACAACTTCCCACATGCCCCCCCAGTGTTTCTGCCCCCCCAGTTTTACAACTGCCCCCATCCCCCAGTTTTTCTGCCCCCCCTCCAGTGTTACCACAACTGCCCATATCTCCCCCAAATATTTCTGCCCCCCCAGTGTTTCTGTCCCCCCCGTCTTACCACAACTGCCTCCACCCTCCCCCCCCAGTGTTTCTGCCCCCCCATGTTACAACTTCTTCCCCAGTGTTTCTGCCCCCCATCCCCAGTGTTACTGCAACTGCCCCCATCTCTGCCTGTGTTTCTGCCCTCCACCCCAGTGTTTCTGCCTCCCCCCCAGTTTTTCTACCCCCCAGTGTTAATACAACTGCCCCCACCCTCCCACCGAGTCTTTCTGCCCGCCTCCTGTTACAACTTCCCCCATGCCCCCCCAGTGTTTTTGTTCCCCCCCCAGTGTTACCACAACTGCCTCCATTCCCCTGTGTTTCTTCCCTCCACCCCAGTGTTCCTCCCCCCCGTGTTACCACAACTCCACCCCCAGTGGTACTACAATTGCCCCCACCCTCCTCCTAGTATTTCTGCCCCACTCATGTTACCACAACTGACCCATCCCCCCCAGTGTTTCTGCCCCCCAGTGCTACCACAACTGCCTCCATCCCCCCAGTGTTTCTGCCCTCACCCCAGTGTTTTGACCCCCTCCCCATGTTACAACTGCCCCCCCCCCAGTGTTTATGCCCCCTCAGTGTTACCACAACTGCCCCCCCAGTGTTTCTGCCCCCCCTGTGTTACCACAACTGCCCCATCTCCCCCAAATATTTCTGCCCCCCCAGTGTTTCTGTCCCCCGTCTTACCACAACTGCCCCCCCCAGTGTTTCTGCCCTCCACTCCAGTTTTTCTGCCCCCCCAGTGTTACCACAACTGCCCAATTCTCCCCCAAATATTTCTGCCCCCCCCCCAGTGTTCCTGTCCCCCCCGTCTTACCACAACTGCCTCCACCCCCCCAGTGTTTCTGCCCCCCCATGTTACAACTTCTTCCCCAGTGTTTCTGCCCCCCATCCCCAGTGTTACTACAACTGCCCCCATCCCACCCAGTGTTTCTCCCCCCCCCCATGTTACCACAACTGCCCCCACCCCCCCCCCAGTGTTTCTGCCCCCTGTGTTACCACAACTGCCCCATCTCCCCCAAATATTTCTGCCCCCCCACTGTTTCTGTCCCCCCGTCTTACCACAACTGCCCCCACCCCCCCCCAGTGTTTCTGCCCTCCACTCCAGTTTTTCTGCCCCCCCTCCAGTGTTACCACAACTGCCCATATCTCCCCCAAATATTTCTGCCCCCCCAGTGTTTCTGTCCCCCCCGTCTTACCACAACTGCCTCCACCCTCCCCCCCCAGTGTTTCTGCCCCCCCATGTTACAACTTCTTCCCCAGTGTTTCTGCCCCCCATCCCCAGTGTTACTGCAACTGCCCCCATCTCTGCCTGTGTTTCTGCCCTCCACCCCAGTGTTTCTGCCTCCCCCCCAGTTTTTCTACCCCCCAGTGTTAATACAACTGCCCCCACCCTCCCACCGAGTCTTTCTGCCCGCCTCCTGTTACAACTTCCCCCATGCCCCCCCAGTGTTTTTGTTCCCCCCCCAGTGTTACCACAACTGCCCCCATTCCCTCCAGTCTTTCTTCCCTCCCCCCAGTGTTTCTGCCCCTCCCCGTATTACCACAACTCCCTCCCCCCCGTGTTTCTGTCTCCCAGTGTTACTACAACTGCATCCACCCCCCCCCCTTACCACAACTGCCCACATCCCCCCCCCCAGTGTTTCTGCCCCCCCATGTTACAACTTCTTCCCCAGTGTTTCTGCCCCCCATCCCCAGTGTTACCACAACTGCCCCCATCCCCCCCAGTGTTTCTGCCCCCCATGTTACCACAACTGCCCCCATCTCCCCTCAGTGTTTCTGCCCCCCCCAGTGTTACCGCAACTGCCCCCATCTCTGCCTGTGTTTCTGCCCTGCACCCCAGTGTTTCTGCCCCCCCCTCCAGTTTTTCTACCCCCCAGTGTCAATACAACTGCCCCCACCCTCCCACCGAGTCTTTCTGCCCCCCTCCTGTTACAAATTCCCCCATGCCCCCCCAGCCCCCCAGTGTTTCTGTCCCCCCCCCCAGTGTTACCACAGCTGCCCACATCCCCCCAGTGTTTCTGCCCTCCACCCCAGTCTTTCTGCCTCCCGTGTTACCACAACTTCCCACATGCCCCCCCCAGTGTTTCTGCCCCCCCCCAGTTTTACAACTGCCCCCATCCCCCCAGTGTTTCTGCCTTCCACCCCAGTGTTTCTGCCCCCCCCCCCGTGTTACCACAACTGCCCACATCCCCCTGTGTTTCTTCCCTCCACCCCAGTGTTCCTCCCCCCTGTGTTACAACAACTCCACCCCCAGTGGTACTACAATTGCCCCCACCCTCCTCCTAGTATTTCTGCCCCACTCATGTTACCACAACTGACCCATCCCCCCCAGTGTTTCTGTCCCCCAGTGCTACCACAACTGCCTCCATCCCCCCAGTGTTTCTGCCCTCACCCCAGTGTTTTGCCCCCCTCCCCATGTTACAACTGCCCCCCCCAGTGTTTATGCCCCCTCAGTGTTACCACAACTGCCCCCCCAGTGTTTCTGCCCCCCCTGTGTTACCACAACTGCCCCATCTCCCCCAAAAATTTCTGCCCCCCCAGTGTTTCTGTCCCCTGTCTTACCACAACTGCCCCCCCCAGTGTTTCTGCCCTCCACTCCAGTGTTTCTGCCCCCCCAGTGTTATTACAACTGCCCCCATCCCCCCCAGTGTTTCTCCCCCTCATGTTACCACAACTGCCCCCATCCCCCCCAGTGTTTCTGCTCCCCCGTGTTACCACAACTGCCCCATCTCCCCCAAATATTTCTGCCCCCCCAGTGTTTCTGTCCCCCCTGTCTTACCACAACTGCCCCCCCCCCAGTGTTTCTGCCCTCCACTCCAGTTTTTCTGCCCCCCCTCCAGTGTTACCACAACTGACCATATCTCCCCCAAATATTTCTGCCCCCCCCCCAGTGTTTCTGTCCCCCACTGTCTTACCACAACTGCCCCCCCCCCCCCAGTGTTTCTGCCCTCCACTCCAGTTTTTCATCCCCCCCCCCAGTGTTACCACAACTGCCCATATCTCCCCCAAATATTTCTGCCCCCCCCAGTGTTTCTGTCCCCCGTCTTACCACAACTGCCTCCACCCCCCCTTCAGTGTTTCTGCCCCCCCAGTGTTTCTGTCCCCCCTGTCTTACCACAACTGCCCCCACCCCCCCAAATATTTCTGCCCCCCCAGTGTTTCTGTCCCCTGTCTTACCACAACTGCCCCCCCCCCCCAGTGTTTCTGCCCTCCACTCCAGTTTTTCTGCCCCCCCTCCAGTGTTACCACAACTGACCATATCTCCCCCAAATATTTCTGCCCCCCCAGTGTTTCTGTCCCCCCTGTCTTACCACAACTGCCCCCCCCCCAGTGTTTCTGCCCTCCACTCCAGTTTTTCATCCCCCCCCAGTGTTACCACAACTGCCCATATCTCCCCCAAATATTTCTGCCCCCCCCCCCATTGTTTCTGCCCCCCATCCCCAGTGTTACTGCAACTACCCCCATCTCTGCCTGTGTTTCTGCCCTCCACTCCAGTGTTTCTGCCCCCCCCCCAGTTTTTCTACCCCCCAGTGTTAATACAACTGCACCCACCCTCCCACCGAGTCTTTCTGCCCTCCTCCTGTTACAACTTCCCCCATGCCCCCCCAGTGTTTCTGTTCCCCCCCCCAGTGTTACCACAACTGCCCCCATTCCCTCCAGTCTTTCTTCCCTCCCCCCAGTGCTTCTGCCCCTCCCCGTATTACCACAACTCCCCCCCCCCCGTGTTTCTGTCTCCCAGTGTTACTACAACTGCAACCACACCCCCCCTTACCACAACTGCCCACATCCCCCCCCCCCCCCAGTGTTTCTGCCCCCCCCAGTTTTATCACAAATTCCCCCATCCCCCCCAGTGTTTCTACTCTCCATCCCAGTGTTACTACAACTTCCCCCATCCCCCCCCCCCACTGTTTCTACTCTCCATCCCAGTGTTACTACAACCTCCCCCACCCCCCCCCACCAGTGTTTCTGCCCTCCCCCCAGTGTTACTACAACTGCCCCCTCTTCCAGGCCTGCACAGAATACATCTCATTTCTTTCCATGTATTAAATCTGTAGTACCCCAGCACTGTGCCGAAACCCCCCAATCCCCCCAGCAGCTGTGCCAGACCCCCCCCCCCCTGATGTCAGCCAATCATAAAGGAAATGAATACAGAGCTATAATCCCCCAAATATCACTTCCCCGCCCCTCCTCCACTCTTCATAAAGAGATCCGTGTCATACAATCACTGAGGAATACTGAAAACAAATGTAAATATTAAAAGAAATGAAATAAGTAAAGGAAAGTCATGTTTAGATTTGGATGGAGTGGAGATGATTGGAGCCCCTGTCAGTGTTTATTGCTGTCTGTGCCCCCGTTGTTGGGGAGACCCCCCCTCTCTGTTTGTCCTGTTTACCATCATCATCCAAAGTGAAGGGGAAAGAAGATCCCACATTTTGGGTTGTCCCCAGAAAAGTGATAGAGGGGAAATCTTCCGATGGGGACACTAGTTCTGGTGTTCTGGGGGGTCCAAAGGAATTCCCTTAGTTTGCATGGATTTCCTCTCACTTCCTGTTTTGGTTATGGACACATGGACGGTGCTGACCAATCAGAAGCCGTCTCGCCCGGACTGTCATTGCTGCAAGGTGAGGAGAGAAATCGGCAGGGTTTTCAGATGTCGGCGTCTTTGTCTCCTCTCCTACCGCTGAGAATATGGAGTATCTGCCACCATGGTATACATCCCCACATGCCCACTCTCCGCTGCGGGAAAACTCCCTTCACCGCTCCTGTCCAGTGGGGAAACCGCATGCAATTGGACAGAAATTGCATTCCTGTTCACATTGCATGCTGGTCTTTGTGGTGCAATTTGTGTTCATACATTTTGTATTGACGCACATCGCGCCACAAAGTATCGGCAATCGGTATCGGCGAGTAATTGACCGAAAGTATCGGTACTCGCCGATCAGAAAATGGTATCGGTGCATCCCTGCTTTCTAACCTGTATGCTGGCTTCAAGTTGGTGTTTCAAAGTATGGATTCTAGAGACAGCCAGGCAAATAGCATTTTCAGAGTGTTCCATAATGATCTCCATATTGTTTCATGCATTTGTTTCCTTCATAGTCTACCTGTCATGAGAAGTATGGGTCTGCTTTTGTGGCCATTGTTGGTCTTCTGAAAATGCTATGTGCCTGGTAGTTTGGCTTCAATGCCTGGAACAAGCATGCTGTGAATGTCAGAAAACTGTTAGAATTCGTCATCTCTGTACTTGTGAAGGATGATCCAAAGTATCATGTCGGGTACTACAATTCTCAGAAGGATGGGTCACCTCGATAAGTTCCTCAGGGTTTCCTTTGAAGCTGAAGTCTTTCCATCCCCATCAACATGCTGATGAGTTTTAAAAGGAAACTTTCTGTTTTTACTATATAGCTTGTTTAGACATCACTGGGTCTCTGTGCTTCCCTATGCAATGGCTGGTGAGAGGTGCTAGTGGGATGCTGGCCTTCTGAGATGATCACATCACCCTGCCTCAGTACTCCTCTCATAGGTCCTCAGTTCTGATACAAGCAGTGGGCTGACTCTTAGGACGAGTTGTGCAAAAATCAAAATGCTTTGATGGTTGGATGTCCGTCTCTCAGCAGTGGCACTCTCGGCAGGCTTGGTTGGCACACAAATCACTCCAGGTAATGCACACATGTGATGCCGAACCTTCATGATTGAAAAACTGAAATCCAATGAATGAAAAGGGTGGACCAGGGACAGGAAGGCCGGGGAGGAAAGAATAGATGCTTGACGTCCTCCAGCAAGGAAATAAGGTGGGCTCTGACTTGTGATGCACACTGTGAGAAGCTCAGTGTGCAGTGAAATCATGCCATGTCAGTAGAGCAGAGAAGTCTGTACAACTGTGTAAGACTGAAGGGAAGCTGAAGTTCAGATCTTCAGGATTTATGTGCTCGGCTTTGATCTAGCTAGTGTCTATTAAACTCCAGAAGATCAGAAAAGAAGTCTTATCAGGTTACTCGTTTTTGTACTTTTTCAGTTAATATATTGCTAAGGCAGTAGTGTCCCTAGGCAGGTGCGGGGGGTGTGCGCCGCACGGGGTGACACCTACTGCACGGGGTGACACCTACTGCACGGGGTGACACTGGACCTGCTCCACCAAAAGGTAAGTTGTAAGCAAGCCAACGATCCCCGCAGGATGGATCGGATCTGCGGATTGAACATAATGGATCAGAAACTGATCCATTATGCTCCCCAATCCGCAGATCTGATCCATCCTGCGGGGATCGTTGGCTTACTTACAACTTACCTTTTTTGTGGAGCAGGTCCGGTGTCACCCCATATAGGTTGCATGCCGACGATCCCCGCAGGATGGATCAGATCTGCCGATTGGGGAGGATAATGGATCGGACTCTGATCCATTATGTTCAATCTGCAGATCCGATCCATTCTGCGGGGATCGTCGGAGGGGGTGTCACCAAGTGTTATCGCATCGGGTGACACCAACCCTAGGGACGCCTCTGAGCTGAGGGCAACCTTTTTTTCAGTTTTGGATAGTGTGGAGCGGGATTAGAATCGCTGACAGTTTTTATTGCTCCCTCTACTCCTGGTAGGGAGATTCTCCCTCTCTATTGGTCCTTTTTACCATTACCATACAAAGTAAACCAATTTGGGGTTGTCCTCAGAACGGTAATAGAGGAGAAGTCTTCCAATGGGGCCGCTAGTTCTGGTGGTTTGGGGGGCCCCAATGGATTTCCTTTATTTCCAGGACTTTCCTCTCACTTTCTGTCTTTGGTTATGGGAGAGGAAGTGAAGGTAAATTTCCCCATTGGGACACAGATGGCAAAAAAATGACAGGGGTAAGAACCCTCCATACTCTATCCAAAATGAAGGAAAAGTTTTCCCTACAGGTCCACTTTAATGGGAAGGTGGAAGGAGCACTGGAGGCTATACAGTTGTGTTTGAAGCTCCTGGATTCCCACAGGCGGGAGGAGTTCAGGCGTCTGCTCTATAAGGCTAGGTTCACATCTGTGCGGGTGGTGCCGCTGCGGATCCGCACAAAAATCCGTACAGCCGCACCACCCACACAGAAGAATGAAGACCCGCGGGCGGGTGCCATTAATTCTAATCACTGGAAATCACAACTGCAGTGGGAACCGAGGTTCCCGTGTGGGCTGCGGTTTCCAAAGAAGGTCAGGGACTTCTTCTCTGCGTGTCCCGGGGCACGGGGGTCCATTCAAATGAACGGGCTCTCCTGCCTGCGCAAAACGCGGCCCGCAGGAACGTGGATATGTGAACCAGAGGTTACAGGCCATTGCAGCAGAGCCCTCGGAGTTTAGACTTCAGGTACCAGTTATGGGTGGATATGTAAGGCTGTGTCAGTGTGACTGACAATGCAATCAGCACCCAGCTTTTTCAGGCATCTTATGAAGGGATGTGTTTAGTTTCTAGATTGATTATTTCCAGACTTCTTCAATGGAGTGCTTAAGATATATGTGATCTATGTGAGCTGGTAAATCAGAGATGCAAGGCAAAAGGTGTGTGGGTGACGTTAGAGGTTGTTTTTCTTTAATTTAAGTGATCACATGACCTCTGTTCTCAGCTGCATAAGGGGCATAGAGAGCTGGGGTGGAGACTGTAAGGGGGAGTGTCAGCAAGCAGCAGAGAAGTAGCAATACACTGATCTTCCCAGTGAGAAGCTGTGCAGGGGGGCATCAGCACAAGTCTTAGCCATTGGAGGACAGGCAGGCTGTACCCCCACCACAGCCAGAATACTGACCACACTGACATGGATGTACTTTAAAGCCTAGCGTGGACAGTTTGCATTAGAAAAGTGGGAGTACTGGCAAGGCCAACAAATATTTCACACAAGGAAGCATTGCAAAG
The DNA here is from genome assembly GCF_062004578.1 of Staurois parvus. Lineage (NCBI taxonomy): Eukaryota > Metazoa > Chordata > Amphibia > Anura > Ranidae > Staurois > Staurois parvus. The sequence continues at coordinate 113,752 of NW_028319124.1, read as the reverse complement.
AGAACAGGATACTTTTTAACACAAGTACAATATTATTATTATTCAGGATTTCTGTAAATAGTGCCAACAGTTTGCACAGTGCGTTACACTATAAAGGGAGAAGGTACGGTTACGATACAACCATACAATACAAGGGGGTTGAGAGGGCCCTGCTCATAAGAGCTGACAATCTAATAGGGTGGGGCAAATCGTATAAATGATTATAACTGTGGGGGATGAGCTGATGGAAATGATGAAAGTTCAGTTTGGGCTCGTTCACACTTGACTTATTTCTAACTCTTGCCAAACGCCCCTATAGTGTTTGACAGGCGTTTGGGAAGCATTTTTAATGCTTTTCAAACACTCCCCAAACGCCCTATGCACATTTGTGAGGCGTGTGTCAAGCATTAAAACCGCACCACAAACTCCTATAATGAAGTTTAATGGTATTAAGGCTCTGCAAACGCCTTGTAACTGCCCACCATAGACTTGAAAGGGAGACTTCAGCTCCTGACTGGACATGATGTGTCAATTTTGTCGCATCACTAACCCTTCAGTGTGAACAGCGCTGTGTGCCGCCATGCGCAGAATTTTCATAGGCATTTGAGGAGCATTAAAAACGCTTCCCAAATGCCTGTGTAATGCCTGCTGACAAAGCTATTGTGAACGTAGCCTTAATTGGAGGGGGGATAGGCTTTCCTGAAGAGATGGGTTTTCGGGGATCGCCTAAAGGCATCCAAAGAAGGAGATAACTGACAGAGGTAGAGAGTTCCAGAGGGTGGGAGAGGCTCTGGAGAAGTCCAGGAGACAGTCATGGGAGGAGAGGACAAGAGCTTGAGAGCAGGGAGGTGTTGGGAGCAGTGGAGACGACAGTTTGGGTGATATTTGAAGACATGATTGGTGATGCTGCTCAGGGCAGAGTTGTGGATGGTTTGTATGTTGTTATGAAATGTAATTTGCTGGGCAATCGGAAGCCAGTGGAGGGATTGGCAGCGAGGGGTGGCAGACACTGAGCGAATGGTAAGGTAGAGGAGTCTGGCAGCAGCATGAACTGACTGAAGAGGGGATAGCCTATGGGGAGGTACATGGTACAAAAGGCACATATCAGGAATATAAAAAGGGGTAACAACACAGTTGTTGATGGACAAGCTGTAAATGTATACCGTATATACTCGAGTATAAGCCAACCCGAATATAAGCTGAGGTACCTAATTTTACCACAAAAAACTGGGAAAAACTATTGACTCGAGTATAAGCCGAGGGTGGGAAATGAGGCACCTAATAGTCAATGTAAAAAATAAAGTGGGAGGAATAGTGCCCCATCATTAGTATCAGTGGGAGGAATAGTGCCCCATCATTAGTATCAGTGGGAGGAATAGTGCCCCATCATTGGTGTCAGTGGGAGGAATAGTGCCCCATCATTGGTGTCAGTGGGAGGATTAGTGCCCCATCATTGGTATCAGTGGGAGGAATAGTGCCCCATCATTGGTGTCAGTGGGAGGAATAGTGCCCCATCATTGGTGTCAGTGGGAGGAATAGTGCCCCATCATTGGTATCACTGGGAGGAATAGTGCCCCATCGTTCGTGTCAGTGGGAGGAATAGTGCCCCATCGTTGGTGTCAGTGGGAGGAATAATGCCCCATCATTAGTATCAGTGGGAGGAATAGTGCCCCATCGTTGGTGTCAGTGGGAGGAATAATGCCCCATCATTAGTATCAGTGACACCAATGATGCGGCACTATTCCTCCCACTGACACCAATGACACTTGCTGACCCCTGTTGCAGTATGGTGCTGCTGCAGCCAGCATATGTGGTTGCAGCAGCACCTCTGCACTGCACACTTACCGGCTTTTCCCTCACTCGATTTTCGCGGGTCCGCTCGGCTCCGCCTCCTCGTCCGTGATTGGCCGCCTGTGTACCTTTCCTGAGCTACATTTCTGGCAGCCAATCACCGGTGAGGAGGCGGAGCCGAGCGGCAGGAGTGAGTGGCCGGAGTGACGGAAGGAGCAGCGCTTCCTGGATGGATCATCGTGGGAGCCAGGTAAGAGACAGCAGCCCTCTGCCCACCCCTGTACGCGCCCCCCTTGACGGAGCCTGAGAAGCACTGGCTTTAGAAGCAGCGCCCCCTGCTAGACATCTGCAGACGTTGACTCGAGTATAAGCCGAGGGGGCCGTTTTTCAGCACAAAAAATATGCTGAAAAACTCGGCTTATACTCGAGTATATACGGTACCAAAATCTACAAAACAAATATATAATGGTAATAAAGCTGATCTCCAGGCAAATATAAGATACAAATGAATGCAGCTCTGTATACATTTAAAGGACAGGTTCACCTTTTAACAAAAAATAATGAATGCACTTTTTTTTTTTGCAGGTAAAAAAATGTGCATTTAATTTTTTTGCTTGTTTGGAGCTTCTAAAGCATTGCACCAGCGATTAGCAAATTGCTGGTGCCATGCAGGGCTCCCCCTGACCTGTTGGTATATCTGCTTGCTTGTACATCCTGTACTGGCACGCAGATACTTTCTGATAGGCTCAATGAACTACCATGGCGCTCTGTGATAAACTACAAGCTGCAAAGGCTGCTGGGACTTGTAGTTTTCACATTCACAGAATACTGTGAACGAGTGATGCTGGTGGGCGGAGCCGTACATAGTTGCATTTTTTTAAAAAGTTTTGACAGCCAGCAGGGGGGAGAAGATCACAACGGGGATGGGGGAGTGCAGGGGCCGGTCCGATCGTAAGATGTTACACCCTGAATATGGGAGTAACATGCTACAAAAGGTGAACCTATCCTTTAAAAGATAAGTTCACCTTTTATCCTGGGTTCACACTACAGCGGTGCGGTAAATCCCATGTGATTCGCACAGGAACCGCACCGCATTCCTCTACAAATCACATGCCAATTGTGTGCTGTGAGATTAGAGACGTACATTTTGTATGACTCTATTCGCACCACACCCACACCAAAAACCTGCAGGACCCTTTTTATGTCCGCACTAGAATTGGATCGCATGGGTATTCACACCTATGTGATCCGATTCTGAAAATCGCAGCCCTGGACCCTATGAATATGTGCATCGCACGAAATGCGTCAGAAGGGCAGCAGCAGCAGGACACCTAACCACCTTATGAATACATATGGTCAGTAAACTCTTTGTTTAATCCTTTTATGTACCCCACACCAACCAACCCTGAATAAAGGCATCTAAAGCAGTATCACGCTATGAGGTCTCTTATTGGGCACTCTGTGTGAGTGCTATCATTCGCAGTGCCCATCTGGAGGACTCAGGACCCTGGTGGTGATACCTGGTAGCGGTTTCGGATGACCTACTTCCGTGGAGCCGGGATGGTGATCTGGGTACAATCTGATCTGGGATCTGATGATCGTTTCTTTGCCTGGTGACGCAGGATTGCATATTGCGTGTATTAAACGCACATCTGGTGAGTGCGTTTTTCACCTATTTGTGTGATGTGATCACACCTATCATCACACCTTGGATCAGGACGTCCACTCACCTTGAATTGGGATCTTTTCATGATCCGCACTATTGCATCGAACTTTTATATTCATTGATCACCTTTAGAGTGATATCACGCATGTATATATATTGTGTGTATAAACTGTGCTCTAGTATTTAGCGCTGCACCATTTTATTTAACATATATAACATACACACCCGCATTGATTCATACGAACGGGGTGCGATTCTGATGCGGTGTAGAATTCGCACTGAAAATGCTGTGAATTCCGCACCGCATCAGTGTGAACCTGGGCTCAGAAAAAATAATGAATGCTCCTTTTTTTGGCAGGTAAAAAGATGTGTGTTTATTATTTTTATCAGGAGAAGCCTGTAAACCCATTGCACCAATGATCAGTAGGTGGCTGGTGCCATGCAGGTCTCCTGCAGATCTGTCAGTATATCTGCTTGCTTGTAGAGAGATGTACGAGCAAACAGATCTACTGACAGGAAGAATGAATGAACTACTACGGTGCTTCACAGTGACATGGTAGTTCATTGAGGACTAAAGCTGACAGCCGCTACGGCTATCGGGACTTGTAGTCTTTCATCCACAGATAACTCCCCCCATCCTATCCCTGCGGTGTCTGTCCCATCTATACTCCCCCCCCCCCCCCCCCATGCACACTCATCACTAAAAGGGCTTGCTGTGTATGTGCAGACTCCAAGTTGGATTACATCAAGAGTGCAGGAAGTATTTTCCATCCTGGCTGCCTAGACTTACTGCTCCCCCTGCATCACGGCTGCAGCATCTGTCCACTCCCAGGGGCTAGCTTGTCAGCTAACCATCCACTGCATACACGTAGCCGCCCAACACTGTCCCACTGCATCTGATGTGAATATACCCTAAAGTGGGAACAGTAAAACCATGGCTCAACCACATGGTTTTACCACCGCACCCACACATGTGAAAGAGTCCAGAATGAGAAAATAGCAGAAGTATGGAGTCCTATGAAAGGAGTAACCACTGCATAGATACCATCGGAAGTGATCTCTGTACATCCCTCTGTGCTCATTCTTTCTCCCCCCTCCCACCTTTCTCTCCCCCCTCTCTTTAATTCTTTTTCTCCCATCATTTATCCCTCCCCTTGCTCTGCCGCCCTCTTTCCCTTCTCCCTCCAACCCCCCCTCTCTCTCTCTCTCTCTCTCTCCTTCTCCCTCTCTGCCCCCTTTTTTCCTCCCTCCCTGTCACCCCTTGCCCCATCTCTCTCTTACCTCTTCCCCTCTTCATCTCCCCATCTCCCCCTATCTCTCTCCCTCCACCCATTTCTCCATTTTCTCCTCTTTCTCCATCCCCTCTCCTCTTTCTCCCTCCCCCCTTCCTCTTTCTCCCATTTCTCACAGAAGTTGGTCTGACGATTGACTTTTGTTGAACAAGAATGTTGGAAAACTTTTCTTGATCATCTGCTGTAGCCACTGATCAGTGTACTCTGACAGCAACAGCCCAGTGAGGAGGATTCCTCCATCCAAGTGAATGAATATATATATATCCAAGGTGTTCCTTATCTCAGCAGTTGCTGGCTTTAACCACTTGCCCCCCTGAGGATTTACCCCCCTTAATGACCAGGCCTCTTTTTGCTACTCGGAGCTACACTAATTCAACTGATAATTGCGCGGTCATGCAACGCTGTACCCAAACGAAATTTACATCCTTTTTTTCACACAAATAGAGCTTTCTTTCTGTAGTAATTGATCACCCGTGCGCTTTTTATTTTTCGTGCTATAAACAAAAAGAGACCGAAAATTTTGAAGAAAAACTATATTTTTTACTTTCAGCTATAAAAAATATATAATAAACTCAAAGTTAGTTATAAATTTAGACCAAAATGTATTCTGCTACATGTTTTTGGTAAAAAAATCCCAATAAGTGTATATTGATTGCTTTGCGTGAACTTTATAGCTTCTACAAACTATGGTATAGATACTGCAATTTACACCATTTTTTTTGCTAGACAGCGCTGCACTAGTTTAACAGACAATTGCGCAGTCATGCAGTACGGTACATAAATGAAATTTATGTCCTTTTTTTCACACAAATAGAGCTTTCTTTTGGTGGTATTTGATTACCCGTGCACTTTTTATTTTTGGCACTATAAACAAAACGTTTTGAAGAAAGAAAAACAAAAAAAAAACCAAAACTATATTTTCTCATTTCAGTCATAAAAAAAAACCAAAAAAAATAAAATTTCATCATAAATTTAGGCCAAAATGTATTCTGCTACATGTTTTTGGATAAAAAACCCCAATAAGTGTATATTTATTGCTTTGTGGGAAAGTTATAGCGTCTACAAACTATGGTATAGATAATGGAATTTACACAGCTTTTACTTTCTGACTGCCCATCACATTTCTTGAGTTGCTAAAATACCAGAATAGTACAAACACCCCCAAATGACCCCTTTTTGGAAAGTGGACACCCCAAGGAATTTAAAAAGAAGCATGGTGAGTATTTTGCAGATCTAATTTTTTCTCACAAGGTTTTGAAATCTAAAAAAAGAAAAGAAAAAATATTTTTATTTTTTTTCTTAATTTTCCAAAAACCTGTGGCAACAAATTATTTAAACCCCCAAACATGATATATTTTTTAAAGCAAACACCCTAGTGAATAAAATGGTGGATGCTACAATTTTTTATGTCACATAGTACTCCTGCAGCGATTTTTCAAAAGCAAATTTAAAAAAATTTGGTAAAATATAAAATATGATGGTATGCCGAGTAAATAGATACCAAACATGACATGCTTTAAAACTGTGCATGCTCCGTGCAATGGCGACAAACTGCATACAATTTTAATCTCCATAGGCAACGTTTTAAAAGCCTTTACAAGCTACCATTTTAGATTTGCAGAGGAGGTCTAGTGTTAAAATTACTGCACTCGATCTGACGTTCGCTGTGATACCTCGCATGCATGGTGCAGCTGCTGTTTACATACCGGCACAGGGTCAACGCTCGTGCACACAGGTGTGCACATGTGAAAGGGTGAGGTTTTTTTTATTATTTTTACACTGTCCCTTTTCATTTTTTTTTTGATCACTTTTAATGCTATCATAGGGAATGCAAATATCCCCTATAACTTCAATGGGCATTGTCATATATTCTTTTTTGAAAAATCTGGGGTCTATCAGACTCTACATCTTTCCTTTGCCCTTACATTATCTAATCAAACCAAGATCGGTGTGATCAGATGCTTTCCCAGGTTACAAATGGCGCTGTTTATATTCTGCGAAACTGAAGTGATGAAATGCTCGTAGGTTCCGATTTCTTAGACTATAGAGATGATTGGCACCATTCCGGTCTCCAATCAGCTCTATGGTCAGCTGGCAGAAACAGCAGCTGCATTCTCAGGTTCCCCCGATGGCACAGGGCTGCCCGAGAAGGCCGTGGAAGGAAGCGGGGGAGGGAGACATCATCTTCCGCTGCTTGTAAAAGCTTGTGCAGCTGTAGGCGTCATCCTGGTATAACCATTCAAAGTCCAGTGATGTACCAGTACGTCGCTGGTCCTTGGATATATATGCTATGTTCTTTTTTTTTTTTTTTTGGATCAGCTTGTGGGCTGATTGAAAAAAAGAGAAGAAATCTCTACCAGTGAAAGTGTGTGGTATGCCCAGCATTAGAATATACCGCCCTGCATCCAGCCACACATTAGGCCACACGGTGCCACATGTGCCAGTTCCAAGATTGTACAAATGTCTAAATAGTGGCACGCTTGAATAAAAATTGTCTACGTATAAGTGGTACCCCATATGGAGAAATGATAGCACCAAGTCCCAAACTATCTTGCCACTACTCCCCATGTAGTCTGGGCATCTGGGGGGCTCCACGTGACTATTCTCTCGTAAATCCGAAACTTATAAATATAGCCTGTTATCCTCTCACTGGTCTTCTACATCTTGACCCCATATCTGGCACTCTTGCTGGAGAGAAATTGTTTGAAGGCAAGGCGGCCAGAAAAATTAATGAGGGATTCATCAGCGCAGATGTTTTGCTGGGGAGTATAGACATCTGCAAATTTTTGTTAAGGTGATTTGTGAGGGGCTGAATTTTGTGGAGCCGATCAAATTCAGGGTCACCCCGAGGATGACAGAGTGTATTGTCGCTGAAATGCATAAAACACATTATAGTCTCATATTTATGCCTGGCCATGACAGCAGAGAACATGGGCATATGATATGCTGTTACACAGTTAATATTTATGTTAATGTACATGAGAATTCATATAGTTTATTCTTTGTACCATTTCCTATGGATATTTCTATAGTTAGTTATATGCTGCCATCCAGTGGCCTTATTTGGTAATGCACTTGTTTTCATATTACCTCCCTGAGATCTATGACACAATTCCTTTGCATATGAAGCTCCTCCCTTCTTTATGAGTACAGCACTTTCTGTGTCATGGATGCAGCTAACAGTCCACATGTAACAGGGACACATGTATTCTGCATAGTACGCTACAGAAAGTATCATCTTTTGACCGCATAATACTGGAAACCATTCATTCTGCTGTATCCTGTTGTCACATGTACAGAATAAAGCAACTTCTGGATGAACACAGTATTTGTGAGTTCAGCTATCTGATAAGGATTGTTCACAGTGATTATATCTGCTTATACAGGCTAGACATAGAGGTCTCACAAGGGATAAATTGCTATCACAACAATCTGAGTCAGAATATATGATGAATCGGGTCTGTGGACCAATACAACCGCAATTCATTTTTTTTAGTAATGCCCATGTTGAGGGTTAGGCCCCAAAAAAAATTAAACTCGGAAACCATAATGGGTTTCCATGCGAATGGTCTGGCAAGGTTTGAATCTGGGTTGGCGGCGATAAACTGTTGTGCATATAAATTGCTTTGATCCACAATCAATGCATACAGATCTTCTGTGAAAAACAACTCCAAATAGGTTAAATTTGCTATTTCCACCTAAATTCCGGGTTGGGCAGTGAATGGGGGAAGTACGGGTGCTGCAGAATTTGTGGGCTACCAATTGGGATTTGCAAGCACATCCGGAAGGATACTAGGAGCTCTTACAGGCCTGTGTGCGAATTCTTGGTGGTTGCGGGACAATACTTGTGCTTGTCATCGCACCTACTTGTACTGGATATCATATGTACTCTCCAGCGCCTCAGGATATGCACAGCCAAAAGGGAAGCCAAGGGTACCAGGACAGCGACAACCAAAGGATATGTTCCAGGGGTGCAGCCCTCCTCAGACGGGGAAATCAGCCACTGGTTAGAGAGAAAACAGGTGGCGCACACACCTAGTGCATTATCCAAGGTTTATTGTAGGAATGAAATAATAAAAACATACTCACAGACGAAGCATGTATCTAAAAAGCATAGAAAAATGACAATGGCCACAACGGCGGGCAAGGTGTTCTCACTGTCAGTGCGGTCCAATGGCTGACGCGTTTCGGGGACGAATCCCTTTCCTCAGAGCTGATGACCAACCTCTGATGCTGATGTATGATGTATGGACAGAAAGAGCCTCGCTGTTGATGCCTCGCACTGACAGTGAGAACACCTTGCCCGCCGTTGTGGCCATTGTCATTTTTCTATGCTTTTTAGATACATGCTTCGTCTGTGAGTATGTTTTTATTATTTCATTCCTACAATAAACCTTGGATAATGCAATAGGTGTGTGCGCCACCTGTTTTCTCTCTACTTGTACTGGACTTATGGGACTTGGCACGTCACCAAGTCATACTGCAGTGCTGGTATTATTATTATTATACAGGATTTATATAGCGCCAACAGTTTGCTCAGAGCTTTACAATATAACGGGAGACAATACAGCAACAATACAGTTCAATACAAGAGGGATAGGAGGGCCCTGCCCCTTGGAGCTTACAATCTAAGAGGTATGTGAAAGACCAGGAAGTACTAGGCCACTAGTACTTGCCAGTTCACCAAAAGGTAGCGCGGCACTAGTACTGGCACTCTGCTGCATATGAGAGTCATCAAAATTTACCGACAAGTACTAACAGAGATCAGGCCTGATTCTGTGAACACTGCGGTTTTGTGTGCAATGTATCAAGTGACAGTGACCTACTGACACTGCACTTGCTGGGGGAGAAGGGGGGGGTAAGAGTAGGGGCTAAATGCAGGTGCTGGCAGGTGCCGGGGCTGATCCCTCTAACTCTGCATTTTTGGGGACTCTATACTAATGTGAATGCTGGTATAGTGCTGATCTGATCAAAGATATTGATCCGTTCAGACACTATACTATCAATGGAGGTTTATGTGTATGAGTGTCTTCCTGGCAATCGAGGGGTTAAATGTGATGACTGGTGTACTGATGGACAATCTGATGCTATCTGGGAGGGGCGTGAAAACCACGGGAGTGCAAATCACGTATATATGTGATTTTGCGCACCTGTGCCACCTTGTAGCAGTATTTCTGCTATAGGGTGATCAGGAAGCGGTTACAGAAGCGGCTTGTGTTACGTCGCTGCGTTACTTTAACTGACAATTGTACGGTCATGCAACTCTGCACCCAAATTAAATTGACATATTTTTTCCCCACGAATTGAGCTTTCTTTCGGTGGAATTTGATTGCCTGTGCGTTTTTTATTTTTTTGTGCTATTAAAAAAAAAAAAGCCGGACAATTTTGAGAAAAAAAAATATTTTGGACTTTTTGCTATAAAAAAATCAAATTCTGTCATAAATTTCGGCAAAAATGTATTCTGCAACATGTCTTTGCTAAAAAAAAATCCCAATACCTGTAAATTAATTGGTTTATGTGAAAGTTATAGCGTTTACAAATGGCGGTATATATACTGGATAAATATTTATAGTGCTTGTGAGCTACTATGGTGTGTATATAAAAAAATATAAATTATTATTCCAATAAACAATGCTTTTGTGGTTCGCTTACACCCTCCACATACTCGTTTTAATGTGTAACTCTAAGATATATAAAATTGTGTAGCGCTCCACTACTATTCCCAAGTGTGGTATGTGAAAAATGAATCTTAATATAAATTATCTTGATATAAATGATTATTCTGATAAATTATTAATGAAAAACGTAATTCTTAGACTATATAAAGTGCTTAAAGTGACAGAAAATGCTTATTCAAAAGTGATAATCAAAAAAATCATAGTAAAATTGCAAACTTGGAAAAAACTTAATAAAATGAAATGCACATAAGTCCACTTAGTGATGGTGATGAAAAATCCAAGAATCCTTCTTCTTTATGTGCTCACCTTAATGTTTTGACCAAACTGTTAAGTCAGGTCAAAACAGGTTGTGTCCTATATATGGACTTGTGGGTATTTTCCAGCTTGTATCTGTATATCAGATGGATGGATGGATAGTTGGGTGTAGTGGTGTAATTTTTTCACTGGGGGTCTCGCCGTCCTCCAAACCACTGTAAAGCTGAATCTGGATGGATGGATATCTCCCTCTCTCCTCCAGGGGGTCTCTCCACTTCCTGCTTTTCCTCTCCTTATTACTCCATGTGTAGGTGACTGTCTCAGCAGCCTCAGTATGCCTCTCAAGAACCCTCAGTCCTGATGTAAGCAGTTGGCTGACTCTTGGGAAGAGTTATGCCAATATCAAAATGCTTTGATATATACTGGAATTTAAATTTTTTTTTTATACTAATAATGGTGGCGATCAGCGACTTATGGCAGGACTGCGGTGGACATTCTGACACTGGGGGGGAACTGACTTGGGGTCACTGACATCCCCAGTGACTGTTTTACTAAGGGGCAGGGGGTGTTTGCTTCACAGGAACACATTGTCCCGGAAAGCTGAACTCCACTCTCTGGAACAATGTGCTGGAAACTGACAGGGAGCAGAGCTGCATTGAAAACAATGCAGCTGTGCTCCGTGTCAGTGTTTTCTGGCAATCGCCGGGATCAGGCGGGTAATCACCGGCCGGGACCCAGTGATTGACCCCCGCGACCGCAATCGGCGGCGCAGGTAGGGCGGTCGTGCGCCTCGCGCATGCCCCTTACCCGATATGCAAAATCACTTATATATACGTGACTTTGCACAGCCCTGCCGCAGTATATGTACTGTGGCTGGTCGGCAACCTGTTATGAAGTTCTTTAAGATATGCTCAGTGAGGCAAAACAATACCTTTTTGTGTGCAGAAAATCAAATGTAAAGGAAGGGTTCTTTTTAACTCCTTTGCCCTGAGGTGTATGTTCTTACTGTGAGACTGTCACTTGTGGCATATAAATTAGAAGCATTTTGTGGGTACAAGGACTGTGCCATATGTGTACAGTGTACTGTATACTGGGACTAGGCTCAGGTTCTTTTCATCCTGCTTTAAGCCATTTCCACTGCTAGGCACAACCTGACCGTGACAACCAATTGCAATGGTGTGCTACATGCACTGCTGGACTTATTTTCTGTCCAATCCCAGCTTTCCTCAGCTGGATCTGAAGATTGAAAAACGCTGGCATAATACAGCCACATGGAGTTGTAGGGAGCTAAGAGGATTGGATAAAATGTGTGTAAACATTATGCCCCCCTGACTGTTTTTTTTTTTTTTTTTTTTACTGCACCCCCAGATCAGACAAACTAAATCCGGCCCTGCCAGGAAAGAATGTGATTATTATTATTATACAGGATTTATATAGTGCCAACAGTTTGCTCAGCACTTTACAATATAACGGGAGACAATACAGCAACAATACAGTTCAATACAAGAGGGTTTTGAGGGCCTTATCCTTGGAGCTTACAATCTAGGAGGGAAGGGCTAGTGGTACAAAAGGTAGTAACTTTGGGGGATGAACTGGTTGGAAGAGTAGAAGATTCCAATATTAGCTGAGGGAAGGATAGGCTTCCCTGAAGAGATAGGTTTGCAGAGTAGGCGATAGTCTGATAAATCGGGGTAGAGAGTTCCAGAGGATGGGGAAGCTCTGGAGAAGTCCTGGAGACGAGCATGGGAGGAGGAGACAAGGGAGCTAGAGAGTAGGAGGTCTTGTGAGGAGCAGGGAGTACGGTTTGGGTGATATTTAAAGACAAGATTGGTGATGTCATTTGAGGCAGAGTTATAAATGGCTTTATACATTATTGTTAATGTTTTGAATTTTATCCGTTGGGCAACGGTAAGCCAGTGGAGGGATTGGCAGAGAGGGGTGACAGATACAGAACGTTAGTAAGGTGGATGAGTCTGGCAGCAGCATTCATGATAGACTGAAGAGGGGATAGCCTGTGATGAGGTAGGCCAATGAGGAGGGAGTTACAATAGTCAAGGCCAGATATAACAAGGGAGTGAATAAGTTGCTTAGTGGTTTCTGAGGTTAGGAACGGGCGTATCTTGGAGATGTTGCGGAGGTGAAGTCTACAAGATTTGGACAGTGATTGGATTTGGGGCTGAAAGGACAGATGGGAGTCTAGGATTACACCTAGTACCCTGGCATGAGGGGAGGGACTGATGATTGTGTTATTGATCTTGGTGGAGCAGAGGGGAGGCATGCAGGGTCTTTTAGATCCTGGATGTCTCAAAATAGAGAATCTGTCACCCAAAATCATCACATAGGGGACTTTTGTCCCCTATGTGATTTAAAAAAAAAAAAATTAAAGAGTTCAGTAAAAAAAATTTTTTTTATTTCTTAAAAATGTAAGTTACACCCTAGCATATAACGCCCCCCACCCCCACATATGTACGCACACACAAATGTAAAAGCATGCGCTGGGGCGCCTACACATCAAAACATCGATTGCGATACACATGTTATATATCGCCGTGCACACCAGAATGAGAGCGATAATTCTAGTACCAGTCCTCCTATGTAACGCTGAACTGATGACCTATAAGGAGCTTTAAAAGCGTCACCTATAGAAAATATAGGGAACTGAAGTTTGTTGCCTTTTCACGAGTGCATTCAAATTTAAGGTTTGACATGTTGGATATCTGTTTACTCGATCCAATCTCATCTTTTATATTTTACAAACAAATCTGATAATTTATTGCTTTTTGTGCCCTGAAATTAAATTAAGTGGATTTTTTACTGAAATTTTAAGTTTCATAGATCTTTGTGATAATATCATGTGACATATAAAATTGGAACTGCTGCCATTTTATTTTCTAGGGTCTCTGCTTTCACAAAATATATAATGTTTAAGAGTTTTGTGTAATCAGGCCTTAAATGATTTTTTAAATGTGCGCAAAAATGGCTCTGGCAGTGAAAGGGATAAAGGATAAGTCCAACATTCCCATTTTCTGAGGAGCAGCCAATCCGTGCTCATTACATCTTCCCTCCCTGCTAGTCCCTGGGTACGGTGCCGGAGACAGGCAGGGAGGGGAGGAGGAGATATAGAGCGCAATGTTAAAAATATTAAACGTTTAATTCGCCATAAAGTCCCTTTTTTTTTTTTTTTTTTTTTTTTTTAAAAGCCCCAGACAGTCCATAAAGCACCTCAGATTTAAATACTGTTTTGGTTAAAATGTATTTATTTTTTAATCAGGACAAGTAGACTGGGACACCGATTTAGTCCCTGAACAAGTAGTTTTTTCAAAAATTTCCACACCCGTTTCTGCCCAGGTACGGGCAGACAGCTTATTGTGAGTCTGCTGGAACCTGGCATTGCACCCACAATCTGATGATCATGTTGGTTATGTGTTAGAGAAGACACTGGTAGTGATAGCAGAATTCAGACTTTACTTGTGTGGCTTAAGTTGCAAACATACAGAGCACGTTTCTCAGCAGACATATTACTTCCTGAAGAGATGATAGAGAGAGGTGATAGAACCAACAAGTTTTCAGATATACACAACTAGTAACCTTTAGTGTACAGTGCCATCTACTGGTCAAGTGATATTAACACATAATACTATATATAGTATATTATAGTACATGCTGTTGACTTCCCAACACCCCTTCTCAATGGCATGTGCATAATTATATGACATTTAGTCTCTTTTGTAGAAAACAATGACGTTCCCTTGTTTTTGGATAATCTGGTTCCATTGGTGTTTTCACTTCCTTTGCATCTTGCATGTAAAACTGTTCTAACATTTCTGTAATTTTCTGACTTTGGTTAAGAAGATAGCTTCCATCCTCTTCCCGCTCTATTTGAATTCCTAGGTAGTGAGTAATGTTCCCCAACTCTTTAATTTCAAAATTTTGTTTCAGTTTGTGTACTATTTGGCCATAGTCCCCTTCTTGTTCAAAACACGTCAAGATGTCATCGACGTATATTAGAATGTATGTCCATTTGTTCTCTTGATTCTTTGAATACAGACATGGATCTGCTTTACTTTTTGAGAACCCTTCTTTTCTGAGTATTTCATTCACTTTTTCATTCCATGCTCTCGCTGCTTGCTTGAGCCCATAGATGCTCATAGATGCAGTTTGCATACAAGGTTCTTTTCTTTCTCAAAGCCTGGTGGCTGTTCCATGTACAGATCCTCCTTGATGTCTCCATACAAAAAGGCAGTTTTGACATCTAGGTGCTTTACTTGCATTCCCTTTCCGGCAGCAATACTAAGGAGTGTTCTTATGGTAGAATGTTTCACAACTGGAGCAAATGTCTCATCGTAATCTTCTCCAAATTTCTGGGAGTATCCCTTGGCAACTAATCTTGCTTTGTATCTATGGATGTTTCCTTCTGCATCATATTTCACTTTAAAAGTCCATTTGCTTCCGATGGTTTTGCGACCAGGAGGGAGTTCTGTTAGTGACCAAGTTTTATTTTCTTGAAGTGATTTTATTTCTTCTTCAGCTGCTTTTCTCCACTGATCGGCTTCCCTTCTCGGCAAAGTTTCTATGTCTTCCCAGGATGTAGGCTCCTGTGTTTGATGTGTTTTAGCAGCGTATGATAACCTGCGGGGTGGTATCCCTTTTGTCATTCGAGAGGATCTTCTGATTTCTTGTTGTTCAGTGGGTTCTATTGGCTCGTTGATTGTAAGTTCCACTTCTTCTTGTTCTGGCTCTTGTCCTGCTTCGCATGGGTCAGTGTCTCTTGACGATTTAGTGTGTAAATCTCCACATTTTTCAAGAATTGTATTATCTGATGCTTCACTTTCATCAAAATAAACACTGCGGCTTACTGTGACCTTGTTGGTCTTTGGACAAAGAATTCTATATCCCTTACTCTGCTCACTGTAGCCAACCAGAATGCCTTCTATGGCTTTGTTCTCCAACTTTGAGCGTTTCTGACTTGGAATGTGGGCATATGCTTTACAGCCAAATACTCTGATATGTCCTATGTTGGGTTTTGATCCATTCCACATTTCATATGGTGTACTCTCAATAGCTTTTGATGGGAGCCTGTTTTGTAGGTATGTTGCAGTCATTATTGCTTCTCCCCAGTATTTGTTAGGTAAGGCAGCGTCCGTAATCATACATCTTGTCATTTCTACAAGAGTGCGATTCTTTCTTTCAGCTACACCGTTTTGCTCAGGAGTGTATGGTACAGTTGTTTGGTGTATAATACCTTGTTTCTATAGGTATGATTTCATCTCTTTATTCATATATTCCCCTCCATTGTCAGTGCATATTATTCCAGGTTTCCTTTGAAACTTGTTGCTTGTCATAGCTACAAACTCTTGAAGTTTTTCTAATGTCTCACTTTTGTGCTTCATTAGATACATTATTGTGTACCTGGAATAATCGTCGATGAAAGTCAGTAAATATCTGTTCCCGACAGATGTGATGGTTTTCATTGGTCCGCACACATCACTGTGTATCAGTTCCATGGGTTTAATGGGTTTACTCTGACTGGTCTGTGGAAGAGAGGTTCGGGTGGCCTTTGCTTTGATGCAACATGTGCACTTGCTGAGTGTGTGGCAAGGCAATATTTTCATGTCTTCTGATAGACCTCTCTTTGCAAAGTCCTTTATAGCTTCTGGGTTTCGATGCCCCAATCTTCTATGCCACAGGTGGATGCACTTGTCATGTGGGTTATGAGTTGCCGCATTAGCCTTCTCACTTTCAGTGACGAGTTTGTACAGATGTTCATTTAATCTTCCTCTTGCTAAAATTTGCTTTCCATTTTGAATTGTGCATTCATTACCTCTGAACTGGACAGTGAGTCCATTGCTTGCAAGGGTTTTAACTGATAGGAGGCTTCCTTCTAGGCTTGGAACATATAGAACATTCTTTACAAGGATGCTCTGCTTGCCCCCTGATGGCGTTTTGCAGTTCAGAAATCCCTGACCATTACCTTCCGCTGTAATACTTTTCCCATTTGCTAGGAAGACTTTATCTTTTACACTAAAATCAATTTCTGTGAAGAATGTCTCGTCGCTTGTCATGTGACTTGTTGCCCCTGAATCAATGTACCATCCATGTGAGGTACTATTCTGAGTCACTTTAAAAGTACCACTCCATGATGCACTTTCATGACCGCTTTAGCTCTTTCTCTTGTGGGTAGCTCCCGCTTTCGCTGCTCAGCTTTCCAGATTGAACAGTTCTTTTTCAGGTGACCGGCCTTTTTGCAGCGAAAACATACCCTGGTTTCTTTGCTTTGTCTTATGCCTTCATGCACCTTCAGAGCTGCCTCTGGTCTCTCGTTCTCTTCACTATGCAAATTTTCCTTTCTTCTGCTGTATTCATCAATTAATTTTCCCTTAACATATTCTAGTGTCAGTTTAGTTTCCGGTCTAGTTTCTAGAGCATTTATAAGGGCACTGTATGATTCTGGAAGGCTGCACAGAAGTATTGACAGAACATGGTTGCTTTTTAAATCTTCACCTATTGCACCCAGCTGGTCCACAATTTCTAGCATAGCATTTACATGTTCACCCATTTCCTGCTCTTTTTCCAGCCTCATCTTATACAGTTTGTGTAGCAGATATAGTTTACTGTTTAGGTTTGCATGTTCATGCAGTCTTTGTAGTGCAGTCCACATACCTTTAGCTGTGCTTTCTTTCCTTATATGAATGAGTTGATCGTCCTCCACTAACAGGCTTATGACTGCTTTTGCTTGCCTGTTTTTTCTGTCCCATTCTTCCGGGTTGTCATTGGGTCTGTGTGTATCTAGTACCTGCCACAAGTCATCTTTGGATAACAGCAATTCAAGCTTAAACTTCCATAGCTGGTAGTTGGTGTTCAGACTTCAGACTTTACTTGTGTGGTTTAAGTTGCAAACATACAGAGCACATTTCTCAGCAGACATATTACTTCCTGAAGAGATGATAGAGAGGTGATAGAACCAACAAGTTTTCAGATATACACAACTAGTAACCTTTAGTGTACAGTGCCATCTACTGGTCAAGTGATATTAACACATAATACTATATATAGTACATTATAGTACATGCTGTTGCATTCCCAACAGATCACAGGTGCAATACTTTACAGAATGCAATGTAAAATAATAATAAATGCACATTTTTGGTGCTTGCAAGAAACACGTGCATTTATTATTCTTATTATTTTTTTTTTTTACAATAGGTGAACTTATCCTTTAAACTTGCAGGTTTCTGAGTGTAGACTTCAATCCTTCTTTAAATTGTAATGTAAAATAAATGCACCCAAATACATCCTAAAGACAATGGAAATATGAAAACTGTTCATAAGAAGTCAAGTGTTTGGAATTTTAAATCAAACTGATTGTATTTCTGTCCATGGTAGAATATGAGGGCAGTGCTGGGGTTGATGCTCTTCCAGATAACTGATATGTTTATTTTTGTTGTCAAAGTGAAAACCGAATGACTGTAAAGAGAACGTTCTCTTGAGCAATTGTCGTCCCCAAGAATCTGTCCAAGGGAACGTCTGACTTGCTGGTGCTTTTCATGCTGGACCACAACTAGGATGTGTTCAAGGTAAGTTTGTTGATATGTTTGGATCGTGGTGTAACGTGTCCTGACTGCAAGTGTTGTGGATTTATTCTGTGACTCAATAGCTAGTGCAGTAACCATCCCAACAAAACGTTATTGAATGACAGATTCTCTGATTAGGATTATTATGCAGGATTTATATAGTGCCAACAGTTTGCGCAGCGCTATACAAAATGAAGGTTGACATTACAGTTACGTTTCAATTTGTAACTGTAATGACAACAGTACAAATTGTACTGATAATCAGAGAGTGAATTAGGAGCATTGTGGCATCATTTTGTTAATAAGGGGCGTATTCTGGAGATGTTGCGGAGGTTGAGGCGGCATGATTTGGACAGGGATTGGATGTGGGCCTGACAGGATATTTCAGAATCCAGGGTTACCCCTAGCACTTTGGCATTCAGGGATGGGTTGATAGTGGTGCTATTGATCCTGACTGAGAAATGGTTTTGGATAGATTGAGTTTTAGGAAGTAGTGTGACATCCAGTCTGATTTGTCTCTGATATGTCTGTTAGTAAATCGGTAATACGTGAGGGAATTGAGGTGGTGAGCTGAGGAGTAGAGAGGTAGATTTGTGTGTCATCAGCATAAACATGGTATTGGAAACCATGGGAAGCTATCAGCTGACCCAAGGAAGAAGTGTAGATCGAGATTAGGAGAGGTCCAAGGACAGAACCTTGGGGGACCCCGACAGTGAGAGGAGTAGGAGAGGAGAAAGTATAGTTGTAAGTGACACTGAAGGTGCGGTGAGATAGGTAAGATTCGAACCAACGGAGAATACAGTCACCAAGACCAAGTAAATAGAGTTTTTTTGAGGAGGAGGGGGCGGCCAACTGTGTCAAAGGCAGCACAGAGGTCCTAGAGCAAGAGTACGGAATAGTGACCATTGGTTTTCGCAGTTAGTAAGTCGTTTGTGAGTTTTAGGAGAGCAGTTTCTGTGGAGTGTTGTGGGTGAAATCCAGACTGAAGGGGAACGAGAAGGTTATTCTCAATAAGGTGGCAGCTCAGCTGGTTGTAGACTAGAAATTCAAGGAGTTAGGAGGCAAAAGGGAGTAAGCAGATGGGTCTTAGGTTGCTAAGATTGCTGGGGTCCAGTGAGACCTTTTTAAGTATGGGGGTGACTAGCACATGTTTTAGAGAGTTGGGGAAGATGCCAGTAGAAAGGGAGAGACTGACGATACGAGTTAAAGAGTGAAGGATAGAGCCAGAGGGTGACCATAGTATTTGCAAGGGAACAGGGTCCAGGGGGCAGGTGGTTAGGTGGGCTTTAGAAACGTTTACCAACCTCCTGTATAGTAGCTGGGTTAAACAAGGGAAGTATAGATTGTGCAGGTAGACAAGGAGTGTAGGGTGAGGGAGATATCTGTACAGTAGAGATCTCGTCACGAATTGTATCAATCTTATTTTTGAAGTGATTAGCGATCTCCTGGGCAGTGAGTGAGTTAGCGGCTGGAGGTAAAGAAGGATAAAGTAGAGTTAAATGTAGAAAAGAGTTGATGGGGATTGCGTGAGAGGGAGTTAATGAGAGTGATAAAATAGGTCTGTTTGGCAGTGTGGAGACAGGAATTGTATTTTTGAAGGGCAGATTTATATTGAAGTCTTGCTGGGGCTTAGTCGTATGCCATAAACACTCAAGAGCATGGCTACGTTTTTTGAGGCATCTGGTATTGTCTTTTTGCCAGGGCTGTAGCGGTTGGGCAAAAAGGGATTTGTGAAAAGAGATTCACAGAAAAGCGGCTACATTATGAACAGAATGCGATACTTAGAAAAATTTCCAAAAATTATGCTTTATTACACCTTAATGATTGACACACGGGCAATCGCCCTGGTTTACCATCACCCCAGTATGAGACAATACACACAGACCTAAAACCATTAAAATCACACCAAAACCGGTCTAGATATATGTGCTGCAAAGGCTATGACCACCATAGTCTAAAGCATTTGCAGCACTTGCACATTGGTTACACTTCCCATAGGAGGTATATACAAAAAATTATACCATAGGTATGTAATATCACATGCCATAAGTGTAAGCACATATTGTTACCATATGGGTTACACTCCCTGAAGGAGATTTTACCAAAAATTGTACCATGGGTATATAATATCACATGCAAGCAAAAAAGACAGATACAGTTACCATCTGGAGAGAGGCATAACCCTAAGCCTATATAAGGCAATGTGGGTAAAACATTGAATGAAAAGGGGGATATGACCCCAATAATATAGTAATGGATTCATACAGTACAACCCTATAAAGGCACAAGTGGTTGGGGCCCATTTATCTGTAATATACGTGAATAGTTGCAAGGATTCTTATAGATGAAAGAGTCCCTGTTGTTGTCTTGATGGAGAGATAGATGCAAATAGCAGAGGCCTGCTTTAAATGGTTTCTTCACCACAACATGTGGACTGCAAACCACTTTGATATTTGAAACAAGATAAGGCCCAGTAGGTCTTCCGCCTGTTGCAATAAATGTAGTATGCCTTGTTTCTATATAAAGCACCATAATGTCCCCATCCTGTAATAAGACAAACGATATAAGAATAGTCACTTAGAGAGCTCTCACTCTATTGTATATATAATGTAAGTCGCAAGGAGCCTTTTTCATTAATCCTGTAACAGTCCACTCACCACCTGTGCAATGGGTAGTAGAAAAAAGAGATATCCTTCATAGGTACTGCCGTGTTGATCCAGGGAACTACAGCTTACATCAGCCGACATTTCGCGGGTTCCAACCTCTCCATGGCGCCTGTACAGCTTTTGCATGACTCATGGCATGTGAAAATGGCTGCCTCCTTGTAGGTCGGCGTGCATATCGCCAGTGCGCATGACCGGAAGTGAGGTATCTGACGTATGACGTCAACGCGTTTCGCCGATGGGCGTATCTCACTCAGCTTCGTCAGGACCAATGAGACTCCTGCATTTCAGCTTCCTATTTATAGTGGGTTTAAACCCACCCACTCATGCAAATTGTTAACTTGCAGCTATTCTCAATGGGAAAAAAGGGCTAATTACTTATATCAAAGAGAGGAAAGGCTTAGCAATTCTATTAGTATTGAAGGAGATAAAAAATTACCTGGGAGTGGACAGATGCTGCAGCCGTGATGCAGGGAGAGCAGTAAGTCTAGGCAGCCAGGATGGAAAATACTTCCTGCACTCTTGATGTAATCCAACTTGGAGTCTGCACATACACAGCAAGCCCTTTTAGTGATGAGTGTGCATGGGGGGGGGGGGGGTGGAGTATAGGTGGGACAGACACCGCAGGGATAGGATGGGGGGAGTTATCTGTGGATGAGAGACTACAAGACCCGATAGCCGTAGCGGCTGTCAGCTTTAGTCCTCAATGAACTACCATGTCACTGTGAAGCACCGTAGTAGTTCATTCATTCTTCCTGTCAGTAGATCTGTTTGCTCGTACATCTCTCTACAAGCAAGCAGATATACTGACAGATCTGCAGGAGACCTGCATGGCACCAGCCACCTACTGATCATTGGTGCAATGGGTTTACAGGCTTCTCCTGATAAAAATAATAAACACACATCTTTTTACCTGCCAAAAAAAGGTGCATTCATTATTTTTTCTGAGCCCAGGTTCACACTGATGTGGTGCGGAATTCACAGCATTTTCAGTGCGAATTCTACACCGCATCAGAATCGCACCCCGTTCATATGAAGCAATGCGGGTGTGTATGTTAACAACACCCCGACATCGGTCCGCAAAACACGGTGCGATTTTCAGAATCGGATCACATAGGTGTGAATACCCATGCAATCCAATTCTAGTGCCGACATAAAAAGGGTCCTGCACATTTTTGGTGTGGGTGTGATGCGAATAGAGTCATACAAAATGTACGTCTCTAATCGCACCGCACACAATTGGCATGTGATTTGTAGAGGAATGCGGTGCGGTTCCTGTGCGAATCACATGGGATTTACCGCACCGCTGTAGTGTGAACCCAGGATAAAAGGTGAACTTATCTTTTAAAGGATAGGTTCACCTTTTGTAGCATGTTACTCCCATATTCAGGGTGTAACATCTTACGATCGGACCGGCCCCTGCACTCCCCCATCCCCGTTGTGATCTTCTCCCCCCTGCTGGCTGTCAAAACTTTTTAAAAAAATGTAGCTATGTACGGCTCCGCCCACCAGCATCACTCGTTCACAGTATTCTGTGAATGTGAAAACTACAAGTCCCAGCAGCCTTTGCAGCTTGTAGTTTATCACAGAGCGCCATGGTAGTTCATTGAGCCTTTCTATCAGAAAGTATCTGCGTGCCCGTACAGGATGTACAAGCAAGCAGATATACCAACAGGTCAGGGGGAGCCCTGCATGGCACCAGCAATTTGCTAATCGCTGGTGCAATGCTTTAGAAGCTCCAAACAAGCAAAAAAAATTAAATGCACATTTTTTTACCTGCAAAAAAAAAAAGTGCATTTATTATTTTTTTGTTAAAAGGTGAACCTGTCCTTTAAATGTATACAGAGCTGCATTCATTTGTATCTTATATTTGCCTGGAGATCAGCTTTATTACCATTATATATTTGTTTTGTAGATGTTGGTATACATTTACAGCTTGTCCATCAACAACTGTGTTGTTACCCCTTTTTATATTCCTGATATGTGCCTGTTGTACCATGTACCTCCCCATAGGCTATCCCCTCTTCAGTCAGTTCATGCTGCTGCCAGACTCCTCTACCTTACCATTCGCTCAGTGTCTGCCACCCCTCGCTGCCAATCCCTCCACTGGCTTCCGATTGCCCAGCAAATTACATTTCACAACAACATACAAACCATCCACAACTCTGCCCTGAGCAGCATCACCAATCATGTCTTCAAATATCACCCAAACTGTCGTCTCCACTGCTCCCAACACCTCCCTGCTCTCAAGCTCTCTTGTCTTCTCCTCCCATGCTTGTCTCCTGGACTTCTCCAGAGCCTCTCCCACCCTCTGGAACTTTCTACCTCTGTCTGTTTAGTTATCTCCTTCTTTGGATGCCTTTAGGCGATCCCCGAAAACCCATCTCTTCAGGAAAGCCTATCCCCCCCTCCAATTAAGGCTACGTTCACAATAGCTTTGGCAGCAGGCATTACACAGGCATTTGGGAAGCATTTTTAATGCTCCTCAAACGCCTATGAAAATTCTACACATGGCAGCACACAGCGCTGTTCACACTGAAGTGTTAACGTCGCGACAAAATTGACGCCTCATGTGGAGTCAGGAGTTGAAGCCTCCCATTCAAGTCTATGGTGGGCAGTTACAAGGCGTTTGCGGAGCCTTAATACCATTAAACTTCATTATAGGAGTTTGTGGTGCGGTTTTAACGCTTGACACACACCTCACAAATGTGCATAGGGCGTTTGGGGAGTGTTTGAAGAGCATTAAAAATGCTTCCCAAACGCCTGTCAAACACTATAGGGGCGTTTGGCAAGAGTTAGAAATAAGTCAAGTGTGAACGAGCCCAAACTGAACTTTCATCATTTCCATCAGCTCATCCCCCCCAGTTATAACCATTGCCCCACGATTTGCCCCACCCTATTAGATTGTCAGCTCTTATGAGCAGAGCCCTCTCAACCCCCTTGTATTGTATGGTTGTATCGTAACCGTACCTTCTCCCTTTATAGTGTAACGCACTGTGCAAACTGTTGGCACTATTTACAGAAATCCTGAATAATAATAATATTGTACTTGTGTTAAAAAGTATCCTGTTCTCTTTGCAATGCTTCCTTGTGTGAAATATTTGTTGGCCTTGCCAGTACTCCCACTTTTCTAATGCAAACTGTCCACGCTAGGCTTTAAAGTACATCCATGTCAGTGTGGTCAGTATTCTGGCTGTGGTGGGGGTACAGCCTGCCTGTCCTCCAATGGCTAAGACTTGTGCTGATGCCCCCCTGCACAGCTTCTCACTGGGAAGATCAGTGTATTGCTACTTCTCTGCTGCTTGCTGACACTCCCCCTTACAGTCTCCACCCCCAGCTCTCTATGCCCCTTATGCAGCTGAGAACAGAGGTCATGTGATCACTTAAATTAAAAAAAAACAACCTCTAACACACACACCTTTTGCCTCGCATCTCTGATTTACCAGCTCACATAGATCACATATATCTTAAGCACTCCATTGAAGAAGTCTGGAAATAATCAATCTAGAAACTAAACACATCCCTTCATAAGATGCCTGAAAAAGCTGGGTGCTGATTGCATTGTCAGTCACACTGACACAGCTTTACATATCCACCCATAACTGGTACCTGAAGTCTAAACTCCGAGGGCTCTGCTGCAATGACCTGTAACCTCTGGTTCACATATCCACGTTCCTGCGGGCCGCGTTTTGCGCAGGCAGGAGAGCCCGTTCATTTGAATGGACCCCCGTGCCCCGGGACACGCAGAGAAGAAGTCCCTGCCCTTCTTTGGAAACCGCAGCCCACACGGGAACCTCGGTTCCCACTGCAGTTGCGATTTCCAGTGATTAGAATTAATGGCACCCGCCCGCGGGTCTTCATTCTTCTGTGTGGGTGGTGCGGCTGTACGGATTTTTGTGCGGATCCGCAGCGGCACCACCCGCACAGATGTGAACCTAGCCTTATAGAGCAGACGCCTGAACTCCTCCCGCCTGTGGGAATCCAGGAGCTTCAAACACAACTGTATAGCCTCCAGTGCTCCTTCCACCTTCCCATTAAAGTGGACCTGTAGGGAAAACTTTATCCTTCATTTTGGATAGAGTATGGAGAGTTCTTTTTTTGCCATCTGTGTCCCAATGGGGAAATTTACCTTCACTTCCTCTCCCATAACCAAAGACAGAAAGTGAGAGGAAAGTCCTGGAAATAAAGGAAATCCATTGGGGCCCCCCAAACCACCAGAACTAGCGGCCCCATTGGAAGACTTCTCCTCTATTACCGTTCTGAGGACAACCCCAAATTGGTTTACTTTGTATGGTAATGGTAAAAAGGACCAATAGAGAGGGAGAATCTCCCTACCAGGAGTAGAGGGAGCAATAAAAACTGTCTGGGATTCTAATCCCGCTCCACACTTTTCAAAACTGAAAAAAAGGTTACCCTCAGCTCAGAGGCGTCCCTAGGGTTGGTGTCACTCGGTGCGATAACACTTGGTGACACCCCCTCCGACGATCCCCGCAGAATGGATCGGATCTGCGAATTGAACATAATGCATCAGAGTCCGATCCATTATCCTCCCCAATCGGCAGATCTGATCCATCCTGCGGGGATCGTCGGCATGCAACCTATATGGGGTGACACCGGACCCGCTCCACAAAAAGGTAAGTTGTAAGCAAGCCAACGATCCCCGCAGGATGGATCAGATCTGCGGATTGGGGAGCATAAAGGATCAGTTTCTGATCCATTATGTTCAATCCGCAGATCCGATCCATCCTGCGGGGATCGTCGGCTTGCTTACAACTTACCTTTTGGTGGAGCAGGTTCCGGTGTCACCCCGTGCGGTAGGTGTCACCCTGTGCGGTAGGTGTCACCCCATGCAGTAGGTGTCACCCCGTGCGGCGCACACCCCCCGCACCTGCCTAGGGACGCCACTGCCTTAGCAATATATTAACTGAAAAAGTATAAAAACAAGGTAACCTGATAAGACTTCTTTTCTGATCTTCTGGAGTTTAATAGACACTAGCTAGATCAAAGCCGAGCACATAAATCCTGAAGATCTGAACTTCAGCTTCCCTTCAGTCTTACACAGTTGTACAGACTTCTCTGCTCTACTGACATGGCATGATTTCACTGCACACTGAGCTTCTCACAGTGTGCATCACAAGTCAGAGCCCACCTTATTTCCTTGCTGGAGGACGTCAAGCATCTATTCTTTCCTCCCCGGCCTTCCTGTCCCTGGTCCACCCTTTTCATTCATTGGATTTCAGTTTTTCAATCATGAAGGTTCGGCATCACATGTGTGCATTACCTGGAGTGATTTGTGTGCCAACCAAGCCTGCCGAGAGTGCCACTGCTGAGAGACGGACATCCAACCATCAAAGCATTTTGATTTTTGCACAACTCGTCCTAAGAGTCAGCCCACTGCTTGTATCAGAACTGAGGACCTATGAGAGGAGTACTGAGGCAGGGTGCTGTGATCATCTCAGAAGGCCAGCATCCCACAAGCACATCTCGCCAGCCATTGCATAGGGAAGCACAGAGACCCAGTGATGTCTAAACAAGCTATATAGTGAAAACAGAAAGTTTCCTTTTAAAACTCATCAGCATGTTGATGGGGATGGAAAGACTTCAGCTTCAAAGGAAACCCTGAGGAACATATCGAGGTGACCCGTCCTTCTGAGAATTGTAGTACCCGCCATGATACTTTGGATCATCCTTCACAAGTACAGAGATGAGGAATTCTAACAGTTTTCTGACATTCACAGCATGCTTGTTCCAGGCATTGAAGCCAAACTACCAGGCACATAGCATGTTCAGAAGACCAACAATGGCCACAAAAGCAGACCCATACTTCTCATGACAGGTAGACTATGAAGGAAACGAATGCATGAAACAATATGGAGATCATTATGGAACACTCTGAAAATGCTATTTGCCTGGCTGTCTCTAGAATCCATACTTTGAAACACCAACTTGAACCCAGCATGCAGGTTAGAAAGCAGGGATGCACCGATACCATTTTCTGATCGGCCAGTACCGATACTTTCGGTCAAGTACTCGCCGATAACGATTGCCGATACTTTGTGGCGCGATGTGCGTCAATACAAAATGTATGAACACAAATTGCACCACAAAGACCAGCATGCGATGTGAACATGAATGCAATTTGTGTCCAATTGCATGCGGTTTCCCCACTGGACAGGAGCGGTGAAGGGAGTTTTCCCGCAGCGGAGAGTGGGCGTGTGGGAATGTATACCATGGTGGCAGATACTCCATATTCTCAGCGGTAGGAGAGGAGACAAAGACGCCGACATCTGAAATCCCTGCCGATTTCTCTCCTCACCTTGCAGCAATGACAGTCCGGGCGAGACGGCTTCTGATTGGTCAGCACCGTCCATGTGTCCATAACCAAAACAGGAAGTGAGAGGAAATCCATGCAAACTAAGGGAATTCCTTCGGACCCCCCAGATCACCAGAACTAGTGTCCCCATCGGAAGATTTCCCCTCTATCACTTTTCTGGGGACAACCCAAAATGTGGGATCTTCTTTCCCATTCACTTTGGATGATGATGGTAAACAGGACAAACAGAGAGGGGGGGTCTCCCCAACAACGGGGGCACAGACAGCAATAAACACTGACAGGGGCTCCAATCATCTCCACTCCATCCAAATCTAAACATGACTTTCCTTTACTTATTTCATTTCTTTTAATATTTATATTTGTTTTCAGTATTCCTCAGTGATTGTATGACACGGATCTCTTTATGAAGAGTGGAGGAGGGGCGGGGAAGTGATATTTGGGGGATTATAGCTCTGTATTCATTTCCTTTATGATTGGCTGACATCAGGGGGGGTCTGGCACAGCTGCTGGGGGGATTATTAGGGGGTTTCTGCACAGTGCTGGGGTACTACAGATTTAATACATGGAAAGAAATGAGATGTATTCTGTGCAGTCCTGGAAGAGGGGGCAGTTGTAGTAACACTGGGGGGAGGGCAGAAACACTGGGGGGGGGGGGGGATGGGGGAAGTTGTAGTTACACTGGGATGGAGAGTAGAAACACTGGGGGGGGGATGGGGGCAGTTGTAGTAACACAGGGATGGAGAGTAGAAACACTGGGGGGAGGAGGGGGGGCAGTTGTAGTAACACTGGGATGGAGAGTAGAAACACTGGGGGGGGGATGGGGGCAGTTGTAGTAACAATGGGGGGAGGGCAGAAACACTGGGGGGGATGGGGGCAGTTGTAGTAACACTGGGGGGAGGGCAGAAACACTGGGGGGGGGTGGGGGCAGTTGTGGTAACACGGGGGGCAGAAACACTGGGGGGGGATGGGGGCAGTTGTAGTAACAATGGGGGGAGGGCAGAAACACTGGGGGGGATGGGGGCAGTTGTAGTAACACTGGGGAGAGGGCAGAAACACTGGGGGGGGATGGGGGCAGTTGTAGTAACACTGGGGGGAGGGCAGAAACACTGGGGGGGGATGGGGGCAGTTGTAGTAACACAGGGATGGAGAGTAGAAACACTGGGGGGGATGGGTCAGTTGTGGTAAAATAAGGGGGCAGAAATAATGTGGGGAGGGTGGGGGCAGTTGTAGTACCACTGGGGGGGGGAGTTGTGGTAACAACATGGGGGCAGAAACACTGGGGTGGAGGATAGACACACGGGGGGGATGTGGGCAGTTGTTGTAACACTGGGGGTCAGATACACGGGGGGGAGAAGTTCTGGTAACACAAGGGGGGGGCAGAAACACTGGGGTGGATGTGGGCAGTTGTGGTAACACTGGGGGGGAAGTTGTGGTAACATGGGGGGGTAAGAAACACTGGGGGGAATGGGGGCAGTTGTAATAACACTGGGGATGGTGGGGCAGAAACACTGGGGAAGAAGTTGTAACATGGGGGAGCAGAAACACTGGGGGGGAAGTTGTGGTAACACTGGTGGAGGCAGTTGTAACATGGGGAGGGGGGCAGAAACACTGGGGGGATGGGAGCAGTTGTGGAAACATGGGGGGCAGAAATACTAGGGGGAGGGTGGGGGCAGTAGTAATAATACTGGGGGGGGGGGCAGAAACACTGGGGGGGATGGGGGCAGTCGTGGTAACACTGGAGGGGGGCACTTGAGGTGACGCTGAGAGGGGGGGGCAGTTGAGAAAAAGGGGGGTGACAGGCGATGGTGGAGCTCCAGGTATGTCCCCCCCACATCATTTATTAGTCTCTCATTAGATAAAATCCCTCCCCCCACATCATCCAGCACTCCCTCAGCCTCTTCCTCCTCCCCACCCCCGGCCTTCTCCTCACCTCCTCAGGTGGGCTCCCCCGGTCGCCATCTTGCCCCCCCGGACCCCGTTTCTCTCAGCTCCCGTCTGTCTCCGCTCCATCCTTCCTCCGCCTCCGATTCCTCTCTGTGACATCAGAAGATGGCCTCCGAAGGAAAGCGATGTTTATGAAGGAAGGGAGACATCTCTGGCGGGGAGCGGTATTACCGCCATGGAACACATACACGCACAATGATATCTAGTGGCGGAATTTAGAAAAACCCACTAAAGTCACCACAACACTGATTAATTCTATGTAAAAATCAATAAAACGATAACAGATTTATTTTGGTTGTCACTCAAAATATATAGGCCTGGAAAGTGAGGTGGAAGGCTGTGATAGGCAGGCAGAGCGAATAGCTCCACCTCCAAGCTGTGATTGGCAGTGATTAGCTCCACCTCCAGGCTATGTTAGGCAGTGATTAGCTCCGCCTCAGGCTGTGATTGGCAGAGTGTTTAGCTCCGCCTCCAGGCTGCCTCTGACCTCACTTCCTCTGACCTCACTTCCTCTGACCCCTCTTCCTGTCTGGTTGCCTAGCGATACGCATCAGCAGAGAGAGTCTCCTGCCACTGACTGCGATTCTTAGCATTTCGATTCATTTCTATTGCTGATATCATTATCAGGTTATTTTTTATTCTATTAGTGGTAAATTTTTAGATTTTTAGCCACTTTAAAGTCATCCAGCACCTTCAGGATGCCATGGCCTTCACGACGCCCATCCCGTGGAAGGTCTTCACATCAGGAGGACGGAGGGTCGCCGATCGCCCATCGGACGAGGTCCAGAGTCCAACATCATTGGAGACGGGAGGAGGCCTCCACCCACCGCAGCCGTTCACCAAGAGAGCGAGCCCGGGCCCCTGAGCACCCCCCACCTCCGGCCATGGAGCAGCACGCCGAGGAAGAGGTAATTCTCTGTCCCATTTGTTTGGCAGGTTATGAAGATGGAGAGGACACGACCATCCTGGCCTGCGCTCACGAGTTCCACACCAGCTGTATCCACCGAAGGCTTGAAGAGAGCGCCACCTGTCCAGTCTGCAGGACTGCTATTCCCAACCAGCAGGACGACCAGCCACTCCTCCCTGAGGACATACAGCAAGTCATGATTGAAGACATCCAGTTTGGATATGTAATTGATGAAAATGGTGAGGTATACTTGCATGTCATTGTATTCCTCAGGGAGGAGGTAATGTAAATGGGAACTGTTATTGTGTATATATATTTTTTAATTCTTTATATGTTATTTTTAATATTATTATTATATATGTTACATGTTTAGCTGTTTTATCCTTGTTTTTAGTAGTTATTGTATTAATGCTTTGAAGAAAAAAATAAAAAAATTTAAAAATCCCCCCAAAAATATTATTATTATGATATAGTTTTAGATGTTTTACCATTATAGTAATTAAGGTAACATGCTTTGAAAAAAAAAAAAAATTAAAAAAAAAAAATTATTAATATTATATGTTCTTGGCTGTTTTATGATAGCAGTAGGTATTGTACTAATGTTTTGCTAAAAAATGTTTTACAAAATTAAAAAGTAAAAAAAAAATGTAAAAGTTAAAAACTTGTTTCTTTGTTGAGTTAATGTTATATTGTTACTGTGTGTTATTGTTAACCATTGTTTAATTGCAGGAACACCAATCAGCTGCAGCACTGACATGTTTACTCTGACAGAAACAGGGTGTTGCCCTCACAATATACAGGTCAGTCCTTGCAGTGCTGCAGGAGGAGATTTCTCATCCGCAGTTAAAAAAAGAACATATATGCCCAAGCATGGGGGCCGGGGGCGGTCAGTGGGTGGATCGCTCCTATCCTTCGGCATATATTTTTTTCACTTTTCTTCTGATACAGATTTCTTCATCCACATTGATCCATGTGAATAGAGGAATCTGGTAATTTTTTTTTTAGTATCCTTCTGGCCCTCGGGGCAATATTCCTCCCACTAACATTAACAATAGGACATAATTCCTCCAATTGACAATGATGGGGCACTATTCCTCCCACTGACACCAACGATGGGGCACTATTTCTCCCCCCTGACACCTACCATGGGGCACTATTCCTCCCCACTGGCACCAACGATGGGGCACTATTCCTCCCCACTGACACCAACGGTGGGGCACTATTCCTCCCCACTGACACCAACGGCGGAGCACTATTCCTCCCCACTGACAGCAACAGTGGGGCACTATTCCTTCCCACTGACACCAACGGTGGGGCACTATTTATCCCACTGTCGCTATTGATGAGCGATGTGAATGGAGGAATTTTTTATTTTTTTAAGGTATTTGTTTCTTTTTTCTGGCCCTTGGGGCAATATTCTTCTCACTGACATTAATAATGGGACAAAATTCCTCTCACTGAAACCAGTGATGGAGCACTATTCCTGCAACTGACACCAATGATGGAGCACTATTCCTCCCACTGATACAAATGAAGGGGCACTATTCTTGCCATTGACACCAACGATGGGACTCTATTCCTCCCACTGACACCAACGATGGCGCACTATTCCTCCCACTGACACCAACGATGGTGCACTATTCTTCCCACTGATACCAAAGATGGGGCACTACTCCTCCCACTGACACCAATGATGGGGCACTATTCCTCCCACTGACACCAATGATGGGGCACTATTCCTCCGACTGCTACCAATGATGGGGCACTATTCCTCCCACAGACACAAACGATGGGACACTAGTCCTCCTCGCTGACACCAATGATGGGGCCTATTCCTCCCACTGACACCAGCAATGGGGCACTATTCCTTCCACTAACTCAAACGATGGGATACTATTCCTCCCCACTGAATCCACTGATGGGGCAATATACCTCCCAATAACTCCACTGTCACTATTGATGAGCGATGTGAATGGATTTTTTTTTTAAGGAATTTGTTTCTTTTTTCTGGCCTTTTAGGCAATATTCTTCCCACTGACATTAATAATGGGACATAATTCCTCTCACTGAAACCAGTGATGGAGCACTATTCCTGCAACTGACACCAACGGTGGGGCACTATTCCTCCCACTAACACCAACGATGGGGAACAATGTCTCCCACTGACACCAATGGTGGTGCACTACTCCTCCCACTGACACCAGCAATAGGGCCCTATTCCTCCCACTGACACCAGCAATGGAGCACTATTCCTCCCCACTGACACCAGCAATGGGGCACTATTCCTCCCCACTGACACCAGCAATGGGGCACTATTCCTCCCCACTGACACCAACAATGGGGCACTATTCCTCCCCACTGATACCAACAACAGGGCACTATTTATCCCACTGTCACTACTGATGAGCGATGTGAATGGAGGAATTTTTTTTTTTTTAAGGAATTTGTATCTTCTTTCTGGCCCTTGGGGAAATATTCTTCCCACTGACATTAATAATGGGACATAATTCCTCTCACTGAAACCAGTGATGGAGTAATATTCTTGCAACTGGCACCAATGTCGGGGCACTATTCCTCCCACTAACACCAACAATGGGGCTCTATTCTTCTCACTGATACCAATGATGGGGCACTATTCCTCTCACTGAGACCAATGATGGTGCACTATTCCTCCCACTGACACCAACAATGGGGCTCTATTCCTCCCACTGACACCAACAATGGGGCTCTATTCCTCCCACTGACACCAAAAATGGGGCTCTATTCCTCCCACTGACACCAATGATGGGGAAATATTTCTCCCACTGACACCAATGATGGTGCAATATTCCTCCCACTGATTCCAATGATGGGGCACTACTCCTGCCATTGACACCAATGATGGGGCACCATTCCTCCCACTGATACCAATGATGGGGCACTATTCCTCCCCACTGACACCAGCAATGGGGCACTATTCCTTCCACTAACACCAACGATGGGGAACTATTTATCCCACTGATACCAATGATGGGGCACTACTCCTTCCATTGACACCAATGATGGGGTACTATTCCTCCCACTGATACCAAGGATGGGGCACTATTTCTCCCACAGACACCAACAATGGGGCACTAGTCCTCCCATGGACACCAACGATAGGGCAGTATTCCTCCCCGCTGAGACCAATGATTGGGCACTATTCCTCCCACTGACACCAGCAATGGGACACTATTCCTCCCCACTGACACCAACGATGGGGAACTATTTATCCCACTAATACCAATGACGGGGCACTACTCCTTCCATTGACACCAATGATGGGGTACTATTCCTCCCACTGATACCAAGGATGGGGCACTATTTCTCCCACAGACACCAGCAATGGGACACTATTCCTCCCCACTGACACAAACGATGGGACACTATTCCTCCCCACTGACAACAATGATGGGACACTATTCCTCCCCACTGACACCAACGATGGGACACTATTCCTCTCCTCTGACACCAACGATGGGACACTATTCCTCCCCACTGACACCAACGATGGGACACTATTCCTCCTCACTGACACCAACGATGGGACACTATTCCTCCCCACTGACACCAACGATGGGACACTATTCCTCCCCACTGACACCAACGATGGGACACTATTCCTCCCCACTGACACCAACGATGGGACAATATTCCTCCCACTAACTCCAAAGATGGGGCACTATTTATCCCATTGTCACTATTGATGAGCGATGTGAATGGAAGAATTTTATTTTTTAAGGAATTTGTTTCTTTCTTCTGGCCCTTGGGGCAATATTCTTCCCACTGAAATTAATGGGACATAATTCCTCTCACTGAAACCAGTGATGGAGCACTATTCCTGCAACTGACATCGATGGTGGGGCACTATTCCTCCCACTAACACCAACGACGGGGAACTATTTCTCCCACTGACACCAACGATAGTGCATTATTCCTCCAACTAATACCAATGATGGAGCACTACTCCTTCCATTGACAACAATTATGGGGCACTATTCCTCCCCAAGATACCAATCATGGGGCACTATTCCTTCCACTGACACCAGTGATGGGGCACTATTCCTCCCACTGATACCAGTGATGGGGCACTATTCCTCCCACTGATACCGGTGATGGGGCACTATTCCTCCCACTGATACCAATGATGGGGCACTATTCCTCCCACTGATACCGGTGATGGGGCACTATTCCTCCCACTGATACCAATGATGGGGCACTATTCCTCCCACTGATACCAATGATGGGGCACTATTCCTCCCACTGATACCAATGATGGGGCACTATTCCTCCCACTGATACCAAGGATGGGGCACTATTTCTCCCACAGACACCAACAATGGGGCACTAGTCCTCCCATGGACACCAACGATAGGGCAGTATTCCTCCCCGCTGAGACCAATGATTGGGCACTATTCCTCCCACTGACACCAGCAATGGGACACTATTCCTCCCCACTGACACCAACGATGGGGAACTATTTATCCCACTAATACCAATGACGGGGCACTACTCCTTCCATTGACACCAATGATGGGGTACTATTCCTCCCACTGATACCAAGGATGGGGCACTATTTTTCCCACAGACACCAGCAATGGGACACTATTCCTCCCCACTGACACAAACGATGGGACACTATTCCTCCCCACTGACAACAATGATGGGACACTATTCCTCCCACTGACACCAACGATGGGACACTATTCCTCTCCTCTGACACCAACGATGGGACACTATTCCTCCCCACTGACACCAACGATGGGACACTATTCCTCCTCACTGACACCAACGATGGGACACTATTCCTCCCCACTGACACCAACGATGGGACACTATTCCTCCCCACTGACACCAACGATGGGACACTATTCCTCCCCACTGACACCAACGATGGGACAATATTCCTCCCACTAACTCCAAAGATGGGGCACTATTTATCCCATTGTCACTATTGATGAGCGATGTGAATGGAAGAATTTTATTTTTTAAGGAATTTGTTTCTTTCTTCTGGCCCTTGGGGCAATATTCTTCCCACTGAAATTAATGGGACATAATTCCTCTCACTGAAACCAGTGATGGAGCACTATTCCTGCAACTGACATCGATGGTGGGGCACTATTCCTCCCACTAACACCAACGACGGGGAACTATTTCTCCCACTGACACCAACGATAGTGCATTATTCCTCCAACTAATACCAATGATGGAGCACTACTCCTTCCATTGACAACAATTATGGGGCACTATTCCTCCCCAAGATACCAATCATGGGGCACTATTCCTCCCACTGATACCAGTGATGGGGCACTATTCCTCCCACTGATACCGGTGATGGGGCACTATTCCTCCCACTGATACCAATGATGGGGCACTATTCCTCCCACTGATACCGGTGATGGGGCACTATTCCTCCCACTGATACCAATGATGGGGCACTATTCCTCCCACTGATACCAATGATGGGGCACTATTCCTCCCACTGATACCAATGATGGGGCACTATTCCTCCCACTGATACCGGTGATGGGGCACTATTCCTCCCACTGATACCAAGGATGGGCACTATTCCTTCCACTGATACCAATGATGGGGCACTAGTCCTCACATGGACACCAACGTTAGAGCAGTATTCCTCCCCACTGACACTAACGATGGGGCACGATTTATCCAACTGACACCAATGATGGGGCACTACTCCTCCCACTGATACCAATGATGGGGCATTATTCC
This sequence comes from Staurois parvus, assembly GCF_062004578.1. Lineage (NCBI taxonomy): Eukaryota > Metazoa > Chordata > Amphibia > Anura > Ranidae > Staurois > Staurois parvus. The sequence goes on along the minus strand of NW_028319124.1, from coordinate 77,921 downwards.
TCTCACTGATACCAATGATGGGCACTGCTCCTCCCACTGATACCAATGGGCCACTATTCCTCCCACTGACAACAATGGGGCACTATTCCTCCCACTGACACCAATGATGGGGCACTTTTTCTCTAATACCAAAAATAAGGCATTGTTCACTCTCACTGATGCCAGAACATTTCCTCCTCTCACTGGCCACAGTTCGGCCCCTCTATAGTCTGAAGAACAATAAATTGGCCCTTTTATTTAGAGAGTTTAGCGATCCCTGCTATATACCTTCACCAACTCTCTCTTAGATGCTTTGCCATGTAAATATTTTAAAGATTTTAAACCTCCACCGTCCTCACTTAGACACTAAAGAGCCATTTACATACGGTTAGTTCCCTCACGACCCACTCTAACCTAGAGACTTTACAAACACATCGATCACAGTCCCGTTATAAGTCGCTGATCGCTGTCATTACTAGAAAGAAAAATATTCCTGTATACATACTGCTATTAGTAGATGATATCATTTTCACGCCAACCAATTAATATACACTTATTGATGTTTTGTTTACCAAAGACATGTAACAGAGTACATTTTGGCCTGAATTCATGAAGAAATTTTTATTTTGTTACTTTTTTTTATGGGATATGTAAAGTAAAAAATATTGTTGTTTTTTGTTTAAATGTCTTTTTTCATTTATAGTGCGGGAAATTAATAACCCAATAGTGATCAAATATCACCAAAAGAAATCTCTATTTGCATGTAAAGAATTACATAAATTGTAGTTGTGTACAGCGTTGCATGAAAGTGCAATTGTCACTTAAAGTAGTGCAGCGCCATATAGCAAGAAAGTGTTCTGGTCATGAAGGGGTAAATCTTCCAGAGGGTAAGTGGTTAATGTGTTATACAACATTCTCCATTTACTGGGCTGTTTATTACACCTTTCAAAATCTCCCCTTTTTCAAGGAGCTACAGTCACTGTAATGGGCCTAGCTTGATTCTTTGTCCACTAACTTCGTATTAACGATACATGCGGTCATGGAACTTTACAGATATTTTAACATACCCTAAGGCACATGTGTCAAACACAAGGCCCACGGGCCATAACCAAGTCCCAGCAGTTGGCAGCACAGAGGACAGGACTCCTCCTACAGATCCTGTGCCTCTCTGTGCAGCCGCAGCACCCCCTCATCTCTGCCTCCCCTGGTCTCAGCATTTAGCAGACTCTGGCAGCTGACTCCAGCCCTCCTCTGGTCCCCCTCCAGACCCTGTACTTTCTACTTCCCAGCACACTTGCCCCCCCACTTTTTCCCAGCAGCAGCACAAAATAAGAAAATAAGGGGGGGTGCACTGTGATGTAAGGAAGGGTAGGGGGAACCTTGACCTCTGATGGTGGGGTGAGGCTCATGATATCTGATGTAAGGGGGGGGGTGCCCTGGATGTCTAGTCTTACAGATACAGTTGGCCCTTTGAGGGCATCCATAATGCTGATGCGGCCCACTATGAGAATGAATTTGACACCCCTGCCCTGAGGTAACGTAACTTTTTAAAAGGTCTTTTATATCTGATCTAGAGGTACATTGTCACTCACTTAGACATTTATCCAGAACTAGTGGTAACTATTATACACATTATCTAGTCAAATAATAATATATACAATAACATACAACTACATGAGGAAAACTATTATTTAACATCTAAGCTACACATTATACATTGGGGTATTTCCAGTTCCGGTTATTACACTTCAGTGTCCTTATTAGAAAATATCCAAATACTGTCTGACTCTGTTTGGGAAATTTCATTCATCTACCTATCTTAACTGCTTGCTGACCACTTCACATAGGAATACGGTGGCAAAGCGGGCTCCCTGCACTGGATCACGTACTTAGAATGCGATCCGAGCCCCTGGAGAGGGAGTGCATGTGTGTGCCCGCCAGACCAGCACTGCTTTGATTTGGTACAGCACCGATCAGTCATCATGCTGATCTGCTGTAATGAATCACAGATCAGCCGGTTCCTGTGTTTACAAAACATAAATAACAAGGTAGAAAGAAAAATTTTGAAAATTAACTGGTTGCCGACCAGCCACTGTATAAAAACGGCGACAGGGCGGCACCGCTGCACAAAATCACGTTTTAAAACGTCATTCACGCTCCCAATGTTTTTGCAGGCAGGGGGGCGCGCCCAAGCCCCCGCCGACCCGTAGGTGTCACGATTCGATTCAAAGAACAAAAAAAAAAAAAAAAGTAAGCAAAAAAAAAAAAAAATTATATATATATATATATATATATATATATATAAAGTGTTTTGTTCACTTCATGTTATATTGTTACTGTGAGGAGGAGGAGATGATGGAGGAGGAGGAGGAGAAGATGATGGAGGAGGAGGAGGAGGAGATGATGATGGAGGAGGAGGAGGAGATGATGGAGGAGGAGGAGGAGATGATGGAGGAGGAAGAGGAGATGATGATGATGGAGGAGGAGATGATGATGATGGAGGAGGAGATGATGGAGGAGGAGGAGATGGAGAAGGAAAGAAAAGAAGAGGAAAAGAAGAGGAGAAGAGGAAAAGAAAGAAGAGGGAAAAGAAGGAAGAAGAGGAAAAGAAGAGGGAAAAGAAGAAAGAAGAGGAAAAGAAGAAAGAGGAAAAGAAGAAAGAAGAGGAAAAGAAGAAAGAAGAGGAAAAGAAGAAAGAAAGAAGAGGAAAAGAAGAAAAAGAAAAGAGAGAAGAGGAAAAGAAAAAAAAAAAAGAAAGAAGAGGAAAAGAAAAAGAAAAGAAAGAAGAGGAAAAGAAGAAAGAAGTGGAAAAGAAGAAAGAAGAGGAAAAGAAGAAAAAGAAAAGAAGAAAAAAGAAAAGAAAGAAGAGGAAAAGAAGAAAGAAAAGAAGAGGAAAAGAAGAAAGAAGAAGAAAGAAGAGGAAAAGAAGAAAGAAGAGGAAAAGAAGAAAGAAGAGGAAAAGAAGAAAGAAAAGAAGAAAGAAAAGAAGAAAGAAGAGGAAAAGAAGAAAGAAGTGGAAAAGAAAAAAGAAGAGGAAAAGAAGAAAGAAGTGGAAAAGAAGAAAGAAGAGGAAAAGAAGCAAAAGAAAAGAAAGAAGAGGAAAAGAAGAGGAAAAGAAGAAAGAAGAGGAAAAGAAAGAAAAGAAGAGGAAAAGAAGAAAGAAGAGGAAAAGAAGAAAGAAGAGGAAAAGAAGAAAAAGAAGAGGAAAAGAAGAAAAAGAAAAGAAAGAAGAGGAAAAGAAAGAAGAGGAAAAGAAAAGAAGAGGAAAAGAAGAGGAAAAGAAGAAAGAAGAGGAAAAAAAGAAAAAGAAAAGAGAGAAGAGGAAAAGAAAAAAAAAAAGAAAGAAGAAAAAGAAAAGAAGAAAAAAGAAAAGAAAGAAAAAGAAAAGAAGAAAGAAGAGGAAAAGAAGAAGAAAAGAAGAGGAAAAGAAGAAAGAAAAGAAGAGGAAAAGAAGAAAGAAAAGAAGAGGGAAAAGAAGAAAGAAGAGGAAAAGAAGAAAGAAGAGGAAAAGAAGAAGAAAGAAGAGGAAAAGAAGAAAGAAAAGAAGAGGAAAAGAAGAAAGAAAAGAAGAGGAAAAGAAGAAAGAAAAGAAGAGGAAAAGAAGAAAGAAAAGAAGAGGAAAAGAAGAAGGAAAAGAAGAAAGAAGAGGAAAAGAAGAAAGAAGTGGAAAAGAAGAAAGAAGTGGAAAAGAAGCAAAAGAAAAGAAAGAAGAGGAAAAGAAGAAATAGAAGAGGAAAAGAAGAAAAAGAAAAGAAAGAAGAGGAAAAGAAGAAAGAAAAGAAAGAAGAAGAAAAGAAAGAAAAGAAGAGGAAAAGAAGAAAGAAGAGGGAAAGAAGAGGAAAAGAAGAAAAAGAAAAGAGAGAAGAGGAAAAGAAAAAAAAAAGAAAGAAGAGGAAAAGAAGAAAAAGAAAAGAAAGAAGAGGAAAAGAAGAAAAAGAAAAAAAAGAGGAAAAGAAGAAAGAAAAGAAGAAAGAAAAGAAGATGGAAAAGAAGAAGGAAAAGAAGAAAGAAAAGAAGAAGGAAAAGAAGAAAGAAAAGAAGAAAGAAAAGAAGAAGGAAAAGAGGAAAGAAAAGAAGAAGGAAAAGAAGAAAGAAAAGAAGATGGAAAAGAAGAAGGAAAAGAAGAAAGAAAAGAAGAAAGAAAAGAAGAAGGAAAAGAAGAAAGAAAAGAAGAAGGAAAAGAGGAAAGAAAAGAAGAAGGAAAAGAAGAAAGAAAAGAAAGAAGAGGAAAAGAAAGAAAAGAAGAGGAAAAGAAAGAAAAGAAGAGGAAAAGAAAGGAAAGAAGAGGAAAAGAAGAAAGAAGAGGAAAAGAAGAAAGAAGAGGAAAAAGAAAAGAGAGAAGAGGAAAAGAAAAAAAAAAAGAAAGAAGAAAAAGAAAGAAAGAAGAGGAAAAGAAGAAAAAGAAAAAAAAGAGGAAAAGAAGAAAGAAAAGAAGGAAGAAAAGAAGAAGGAAAAGAAGAAGGAAAAGAAGAAGGAAAAGAAGAAGGAAAAGAAGAAAGAAAAGAAGAAAGAAAAGAAGAAGGAAAAGAGGAAAGAAGAGGAAAAGAGGAAAGAAGAGGAAAAGAAGAACGAAAAGAAGAAAGAAGTGGAAAAGAAGAAAGAAGTAGAAAAGAAGAAAGAAGAGGAAAAGAAGAAAGAAGAGGAAAAATAAAAGAAAGAAGAGGAAAAGAAGAAAAAGAAAAGAAAGAGGAAAAGAAGAAAGAAAAGAAGAAAGAAGAGGAAAAGAAGAAAGAAAAGAAGAAAGAAGAGGAAAGGAAGAAAGAAGAGGAAAAGAGGAAAGAAGAAAGAAAAGAAGAAAGAAGAGGAAAAGAAGAAAGAAGTGGAAAAGAAGAAAGAAGTGGAAAAGAAGAAAGAAAAGAAGAGGAAAAGAAGAAAAAGAAAAAAGAGAAGAGGAAAAAAAAAAAAAGAAAAGAGGAAAAGAAGAAAAAGAAAAGAAAGAAGAGGAAAAGAAGAAAAAGAAAAGACAGAAGAGGAAAAGAAGAAAAAGAAAAGACAGAAGAGGAAAAGAAGAAAAAGAAAAGAAAGAAGAAAGAAAAGAAGAAAGAAGAGGAAAAGAAGAAAGAAAAGAAGAAAGAAGAGGAAAAGAAGAACGAAAAGAAGAAAGAAGAGGAAAAGAAGAAAGAAGAGGAAAAGAGGAAAGAAAAGAAGAAAGAAGAGGAAAAGAGGAAAGAAGCGGAAAAGAGGAAAGAAGAGGAAAAGAGGAAAGAAGAGGAAAAAAGAGGAAAAGAAGAAAGAAGAGGAAAAGAAGAAAGAAGAACGAAAAGAAGAAAGAAGAGGAAAAGAAGAAAGAAGAGGAAAAGAAGAAAGAAGAAGAAAGAAGAGGAAAAGAAGAAAGAAGAGGAAAAGAAGAAAGAAGAGGAAAAGAAGAAAGAAGAGGAAAAGAAGAAAAAGAAAAGAAAGAAGAGGAAAAGAAGAAAGGAGGAAAGAAGAAAGAAAAGAAGAAAGAAGAGGAAAAGAAGAAAGAAGAGGAAAAGAGGAAAGAAAAGAAGAAAGAAAAGAGGAAAGAAGAGGAAAAGAGGAAAGAAGAGGAAAAGAGGAAAGAAGAGGAAAAGAGGAAAGAAGAGGAAAAGAGGAAAGAAGAGGAAAAGAGGAAAGAAGAGGAAAAGAGGAAAGAAGAAAGAAAAGTAGAAAGAAGAGGAAAAGAAGAAAGAAGAGGAAAAGAAGAAAGAAAAGAAGAAAGAAGAGGAAAAGAAGAAAGAAGAGGAAAAGAAGAAAGAAGAGGGAAAGAAGAGGAAAAGAAGAAAGAAGTGGAAAAGAAGAAAGAAGTGGAAAAGAAGAAAGAAAAGAAGAGGAAAAGAAGAAAAAGAAAAAAGAGAAGAGGAAAAAAAAAAAAAAAAAGAGGAAAAGAAGAAAAAGAAAAGAAAGAAGAGGAAAAGAAGAAAAAGAAAAGACAGAAGAGGAAAAGAAGAAAAAGAAAAGAAAGAAGAAAGAAAAGAAGAAAGAAGAGGAAAAGAAGAAAGAAAAGAAGAAAGAAGAGGAAAAGAAGAACGAAAAGAAGAAAGAAGAGGAAAAGAAGAACGAAAAGAAGAAAGAAGAGGAAAAGAAGAAAGAAGAGGAAAAGAAGAAAGAAGAGGAAAAGAAGAAAGAAAAGAAGAGGAAAAGAAGAGGAAAAGAAGAGGAAAAGAAGAAAAAGAAAAAAGAGAAGAGGAAAAAAAAAAAAGAGGAAAAGAAGAAAAAGAAAAGAAAGAGGAGGAAAAGAAGAAAAAGAAAAGAAAAGAAGAAAAAGAAAAGAAGAGGAAAAGAAGAAAAAGAAAGAAAGAAGAGGAAAAGAAGAAAATGAAAGACAGAAGAGGAAAAGAAGAAAGAAAAGAAGAAAGAAGAGGAAAAGAAAGAAGAACGAAAAGAAGAAAGAAGAGGAAAAGAAGAAAGAATAGGAAAAGAAGAAAAAGAAAAGAAAGAAGAGGAAAAGAAGAAAGAAGAGGAAAGGAGGAAAGAAGAGGAAAGGAGGAAAGAAGAAAGAAGAGGAAAAGAAGAAAGAAGAGGAAAAGAAGAAAGAAGAGGAAAAGAGGAAAGAAAAGAAGAAAGAAGAGGAAAAGAGGAAAGAAGCGGAAAAGAGGAAAGAAGAGGAAAAGAGGAAAGAAGAGGAAAAAAGAGGAAAAGAAGAAAGAAGAGGAAAAGAAGAAAGAAGAACGAAAAGAAGAAAGAAGAGGAAAAGAAGAAAGAAGAGGAAAAGAAGAAAGAAGACGAAAGAAGAGGAAAAGAAGAAAGAAGAGGAAAAGAAGAAAGAAGAGGAAAAGAAGAAAGAAGAGGAAAAGAAGAAAAAGAAAAGAAAGAAGAGGAAAAGAAGAAAGGAGGAAAGAAGAAAGAAAAGAAGAAAGAAGAGGAAAAGAAGAAAGAAGAGGAAAAGAGGAAAGAAAAGAAGAAAGAAAAGAGGAAAGAAGAGGAAAAGAGGAAAGAAGAGGAAAAGAGGAAAGAAGAGGAAAAGAGGAAAGAAGAGGAAAAGAGGAAAGAAGAGGAAAAGAGGAAAGAAGAAAGAAAAGTAGAAAGAAGAGGAAAAGAAGAAAGAAGAGGAAAAGAAGAAAGAAAAGAAGAAAGAAGAGGAAAAGAAGAGGAAAAGAAGAAAGAAGAGGAAAAGAAGAAAGAAGAGGGAAAGAAGAGGAAAAGAAGAAGCAGAAGAAGAAAGTAGAAGGAGGAAAAGAACAGAAGAAGGAGGAAAAGAAAAGAATGAGGAAAAGAAAAAGAAGAAAAAGAAGGAAGAAGAGGAGACATGTTTAAAAGCAAAACGTGAAATATATTGTTTTTTTTTCCAAAAAATAAAAACGCAGAGGCGATCAAATACCACAGAAAGAAAGCTCTATTTGTGGGAAAGGAGGACAAATTTCATTTGGGTGCAGCGTTGCATGACTGCGCAATTGTCAGTTAAATTAACACAGCGCCATATAGCAAAACAGGGCCTGGTCAGGAGGGGGGGGGGGGGTAGTCCTCTGAAGGGCAAGTGGTTAAAGTGGTTGTAAAGGCTCAACGTTTTTTTAACTTGAATACATGAAGTCAAAAACAGACTTGTGTACAGCAGCCCCCATTTACCTGAGCCCCCCCTCATTCCAGGAATGGAGCCAAGCCATGCTGTGTGTGTGTAAATGGTCACACACAGCAGCAGCTCAGGAGTGAGCCTGCTCGAGTGCCCTCATAGCAAGCTGCTTGCTCTGGGGGCACCCATCAGGAGGGAGGGGCCAGAAGCCCTGGTGGGGGACCCGAGAAGAGGAGGATCAGGGCTGTTGTGTGCAAAACCAATGCACAGAGCAGGTAAGTATGGCACATTTATTTTTCTTAATCTGCCTTTAATATCACTTTAAGGAACCCAAAGATATGGGTGGGGGTCCAGTCAGCAAAGCCCAACACACAGCACAGTGGCAGAAACTGTGAGGCACTTTTAGTGCATTATAATAGCCAAGAATTTTACGGAGAAGACTGTGAACTCCTAAGATATGAGGGGTCACCATTTACTAATCACCACCCAGAATTAAAATATCCATTTTAGGTGGACTGACCCATAAAGCAGATTTATACAGTAATCTCCTCTTCTTGCCCAAATCTGAGTATAGCACATCCAGTATATTGGCACTTCTTATACAGAGCAGACAATAAAGAGGCAATATGCCAATCAGGTCCAGACATATTGGCAGGAAAGGTTTTATGTAACTTAAAGGTTTGTTACAAGCTCCACACACTTTAGGGTCGCAAATTCCCCCCCCCCCTTTTACCTGTGACAGCGGGCCAGGGATCTTCTCAGCGCCCGCTGTCACAATTTGAAAAGAATGCAGCCGTGTGGTCAGAATGTAAATGAATGAACTACAAGTATCAACAGTCTTTGCGTCTGACGGCTTGTAGTTCTTGAACTACCAGGGTGCTAGTGAGTACTCTAGGCAATTCATTGAGTCTTCCTGTAACTGCCTGTCCATACAAGGAACGAGCAGACAGATGCAATGACAATCTGCAGGAGCTTGAGACTGCACCTGCGATCTGCTGATCACGGGGTGCAATGTTTTACAGGCTCCTAAAGAAAAAAAAAAAATTAACGCACATTTTTTTTTACCTACAAAGAAATGTGCGTGGGAAAACATGGGTCTCATCCTACCCCCTTCTCTGTTGGTCAGCCATATATAAATGCCATTAGCAAGGCTGGGAACACAGCAGCTCCAGAAAGGATGGTGAGTTGCACATCACATCAGCTGCCTCCATCTCTGGCATGCAGGTTTAACTCCAAGTTAAAGGATAAGTTAATCTTTGGGAACATGCAACATGTTCCCGGTGCCCACTCTGCTGCATCTAGTCACAGCGAGCAGATTCCCCCGATAGCTGTTACTATTTTTTTTAAAAACGCAACCGTGTGGGGCTCCACCTGCCTGGCCACGTCATTCATTTACAGAATTCTGTGAATGGAAAACTACAAGTCAGGATAGCCTTTGCGGCTGTCGGCTTGTAGTTCTCAATGAACTACCACAGAGCTGTTGAGCACTGTGGTAGTTCTTTGTCTCTTCCTGTCAGTGTGTATCATCTTGCCTGTGAGTTAGGAACACACAGATACACTGACAGGTCTACAGGAGCCCTGCATGGCATCCATATCTGCTGATCGCGGGTACAATGCTTTTAGGCTCCAAAGTAAAAAAAAAAACAAATATATAATATTAATAATGAATAAATGCACATTTTTTTACTTGGAAAAATGCTGAGCATTTTTTTTTAAAGGTGAATTTATCCTTTAACTCTAATCATGTATTTTTTTTTCTGATAACGGATCTACTCATTTCAAATTGTCCATTGTAGCCACCCTGCTATAAACAGATAGTTCTGCCAGGTTGATCAATATTCTTTACTTGGCTCTCTCCTAAGCTGTGTTGTTGTTCCTGGCTGCTGCTACTAGGAATCACTGCCGCTTAGGGTAATAAACAAGGGAGCTGCAGGGTTGCCCTCTGAGAATCCTGATACTCCCTTGGGTGGAGCAGGAGTGTGATGAAGTTTTGAACCCATGTTGCTGGAGGTATCTGAATCCCTAATCTTCTCTCCCTTGTGAGCCAGAGCAGAATACTATAAAATACTAAAGTGCTAGGTGCCCTTCGTCACTGTAACCCTCCACAGCGCCCATGGATCCACCCTGGGGTAATATCAGCCCACTCCTGTACTGGAGGTTTTTCCTTTTCTAGCCAGGGGGAGTCACTACACCATTTTAACAGATTTACATCAAAATGAAGGATGATCAATAACAAATCGTTTAGATACTGAACAAGTCTATTGTAGCCTACGTGAATAGCATTTTGTTTGTTAACCACAAACCCTAAAGAAAAACTACAGCAGCCAGTGGGAAAGGTCTAAATTTAATACAATTAAACACTGCACACAGAAATCATGACTACGTACAATGCGAAGGTGCACAGAGCAGCAATGCAGGATGGATGGAATGTGTCTGTTGATTGCCAGTGACTTTTACTGCAGTGATCAGGAGGGAAGGAGGATGGGGATTCTGAGGTCACGGGGCTTCATCCCACCGGTCACAGCATTCATGGCTCCCAGGTAGTGACATGGAGTCTTGCGCTCCATCTGTTGGAAAACAGAAGAAGAATGAACAAACTGAATTAATTGTAGGAGGACATGTTAAAGGCAAAAGTGCTGACTGTTATGTGAAGGTTGGCGTGTAATGCAGGCCATACATGGGTCGAATTCCAAACAAATTTTGGTTAAAAAATGTTGTGCATTTTGTAATCCGATGGTGTAACCATTGATTTTGAAATTCAATTAAGCCTTCAATTTCACCTCATGTGGCTACAGAAAAGAATTTTTGAGGCTGGGAATCTTCTTTTTTTTCACAGCTCATATCTTTTTTTATTATATTTCTAGCACAATCGCATCATTGATTAGAAATGTGTTCGTTTTTCAAAAAAAAAGTCTAACATGCTGATCACTCAAATGTTGCTGCGACCCACTAATGGTACAAAATTCATCGTTATGATTTTTAAAAATGTGTTGGGAATTTGACCCATGTGTGTCCGGCTTAAGCTGACCATTCTGTATCAGCCTCTGTGTGAGGAAAAGGAAATATTTTTCCGGCAACATTGTAAACATTTCTAACTAATCTACCGTTCTCTTGTTAATAATTAAGAAATTAAAACAAAAATTAAGAGCCAAGTAAAACACATACAAAGGATGAGTTGACCTATTTCACTAATATCAAAACAAACTTTTTTTCTTTTTTTTTAGAAAAATTAGTCTTAGCCTTGCATTAATTTTACTAAAGCTCTTATTATTAGCATTCGTATTAAAACAACAAAAATCATCACGGAGTGTGTAATTTTTGGAGAGTGCGCCTACAGTGGGTACAATACTTTCACTGAATTCTCTGAACACAGCGCACTAAGCTTTGCAGCAGCTGTAAAACGGTCCTGCTGCCACCCTGTTCTCCACAGAGGGGGAAGTTAAGGATATATACAGTACCTCACAGAAGTGAGTACACCCCTCACATTTGTGTAAATATTTTATTCTATTTTTTCATGTGACAACACTGAAGAAATGACACTTTGCTACAATGTGACGTAGTGAGTGTACAGCTTGTATAACATGTAAATTTGCTGTCCACTCAAAATAACTCAACACACAGCCATTAATGTCTAAACCGATGGCAACAAAAGTGAGTACACCCCTAAGTGACAAGGTCCAAATTGGGCCCAAAGTGTCAATACTCTGTGTGGCCACCATTATTATCCAGCACTGCTTTAACCCTCTTGGGTATGGAGTTCACCAGAGCTTCACAGGTTGCCACTGGACTCCTCTTCCACTCCTCCATGAAGACATCACGGAGCTGGTGGATGTTAGAGACCTTGTGCTCCTCCACCTTCCGTTTGAGGATGTCCCACAGATGCTCAATAGGGTTTAGGTCTGGACACATGCTTGGCCAGTCCATCACCTTTACCCTCAGCTTCTTTAGCAAGGCAGTGGTCGTCTTGGAGGGGTGTTTGGGGTCGGTATGTTGGAATACTGCCCTGCGGCCCAGACTCCAAAGGGAGGGGATCATGCTCTGCTTCAGTATGTCACAGTACATGTTGGCATTCATGGTTCCCTCAATGAACTGTAGCTCCCCAGTACCGGCAGCACTCGTGCAGCCCCAGACCATGACACTCCCACCACCATGCTTGACTGTAGGCAAGACACACTTGTCTTTGTACTCCTCACCTGGTTGTCGCCACACACGCTTGACACCACCTGAACCAAACCAGCTGATCTTGGGCTCATCAGACCACAGGACATGGTTCCAATAATCCATGTCCTTTGTCTGCTTGTCTTCAGAAAACTGTTTGCGGGCTTTCTTGTGCATCATCTTTAGAAGAGGCTTCCTTCTGGGACAATAGCCATGCAGACCAATTTGGTGAAGTGTGCGGCGTATAGTCTGAGCACTGACGGGCTGACCCCCCCACCCCTTTCAATCTCTGCAGCAATGCTGGCAGCACTCATACATCTATTTCCCAAAGACAACCTCTGGATATGACGCTGAGCACATGCACTCAACCTCTCTGGTTGACCATGGCGAGGCCTGTTCGGAGTGGAATCTGTCCTGTTAAACCGCTGTATGGTCTTCGCCACCGTGCTGCAGCTCAGTTTCAGGGTCTTGGCAAGCTTCTTATAGCATAGGCCATCTTTATGTGGAGCAACAATTTTTTTTCAGATCCTCAGAGAGTTCTTTGCCATGAGGTGCCACGTTGAAACTTCCAGTGACCAGTATGAGAGAGTGAGAGCGATAACACCAAATTTAACACACCTGCTCCCCATTCACACCTGAGACCTTGTAACACTAACGAGTCACATGACACCGGGGAGGGAAAATGGCTAATTGGACATTTTCACTTGGGGTGTACTCACTTTTGTTGCCAGCGATTTAGACATTAATGGCTGTGTTGAGTTATTTTGAGTGGCAACATGGCACCTCATGGCAAAGAACTCTCCGTTTCACACCAATGCGCTGAATGAAATGTTATTTTGTGAAATTTTATTAAAGGACAAGTTCACCTTTTGTAACATGTTACATGTTATACCCGTATTCAAGGTGTAACATGTAACAAGTTACTTTTGCAGCAGCAAGGCCCCCCCCACTCCCAATCCTCATTGTGCCAGCCTGCCGCTCCGTCCACCCAGCGTATCATTCATTCACAGAATTTTGTGAATGGGAAAACTACAATTACCAACAGCTTTTGCGGCTGACGGCTTGTAGTCCTCAATGAGCTACCAGGGCACTGTTGAGTGCTCTGCGTAGTTCACTGATCCTCCCAGTACGAGGTGATAGCTACACTGACATTCTGTAGGAACCTAATACTGCACCCAGGCTGCACGTAAAAAAAATTTTACCTTCAAAAAAATGATTTTTTTTTCACAAAAGTGAACTTATTTAAAATAAAGCAAGTAAACTGTGTGATGCATAATGTCGATGGTGTGAATGGGCCCTAAAAAGAGTGGAATCGTGGATAGGAATTCTGTTCCAACACAATTTTTTTTTGTTTTTTTTACTTTAGGTACTTTTACATTTGTTTCTTACTCAAAACATGCATACAAATATCAATGCCATTGGGCTCCTTCATTGTTTTCACTTTTGTATAGAAGGCTTACTGCTGGCAGGTTTGGGGCATCCTCACAGTAGTAAACATTAGCATTTCTGAGCTTACAGAACCAGAAATGTCACAAACTCACCCCAAATTAGTCTCTGATCCTCCAACCTTCGGCTTCTGTGTTACACGGTTAAATGGACAGAGGCGATAAATGTACCTGGGAAGAAGTAGAACATGAAATACACACATAAACGCTGTATTGCTATAACTATATATCTCAACCAATTTAACAAGTACTAACACGCATGAAATGACAACAAATGAAAAACATTTCCTTACAGCACAGGAGAAAAGCTGCAGATTTGTGGCAACAACTGCACTGAAACACATTAAATCTCCAGCTGGTAAAAAAAATAAACAAACACCCCTAATAAGGCACCTTTCAAACCGTTTGGCTCCGATCAGCAGGGTATCTGCTCACAGATGGGAGTGGACTTTCCTCTGTGTGAAAGGAGCCTTAGCATAACTTGCAGAGATTAAACATACAGAAATGTGCATGAGGTGTACTGCACATTTTGTACATTCTGCCTTGGCATATGTTTTTACTAAGCATGTTAAATAAAGTGGTTGTAAACCTCAGACATGAAATGAGAACAAAGCATATCCCTCTATAGTGTGTGCTTGCCTCAATCCAGAGCACTGAGTGTCATTTCTGTCTACTGCCTCCTTCCTCTGCTATCTGCATGAGTCACTTCTGACATGTTTTCCTGACACCATGAGAAAAATAGTGACAGGAGAGGGAGCTTCAGCACATAGCTTGTGATTGACAGACTCAGCTTGGTTCCTGTGTGCTGTGTAAAGGGAAGGGGTGTGTCCCTTCCCTCCAATCAGCTTTTAGAGCTCCCCTCACTATGCTCTGCTGAGTGTAACTTTATCTCCCCACCCTCTGTTTTCTGAAAGCTAAGACAAGGTGTATGAAACTCGACTTTAAATGGCTGTAGAGAAGAGAGGGTGCAGATAAACCAGTACAACCTATGTAGCAGAATTTATTTAATCTCTGTGTGTTACCTGAGGCCAGTCACCTCACAAGGGTATATGTAAGGGTTTACAACCACTTTAAATTTAACATGCTCCTGGGGGGATTTTTTTCATCATGTGGATGCCTAACTGCACATTCCCATTTTTCCAGCACATCATTTTGCAGTGGGCACACAACATCACACCAGTTCCCAACAAGCAATCAAAACGTCTACGCTCAAACACCCAAACAGTCGAAGTCTGATCCCAAACCTTGATAAACCAGACCAAAGTCAACTCAATCCTAGCAGTGATCATTATGTTTCTCTTTCATACAAGTATAAGATGGTGCTCACTAAACAGATACTTTTAATGAAAAGATCATTTGTTTAAAATGCACTTGCAAAGTGACAACTTGATTATGTGAAAATGAGGCAAAACATCCAGAGTTAGCTAGTGAGTATTTATCTAACTTTTATTTTTCTTTTCAAATCAAACAAGATTTATAACATATTCCATCTGATTAAACTCCTCTATCAATGTGTTCGTTATGGCCCCCAGGACAATTCCTCCATTTCTCAGGTAGGTTTGTTAATGTGACAACAGTGGACCATGCCTATATACAGTCCTGGACAAACGTCTTGAGAATGACACAAATATAAATTTTCGCAAAGTCTGCGGCTGCAATGTTTTTAGATCTTTTTGTCAGATGTTACTATGGTATACTGAAGTATAATTACAAGCATTTCATAAGTGTCAAAGGCTTTTATTGACAATTACATTAAATCAGAGCTCCACACAAAAGGGGAAGTTCCGCTTTAATGCTTTGTCCCCCGCTCCCCATTAAGGATTGGCACCATTGAGAATTGGGGGGGGTGGGTACCCGAATTTGACAGGTACCCGCTCCTACTTCCGCTGCGATCGCCTAGGCGATTGGAAGCAAAAGTTGTCCTCCCCCCTCCCTCCCCATAGTCTTCTGGGATACGTGACATGTCCCAGAAGACTACGGGGCCATTCACAAAGCACAGTGCTTCTCGCGCATGTATAGCGGGCACCAGGCTGTGAAGCCGCAAGCTGTCACAGCAGGGTGCCCACACTAAAGATGCCAGCGCCAGAGAGAGAAGACGTCCAGTGAAACGGGTAGGGATGAGGACACTGCTGGACCAAGGAACAGGTAAGTGGCTGTATTTTAAAAGTCAGCAGCTATAGTTTTTGTAGCTGCTGACTTTTAATTTTATTTTTCAGCTGGAACTCTGCTTTAAGTTTATGCAAAGAGTCAATATTTGCAGTGTTGACCCTTCTTTTTCAAGGCCTCTGCAACTTGCCCTAGCATGCTGTAAATCTACTTCTGAGTCACATCCTAACTGATGAAAGCCCACTATTGCATAATCAATGCTTGGAGTTTGCCAGAATTTGTGAGGTTTTTTTGTTCACTCACCTCTTGAGGATTGACTACAAGTTCTCAATGGGATTAAGGTCTGGGGAGTTTCCCAGCCATGGACCTAAGCCACTTAGTTATCTTTTTGCCTTATAGCATGGTGCTCCATCAGGCTGGAAAGGTCATTGTTCGTCACCAAACTGTTCTTGGATGGAAGATGTTTCTGTACCATTCTTTACTCATGGCTGTGCTCTTAGGCAAAATTGTGAGAGCCCACACACTTGGCCGAGAAGCAACCCCACACATGAATGGTCTCAGGATGCTTTACTTTTGGCATGACACAGGGCTGATGATAGCATTCACCTTTTCTTCTCTGGATAAGGTTTTTTTCTGAATGCTCCAAACAATCAGAAAGGGGATTCCTCAGAGAAAAAGACTTTACCCCAGTCCTTAGCAGCCCTTTTGCAGAATATCAGTCTGTCCCTGATGTTTTTCCTGGAAAGAACTGGCTTCTTTGCTGCCTTTCTTGACACCAATCTATCCTCCAAAAGTCTTTGCCTCACTGTGCATGCATATGCACTCACACCTGCCTGTTACCATTCCTGAGAAAGCTCTGCACTGGTGGTGCCCCAGTCCCGTAGCTGAATCAACTTTAGGAAACAGTCTTGGTGCTTGCAGGACTTTCTTGGGCGCCCTGAAACCTTCTTCACAGCAATTGAACATCTCTCTTTGAAGTTCTTGATGATCCGATAAATGGTTTATTTAGGTGCAATCTTAGTAGCAGAAATATCCTTGCCTGTGATTCCCTTTTTGTGCTAAGCATTGATGACTGAACGTGTTTCCTTGCAGGTAATTTGCCTGATACAGCAAGAAATTGTGGAAGAGGAGGCCCTTTCATTGACCATCTGCAATCACAAAATAAGGATCTGACCTCTAGGAGGTAGCCGTAACAGACAGGTTCACACAAACTGTCTGGACCATATCCAGGGAGTGCAGTGAAACCTTCAAAGTTTGTGAAGGGCATAGACACAAGAAAAGCAAGACCAATGTCCTCATTCAGTTGAAAGCCAGACACCACCTTAGGCAGGAACCACTTTATCTTCATGTAAAATGTGAGGGAGACTTATAGAACAAGGCTGCCAGCTCCAACACACAACACGAGGAACCGATACCAACCAAAACGTTGTCCTCCTGGGAGAGAGCAAGCAAGGGAATAACCATAATGTTCTCAAAAAGAGGTCTTCTGAAGAGCTGACAGAACCAGATTCGGGTCCCATGGCTGCAATGGCAGCAACGGAGACCGCACTACAGCAGCCACATGTCACATTCCTTGAATGTATGAACCAAAGGAGTGTATAGCCAAAAGGTGTTGAAAGAAAATTGCAAGAACAGAAACCTGACCCATAATGAAGTTTCTGCTTCATGCCTTGTTGAAGAAGGCCAAAAACTCAAGTTACTTAGAAGGAACACGAGTGCATGCTCACAGCCTCATACAAAGAAATGCAGGCCTTCCAGGTATGATGATAAATCCTCCTGGTGGTGCATTTACACTGTCTCTAAGAACCTGATTTGAATAGTCAATCTGTTAAAGCCAGTGACAATAAAGCAGAGTGGAAAATTGGTCCTTGGTACAGATCTTCCCACAGGGGCAGCCATCAGGGAACGTCTGCAACCAACCTTACCATGTTGGCGTACCAGGCTCACCTAATCCAAAACGGATCCATGAGAATGACCAGGATCCCATCAGCCGCTATCCCACACAGCAGATGAGGAAGCAGCTTGAGAGCAGGAAAGGCATAAATGAGCTGATAATGGTTCCACAGCACCTCCAGAGCATCCATAGCATCTGCCAGAAGGTCCCTCATTCTTGCCACAAACCTCAACACCTTCCTGTTGAGATGGGAGGTCAGAAAATCCAAGTCCAAGCTACAGACAGACCTGATTAAACGCAGACAGATCTGATTAAACACGTCCAGATGCAGAGCCCACTCTCATGATCCGGAATCTGATGGCTAAGGTAGTCCTCCAGCCAATTTACTATGCCCAGAATAAAAATGGCAGAGAGAGCTGGCACGTTGAGTACCACCCAGTGGAGAAGGAGCGGATCCTTCTGTGCCTCAGCCAAGCTCCTTGTCCTACCCTAGTGAGTGACACAGGCCACAGCCGTGGCATTGCTCAATTGGATCCTGATTGGGCACCCTTCCAGAAGCTTTGCCCCATGAGCTAGGCAAAGTCGGAAGGCCAGCTGAGACTCCTCTGGCATCCAAATGGCCATGAGCCAACCAGTGAGCTGGAGCCCCACCTGCCACCAAAGCCAGACAGGCTGGTGTCTGTTGTGGGCACAATCCCATAGAGAGGAAGAAATAACTTTGCACTCTAAAGAGACGGTGACCGAAGCAATCAGAGTAGAGAGGACCTTGTCAGCCATCCCACATGGATATGGTTGTCCAAGGATCAGGGGCTTGTCCCAGTTGAATAGAATCTCTCTCTGCAGAACCCTTGTATTAGACTGCACAAACAGGGCCGCCTCAAAGGTGGACCCCATGAGGCCTGGGACATGCATGCAGGAACGTAAAGAGCATTCAACCACAATGAAACTTCAGTCTGGAGTCTCCAGAGCTTCTTCAGCGAGAGGAACACCTTGGTCTGCACTGAGTTTAGCATCAGGCCCAGACATCCCACATGCCTGGTTGCAGACAAAACAGACATCCAGAGGTTCCACACCCAGTCAAACACGCACAGAGTGTGCATGGTGATCTCCACATTGTCTATCAGTGCAGATTGAGACTCTACTCACAGGAGTGGGTTGGCCAGATAGCATAACACTTCAATCCCTTCCTGTCTCAACCAGGACCGGGGCCAGCAGTGAAGGCCAAATCTAAGGGGAGCACCATAAACTGGTAAGGATTCTCCAACTGCAAAGCACAGGAAGTACTGATGCCCAACTTTGATTTTTGGGGTGTCTTTGAATTCAGTCCTCTGTAGATTGATCATTTTCATTTCCATCAAACAATGGGGCATCCTTAAGTTCCTAACATACTACCCAGTCCATATCAGTATAAATATCCAGCATTATATTTTTCCCCATTGAGATCTAATGTGTTTTCAAAGTGTTCCTTTAATTTTTTTGAGCGGTGTATATTCCTTCAGGTTACTGAATCAATCAAGCCCCAGTGTCCACTCTGTTAAAGGATAAGTGTTAAAAATATACACTGTCACTGTACTAATGACACTGGCTGGGAAGGGGTTAAACATTTAGGGCGATTGAAGGGTTAAATGTGTGCCAAACCAGTGTTTATATGTGTTCTGTGAGGTGCTTTCACCTGCTGATTGACTTATGCTGTGACTAATCACAGACGGTGAGCCAGCGGCGCACACATGTGCCCTATGTACTAGGTCACGTACTAGATAGGTGATTCGGCACAAGTGAGTCGCTCTGCCACCGTACTCCTACGGGAGACGGTCCGCAAGCAGTTAATGTGCCAATAAATGACTGGTTTAACACAATTTTTTTCACAACTTTTTATTTGTTTTGGCTTTTTAAAAATAAAAAATAGAATAATGTAAATTTGAGATAAAAGGTTAGTGGAGTAAACACTTTTGATGGTTAAATAATACATTTTTGTATAGAGACTCTTACATCAGGCCAAAAAGAGTAACAACTGAGAAAGAAAGTGGGATAGCTGGATCTGTTTTCAAAAGAGAGGCAGTTCTTTCAAATGACGGGCAGTTGGTAGGTATGGAACCAGTAAAATGGGTTCTGGCTCATGTGTCCCCTGGGACAGTCAATCATAGTGGTTGCTTGATCAGAAACTCTGCCTCCTATGGTTAAGATCCACTTAAAGTGTTACTAAACAGTAAAATAAGTCTGTATATGCAGTAAAGCATGCTTATTATACTCACTGTGGAACCTAAGGGGTTAATCCTCTGCATTGTGTAAAAATGCTGTTTGATCCTGTCTTCTCTGATCCTCCCCTTCTTCCAGTGTCTCCCTCGTATCTCCTGATAAGACATAGCATGTGGAGATACTGCACAAGCTCAATTTGGTGTGTATTGCTAGAGACATTTTTAAAACATTGGAAGAGTGCATGTGATCAGTACAGGGTCAATCAGCACTGTCCAGACAGGTGGTCAGGGGTTTTGCATCCTCCTAGAACAGAAAGAAAACTACTCCTACAAGCTTTAACCAGTGCTCTGCTGAACACTGATAGAAGTCACAAGACTGCTCTAACTGCTGATGAGAAAAGGTATTTAGCAGTTTATATTTACTAAAATAATTGCATTTCCATGTTCTGTGTACTGTTGGAGACCAGATATAGTGAATGCAGGGTCCGGGGAGACCAGATATAGTGAATGCAGGGTCCTGGGTATAGTAACACTTTAAAGGGCTACCAGGAGGCATCAGCAAGTGGGTAATATGCATGGCATAGCAACACCTCTATAACCATGCCATGCCAAGCTTCAAAGTGTTTTCAGAATTGTTGCTTATCTCATTTCTGTCCTAGAAAGGACAAAACAGATGCTATATAAAAAGAGGAAGATAATCAATTTAAACTTGGAGCATAATAAAATAAAAATACAGACAGTCTATTTTAAAGAGAAGGGAAGTGACATACAGGAGGTGAAATAACCTGATGATAAAAGATTTCAAATCACCTAACAGATAAAAGATTTGCATAGAAATAATGGAGAATAATAGCTGGGTCTACAGCAGAAAGAAAAGGGTGACTGAAAATTCATTACATGCAGTTACCAAGAAGTGCAGCGATAAACCAGTGAGCTGGAGGAGCACACAAAACCACAAATCTTCAAAGGTTCTCAGGAACCCCATTTAGTGTTTTGAGAATGAGAGGTCAAGGAAAATGGATGTTGTGCAACTTTCTACTGATCACAGGTACATTTCTGTGTATGTCCAAGCCTTCACAGCTATCTCTTAAATATCTGTGCATTAAGTTTAGTACTTCAATATTTGTGTAAATTAGGTAGAAAAATTGTATAAATGAATTGTCTTATTTGATAATATGTTGTTTAAGAGAATTTTAGATGGAGATCAGTAAGCTATATACACTAGAAGGCCAGAAGTAAAAAGGTGTGCAGAGGATCCTCAGATCATACAGACTCCTTTTGGAAGTTTTATACTGAAGTTAATAAATAGACATAACCCAATGAAACACGTTACATAGTTTGCGCTCATTTAACAGGCATTGCTTCTTTGCATTTGAAAAACATTGTAAATATACGATATGTTAACCACAGTTCAGCAGATTCCCATTTACTTCAATTGTTTAGGGTAGATGACCCCCCCAACACCCCATTTTTCATTGTTCCTTGTTCAGCACTTGAAACTATTATAGCAATAATATACAGTATCTTAGGTTGCAGCTTCTTAATGATCTGCCCAGGGGCGGACTGACCATTTGGAAACTCGGGCACTGCCCGAGGGCCCGGGGTCAGTAGGGGGCCCCATGAGATGCCCCTGGTACATTTTTCATAGGCTTTTTAGAGTTTGGGAAAGGACACAGGGGCCCCATGATCCCCTATTGCCCGGGGGCCCCATGAGTTGTCAGTCCGCCCCTGGATCTGCCGCATGCACGAGACCTGTACTCATCATGTTAGAGTTGGTTAGTTTTTGTTCAATCATTTGTGTTGTTGTTTATTGTACAGTATTTTCACAAAACCGATATTTGTGAACTTCTGGCTGTTTGCATCACATCTTTTTCATTTCAATATGTCTTTATTAAAGTTTTAAATGAAATAGGTAATGACTTGTACAGCGCAATGCTATGTCAAATGATCATGTTACAAACAAAAAAGACAAAACAATAAGCAAAATGAACATCCAGAAAGATAATAACAAATACATAAACATAAGATAGGAGCAATGTTAATGTTATTCTTTATATATACAGTATACAACAATTCAGAAAAGGCACATTGGTGATAATACACAGATCAATCAAGAGAATTACCCTACAATTCATACCATTGTGACCACAGTTTCCACAAAGAGGATATGACCCTGTGGTGGATGCGAATATAGTTTCATAGTGAAAATGTAGATGAATTGTACTAATCACTTTATTAATTGGGGGAGAGGAGGATGATTTCCAATGTCTAAGCAATGGCATTCTAGCTGCTAATAGGACATTTGTAACTATTGTTTGTAAGGAAGGAGGGATATGTTCTATTCCTAGATTTAAGATAGCTAGACTTGGAGAAATTTGTAATGAAATAGAGGTAATTTTAGATAAAATTTCAAAAATCGTCAGTCCGAATTTAGCTAAATATTTGCATGCCCAAAATTGGTGGTACAAGGTGCCCACTTGTTCACATCCTCTCCAACAAAATTTAGATGAGGCAACATCAAATTTGGAAATGCAGTGGAGTGTTAAATACCAGTGTACGTAAATTTTTTGCATCAGTCCCCAGAGATTGACATTTCTAGTGGCTTTATAGATAGATTGAAATGCATATTCCCATTTATTAGAGGCAAAGGTTGCTCCCACATCTGTTTCCCATGATAAAAAGGATGGGGATTTTGAGAAAAGAGTTTTTATCTTGTAAAGAAGGTGACAGGAAGGTGACAGGAAAATAATGGGTTGTGCTGAAAATAGGAAGCAATCTGCATATAAGTATAATATTCCTTATGGGATATCTAATATTCTTATTGAAAATCCTGGAAGGATTTCAGGAAATCATTTTTAAATAGGTCATGCAGCCACCGAATACCTTTGTTGGTCCAGTTAATTAGGAATATATTAGGGATCAGCAAGCTACATACTGACAGCGGAATAAAAAGAATAGAAGCTTGGGCAGTTGTGGGTAGAGTTCTGAGCATGTTCCATGCATGTAAAGAGGCTTGGATAGTAGGTGATAAATGATGTGCATTATATGGTTTTAGGAAGTTTAGGAACAGAAAACTTAATATGCTTTTTCCTGGTGTCAATTCCGTCTCTATTTCTGCCCGTAGTGATGAGTAAACCAACCTTTAAGGTCAACAATTTGACCAAATAGTAATCTTTAATGGCTACATGACCTAGACATCCTGCTTTTCTATGCTTAATAAAGCACAGCAAGCATTTTTACCCCGCCAGAGATATTGATTCAAAATAGATAGTAGAGAAGTAAAGTAGGAGTTAGACACTGGTATGGACATTGACCCGAAAAGATACAATTGAGGTAGAATAAGCATTTTAAATGCTGCTAGTCTACCTGACCAGGAAAGTTCAAGCAGAGCATAGTTTCTGAACATTATTTTCTTTAAAAAGTAAGTCGACTGATTTAGTGAGTGCCGCTCTTAAATAGGTTATACCAGTATCATTCCACATGAAAGAAAATTGTGATTGAAATTTGTGTTTAACATGAGGGGGTAGGCCCAAATCTAATATATAGGACTTATTTGTATTCACATTATAGTAAGATATTGCTTTGAATAGTTGTAAAGATTTTGCACCGCTACCAGGGAAGTCTCAGTGTTGGTTAGCATAAGAATAACGTCATCTGCAAGAAGAATGATGACGTGGTTGTGATTACCAATTTGTACTCCGTAGATATCTGGGTGGGATCTAATTTAAGTGACTAGTGGTTCCATAAGTAAATTAAAAATTAAAAGAGACAGCCCTGTTGTGTGCTATTAGTAATCAAAAAGGGTTTTGATAACATACCTGATGTATAGACCTGGGCAGAAGGGCATGTATAAAGAGCCAATATAGCAGATAGTATACGACCATCAAATCCGAATTTGAAGAATACTCCGGCTAGATATGTCCAGTGGATCCTGCCAATGCCTTCTCAGCATCTAATGCCAGAAATAGAGAAGGCGTTTTAGTGTGTTTGGCAAAATGGAGAACATTTATCACTCTTCTAGTGGAGTCAGATGTTTGCCTGTTTTTAGTAAATCCCGATTGATTGGGGTGAATTAAAGTAGGTAAGATGTCTACCAACCAGAAGGCTAAGAGTTTGGCATATAGTTTTAGATCCGTGTTTAAAAGGGATATGGGCCGAAAGTTTTGGGGTGTATTAGGATCCTTCCCTGGGTTTGGTAGAGTGATAATACGAGTATTAAGCATCTCCTAAAGGGAAATAAGAGGAGGCAGCAGCAGAACTATAACATGTGGGTCATACGTAGGATTGCCATCAGGCTAGAGTAGGTGGCCCCGGTAATGATGGGGGTACCTGTGATTTAAGTCTATTACTGAGCATGCGGTGTGGTTTATTAGAAAACTCATAAAAATTTTGCCTAGCCCAAGCGAGAGACTGGGTGGTTTTATGTAGGTCCACAGCTTGAATTTTATACTGTATATGGGAAACCTGCCAAAGCTGAATTATAGACGGGTAAGCTAGCAATCTTCATTCGGCTAAGGATAGTTGGCATAAGAGAGATTGTCTGGCGCAAACAGAGGCCTTCTTTAAAGTCATGATGTTGTTCTGAGCACAGAAAACTCTTGTTGAGGTGCCAGTGGCAGACCTTGGGGGGGAACCAGGAAGAAGGAGATCAAGCGTCAGTGAGGCATGATCTGACCATGTCATCAGGTTGATTGCAGAGGAGACCAAAAAGGGAATTAGGGGGGCTGTGGCAAAGAAATAATCCAGACGAGAGAACATTCGATGTGGATTGGAATAGAACGTGTACTGCCTGTGGAGAGGATGTTTGACCCGCCAGGCATCAAAAAAACGATGTTCCCTGTTCAATTTATGAAATGCCATGGAGGAAGAGCATATTCTCCTCGACGGGGTTGGTGCAAAAAGGACCTTCCTATTTTTGTGAGGGGACATAACCAGATTAAAATCCCCCCAACAATCATGCATGGAGTGGATAGGGAGCACAATTTATCTACTGTTTGAGAATGAAATGACAGCTGACCAGAGTTTGGTGCATACAAGTTCAAAAGCACAACTGGGGAACCCTCGTACATACATTCCAGCAGTACATAACAACCAAGTCGGTCAACCTGAAAGGAGGAGACCCGCAGGGAGTAGTTTTTCCTAATCAAAATACCGTATTTGCCGGCGTATAAGACGACTTTTTACCCCTTAAAAATCTTCTCAAAAGTCGGGGGTCGTCTTATACGCCGGTATAACATGACATGACACTTTTTAGGGGGGCGGCGCGGTGCCGCCGCCGCCCCCCCCCTTCCCCTAACGGAAGGGACACTAAGTACAGGGGTGGGCAGGGGCTATTTCTTACCTGGTTCCGGTCCCACGACGATCCGGTCCAGGAAGCGCGGCTGCGCCTTCAGTTCGGCTACTGGATGTTCGCGCGGCTGCTCGGCTCCGCCTCCTCACCAGCGATTGGCCACCAGAACTGTAGCTCAGGAAAGGCACACAGGCGGCCAATCACCGGCGAGAGGGTGGAGCCGAGCGGCCGCGCGAAAATCGAGTGCAGGACCAGCAGGTAAGTGGTCAGTGTAGAGGTGCTGCTGCAACCACATATGCTGGCTGCAGCAGCACCATACGAGAACAGAGTCAGCAAGTGTCAGTGGGAGGAATAGTGCCCCATCATTGGTGTCACTGATACCAATGATGGGGCACTATTCCTCCCACTGATACCAATGATGGGGCACTATTCCTCCCGCTGATACCTATGATGGGGCACTATTCCTCCCACTGACACCAACGATGGGGCACTATTCCTCCCCCCCACTGACACCAATGATGGGGCACTATTCCCCCCCCCACTGACACCAACGATGGGGCACTATTCCACCCCCCACTGACACCAATGATGGGGCACTATTCCACCCCCACTGACACCAATGATGGGGCACTATTCCTCCCCCCCACTGACACCAACGATGGGGCACTATTCCCCCCCCCACTGACACCAACGATGGGGCACTATTTCCCCCCCCCCCACTGACACCAACGATGGGGCACTATTCCACCCCCCACTGACACCAATGATGGGGCACTATTCCACCCCCACTGACACCAATGATGGGGCACTATTCCTCCCCCCCACTGACACCAATGATGGGGCACTATTCCACCCCCCACTGACACCAACGATGGGGCACTATTCCACCCCCCACTGACACCAATGATGGGACACCATTCCTCCCACTGACACCAATGTTGGGACACTATTCCTCCTACTGACACCAATGATGGGGCACCATTCCCCCCACTGATACTAATGATGGGACACTATTCCCCCCACTGATACCAATGATGGGGCACTATTCCCCCCACTGATACCGATGATGGGGCACTATTCCTCCCACTGGTGTGCACTGGAAGAGGGGTAGTCTTATACGGCGAGTATAGCCCAAACACTACATTTTAGCAGGAAAAGTAGGGGGGTCGTCTTATACGCCCAGTCGTCTTATACGCCGGCAAATACGGTAGCTACTCCGGCTTTCCTAGAGGGATCAAAAGCCGAACAGGATTGCAGAAAACTCTTAGAGGCAAAACGAAAAGAGCCATCCTGTTTGAAGTGAGTTTCTTGAACAAATATGATATCTCCTGAGGATCTGAACTCCTTCAGAGCCATCCGCCGTTTTTGGAGTTAAGACCCTTAACATTATATGACAACAGCCTTAAAGCCATCATGTAACAGTAATGGGCATAACAGCTGTGTAACCTGAGGATACAGAAAAATTGTCATCAATGTGGCAAAACAAGAAATAACACAAAAGGAAAACCAGGTGATTAGCATGGCAACAGGTCTATCACAAACAGGTACATTACTCAAAACAAAGCCCATAGGGATTACGGCTAGAAACAAAGATATTATCAGAGATATATACCCGGGACATTGTAAATATCCCAGGTCATCAGGACCAAAGGTCCGACGCAGAAAGGAACAACACGGCAGCATTTCCAACATGACAGGCGCCTACCTCAGCATTTGGTAGCAATGGTAGTCAGAGCACATCAATGTGAAAAAATGTTAAAACAGTAAAACACACATGGGATTAGGACAACCCCACTAGCAGGGCGGGAAACCTGATACAGGGAAGAGTCAGGTGATGGGGCCCACCGAGCCAGGGATTTGAGGCCTTTGAGGAGAAATCCTCTCCTCCCAGGCTTAGCGAGTGTCCAGGTCTGGCGTGGAGTAGAAGAAGGCCTGGATGGTGGAGGTGGTTGTGAAATGGACTCTTCAGGCAGAGGAGGAAGTCACAACTGTTTAAGGAAGGAGTCTGCCTCATGCAGTTCACGAAGAATGACTTGGGTATTATCCTTGGAGACAACAAGCTTGAAAGGAAATCCCCACCGATAAGCAACATGATGTTGCTGAAGATGAGTGGTAACCAGTTTAAAAACCCACCAGGGTTTGCCAGGGTAATGGAGGACAGATCACAGAAGAGTTGGAGCCTGTCTCCTTTAAATTTTATAGAGGACTTGTTGCGTGTAGAAGGGAGCAAGGCTTCTTTGATGTTAAAGTAGTGAAACCGGATAATAACATCTATAGGTCTAGTGCACTCCGGAGATTTCGGGCCCAGTGACCTATGGACCCGATTCATTCAGCAATCAGTATCAGGGACCTTGAGGGCCCAATGTGGAAAATAAAGACAATAGATAACGCTGAAGACGAGAGTCAGAGACCGTTTAGGAAATGCCGCAAACCCGAATATTTTGACAGTGTTCCCTGTTCTCCAGATCTTCCTGTTGGAGCTGTAATTGGGACATGGAATGTTTCAGATTCGCATTATCCTCTTCTAGAACATGGACATATTGCACCAAGTCAACAAATTTTGACTCAAGGTGGTCAATGCGGTCCCCCAATTGGGTAATCTCCCCCCTAAGCTCCTGAGTAAGTTTCCCAATTTCAGCAGAAATAGTGCGAGAAATATTAGGAATACTTGTAGTTTTTCCTCCAAGAAATCCACTGTCAAAGAGGAAGCCTTCTGGGTGGGATGCTGAGCAGCAGGGATGTCCGTGTCCGCCCCCTCCATCTCTGCAGCCCCTCCGAAGCTCATCGTTGGGCTGCCGCTGCTACTGGAGGCCGGGGATTCAGGCCTAGTAAGGAATCTGTCTAGGAGGGAAGGCGGGGGTATGGCGTGGGCAGTTTCCAGTGCCCGATTTTTCCCATATGGCTAGCAGGATGTGCCTAGACAAGGAAAGGACTCTCCAAGGATCTGTGGTTGCCGTGGAAGCAGAGCGGGAGGACCGGGAAAGCCGAGGGTCACCGGAGGAAGATTATTATGCGGCCGCCATCTTGGTCCGCTGCACATGCGCCGCCACCCCCCCCCCTTCCCGCAGAGTCTTTAAGTTCTGTAATTAGATTAAAGGCTATTGTGTCCTGTATTGCGAGTAGAACTCCCCCTAGAAGATATGAGGAACGTTACGATGGGAACATTTTGGAGGTTTCTGATGGTTAAAATGTGTTTCTTGCACACACAAAACGTCACATTTAAATTTTAGAGCTTCCTTCCAAAGGGACGAGCACTTGGCAGGATAATTTGGTCTCTTTGCATTAACTGATAGAAACACAGTAGACATATTGCCAATAGCAGTCTTTGTGGTCAACCTAAGGTGTTGGTTGGTGCTCGGTTAAGCAAGACACTATGTGAGTATTCACTATTAGTTGATGAGTCTGTATATATCTTCCAAAGATAAAATTTGTAAGGCCTTTAACAAAGTTGCTCTGATTATAGAAGTGTAAATCAGAAGGTAAAAACAACACAACCACAAGAGAGTGGTTAAAAAAACCATCATGTGAAAATAGATAACTAAGAAATGGGGATCAAATGATCCATGTAAAGTATGTTACTGTTCAAACTTGGAGGAGGGGATAAAGTCTGTTAGCAAGTGCTCCGATAGACTGCCCTCTGAACATCCGTTGTCAAAAGTAGAATCTCTCAGACAGGATCTTCAGCTTGTGAGCAGGGGCGGACTGACCATTTGGGAACTCGGGCACTGCCCGAGGGCCCGGGGTCAGTAAGGGGCTCCATGAGATGCCCCTGGTACCTTTTTCATAGGCTTTTTTGAGTTTGGGCAAGGACACGGGCCCCATGATCCCCTATTGCCCGGGGGCCCCATGAGTTGTCAGTCCGCCCCTGCTTGTGAGTGATTAGATAGAGGCTGCTGAGAAGCAATGGATGTTGAGCTGAAGGCAGGGTGGTTCTTCCTGATAGGAGAAGAAGAATCAGTCGTGATTACCCTGGTTTTCAAAAGCTGCAGCCCTTTCTCCAGAGAAAAAATTGTATGAGTAACACCATTTTTGAACACCAGTAGCTTAGATGGATTGCCCCATTTATATATAATTTTATGGTTCAGCAAAGCCTTAGTAATTGTATTTTTTCCTGAGTTGCATAGTATATTGTGATAGATCAGAAAAAAATTGTAGATTGACATATGGAGAAGGTAGAGGCTCAGTAGCACAGTACTTAGCCATCAGTTGGTCTTTGACTTGAAATAAAATGGATATGCATCAATACATCTATGGGGAAATC
The DNA here is from genome assembly GCF_062004578.1 of Staurois parvus. Taxonomy (NCBI): domain Eukaryota; kingdom Metazoa; phylum Chordata; class Amphibia; order Anura; family Ranidae; genus Staurois; species Staurois parvus. The sequence goes on along the minus strand of NW_028319124.1, from coordinate 49,125 downwards.
TTCAGGGATGAAGGACGGTCTTGGTAAGCGGTGGATCCTGTCTATAATCAGCTCAGATTCAGATGCATCAGGTAGTATGGTTTTAAATAGGTCACACGTATAGCGGTGGAGATCATGCGGTTGCACTGATTCAGGAATGCCTCTTTTTTTAGATTGTTTTGCCTAGACCTATCTTCTAGGTCAGCAAGTTTAGTCTCTATCCATTCGTATTCGTCTACATTATCATCATGTGCATCTACAAGATCATCGATGGTGTGAGCAAATTCATCCACCTTGTTTTTCATATGTTCAACTCTGGAACCTATGGCCTGTATTTCCTCTTTAAATTGTTTAGTGATATGCAAGATATCAGCATGTAGTGTCCCAACAAGTGAAATAAACATATCTTTCAAGGTGGTATCTAATACAGGCTGGTTGGCTGTAGGGAAGGTAGTGATGGAATCTGGAAGCTCCCTTGTGTCAATTGGTGAGTTTTAGCAATGATTAAGCTCACCTAGCATATCGCTATCTTCATCCAGTCTGAGCCTGGACTTGGCAGGGCTACCCATCATAGGCGTAGAGGCTGCTGGGGATGGTGAGGTTCCAGAAGAACTTCTATAGGGAGATCCATGAGAGCGGCCTGCAGAGGATGAGTGTCGGCTGCCACAAGGAGGGGAAGATTGACCTGAGCCATCTTGGTGATTTCCCTTGACGGCCTGGTGGATGAATGCCATAAAATTTTTCGGTCCTGGGTCTTCCTTTTTTTGCGGGGCATATCTCCGCTGTGTGCAGGAGCTAAACTGCTTTGAATGCGAGCAGTACTGCAGCTTGTGAGAGCTGCTGGGCGTTGTTGTCCTCCACAGATGGCCAGAGCTCCCGGTCTATGCCGCCATCTTGTGCGAACACTAGCCACGCATCACATCTTTTTTAATAGCTTTTTTGTGATCACACACATCTGTGACATCAACCAATCACACATGCGTGCGACATCAAATTCCAATTTTTTTGTCACACGGCTTTTTTAAACACAGTTTTTTTTAAAAAAATTCACTTTAATGTATTATAATACAAAAAGTACAATTTATAACCCAAGTTTTTTGTAAAATCTAAAAGATGACGTTACGCTGAGTAAATAGATATATAACATGTCACTCTTTAAAATTGAGCACACTCATAGAACCAGTATTTGTGCATTTCTGGCTGTGACACATCTCTTTGAATAGCTTTTTTGTGATCACACACGTCTGTGACATCAACCAATGACACACATCTGTGACATCAAATTCCTAATTCAATCCTGTCCTTTCCATCAGCCAATCACATAGACTGTAACATTGGACTCCCAGACTTTCAATGCAACCACCTCTTCCATCAGCCAATAATTGTGACATTGGATTCCCACACCTCCAATCTAAGCCCACCTCTTCCATCAGCCATTCAGACAGGGCTATAATATAATAAAAGCTAAGGATCTGAAAACTCGGATAGATCCACTCCACATCACAGCCATATAAAATTGTAGAGGTGAGCAGCAAGTAATTTCCACTAGTGATCTGAAAACACTGTTCATTCACACCTATGCACATGTGAATCTGCGTGTTTTAACCACTAAAAATCTGTATTTTTTGCTAGAAAATTACTTAGAACCACCAAACATTATATCGTTTTTTAGCAGAGGCGCTAGAGAATAAAATGGTGGTTGTTGCAATTTTTTATGTTACATGGTATTTGCACAGTGGTTTTTTAAACACAGGTTTTTTGGAGGGTGGTTTACACTTTAATGAATTTTAATGTAAATGACACAATATAACCCAATTTTTTTGGTAAAATTTAACAGTTGATATTACATCAAGTAAATAGACAATCAAACATGTCGCGCTTTAAAATTGTGCACGCTCGTAGAATTGGTTTGAATACAGCGTTGCATAACCACGCAATTGTCAGTTAAAGTAGCACAGTGCCGAATAGCAAAAAATGGCCTGGCCATGAAGGGGGGTAAAACCTTCCGAAGTGCAAGTGGTTAAAGGGATTGCAAACAAATTAAAAAGTGATATGAATATGTTTAGGCTTATATGAGATTTTATTGGTTGGGTTTAGATATACTTTAGTTGCAATCTGTTTACCCTATAGTTGCTGTGTAGTCCTCATGCACACGGGACATTTTTACAGCTGCTTGTTTTGGCTTTTGACATTTTTTTTCTACAGCTAGTAAACGCCCCCAGCATGTTATCCTATGTGTCCATGCACACATAGACGGTAATCAACGTATTTTGGCAGGGACGTTGTTTGGCTGCAAAAAAACCCCCAGAACTAGTGGGTTTCTAGAGGAGTTTTTCAGCTGTAAAAACACTCTCACGCTGAAAAACGTGGTGAAATGTGGTAAAAAACTGCAAACCAAGGTTTTTGGACTTTTTTTGACAAAGAAAAAAAAATATTTTTTTGTGGTAAAAAAAAAACACTAACAAATGCAACTGTGGAAAAATGCAGGAAAATGCAGCTAAACTCGCCAAAACGCTGCTAAACACTAATGCAAAAACACTAAAAAAAGCTGAAAAACTCACGTTTTTAACGTGACTTTACACAGCTAATGTTACTAGCGTTATCAAAACACCCTGCGTGCATGGAGCCTAATAACGTGACATTTCCTTCTAGCACAGAACTCTACATATCTGTACATGGGATCTCATATCAGTACAGCCAGTATGGTACAATGTGGTCTGAAACCTCAAAAGTTCCCTGATATTATCACAGAATTCTTCAATTAGCTAAGTTTGCGCTTTAAATTATAGTTGGTCTATTTGGTGATATATATGCAGGTCTGTAACTATGTGTAATGGGGCCCCATAGCAAAAGCTATGACAAATCTCAATGACAAATCCTCCAGCGATACAGAATACATTCTTTTTCATTTTATTGGTAATTGTATAGAGGACCCCAAACTTTATATCATGTACCTTAATTTCATCCAAATGTTCTTACCAAATGCCACAGCTACCTCATTGTGTATGCTCTAAGGGCCCTTTACGTTTGGGTCCCCTAACTGTTCATGGATAAGGATACATTGAAGGTTTTATTGTGAGTGTATTTTGTATTTTAGGATCTTTAGCTGCACTTTTAGTATCTCTGTTTGTAATGTTGATTTGTTTTCAGGGGATCTTTGTTCTTACCTAGACTGTTATAACTTATTCTGAGAGTAACATGTTGGCTGCAAGTGCTGACCTCTCTTTTTTACCCACATGGAAGAAAAATATATTTTAAATATATTTTAAAAATATTCTTCCCAAATATATTGACATATAGTTGAAATACTGCAATTTTATATTTATATATATATATATATATATATATATATATATATATATATATATATATATACTGTATGTTGAAATGCTTTTTTATTACAAAATATATGAAAATATTTTTAAACATACATTTTCAAATATACTGTATGTCTTTAAAAATACATTGAATCTACATTTTTGGAATGCATTTACAAATATATGTAAAAATATATGCTAAAATGCCTTCTTTATATGTAAAAAAAAATCTGAAGAATATGTTTAATAAATATATATTTTTAAAAATATTTTTCATATATTTTGCAATAATAAAAATGCATTTCTACATGCAGTATATATATTTATATATATACAGTATATATATATATATATATATATATTGGAATATGGCCAAAATTGTAGAATTTCAAATATATGTCAATATAGTTTGGAAGAATATTTTTAAAATACATTTCAAATATATTTTTGTTCCATGTGGGTATGTCTGATATTCTGATTCAATGGCTTCAAGCATACCATCCTAGTGTAAATAACCAGATCACAATTTCATATATCACTATGACTTCCCTTGCTGCATGCTGGTTCCACAGCAGTGGCACCAAAGGGATGACATTCTCAGAAGACTATCAGTAATGGCAGCCCACATATTTCTCATTGTGCAGCTTTGATTTTGTCAAGGTCAGTTCTGAGTATCTTTAGTATACTGTATAAAGTGAGCCCCCTTCTTTCCATTTCTACAAATTGCCCTGTTTCTTTCATCTTCTTTCATGTCTTTTCTTCATTATTCTAGGCTTGTCTTTGAAAGAATGGAAGCCTTGGACCCTCTTTGAGATTTTTCTTTCTGTCCCCCATCAATGAGAGCTCCCTGTACTTCCAGTCCAATTAGAAAGAACAGGAAGATAGTGGAAATCTCCCCAAATCTCCTAAAGGCAAATCGCTCATTTGACAGATGTCACTGGCACAAGTGGTCCTATTGGATGATGTCCCTCTACTCTTGTTCTAGTGATGACTACTTTTTCTCCTGGTGACAATGGTCATGGGGATAATATTGAGTCTATATCTCCCCAAAAGGTACCTACACAGTATTAAAAACATGTCAGAGGTTCTAATTCTTCTCTACTCTATCACTATGCAAAACTAAAAAAAATAAGTTTTTGCTGAAGTTCTACTTATACCATGCACTGTGGGGCACTGTGTTATCAAAAATAGTGCATGCCGTTGTGTCCCATCATGTGTTTGGCTCCCCTTTGTCTCCTGCAGTCACTGCTGCAGGAGAGAGGAGGGAGAGCCAACAGCGGCTGGGCTATGGGAACCTATGGGTGACATCATGGCTCCTGAAATTCAGAGATCTTTTTTACACAGGTTAGGCAGGATAAGTGGGGGGGGGGAGGTAACATTCTGGGAATAGGTATATTTAGCATTTTCTATCACTTTAGTGGTTGAGAAGAAAAATATACATAACACATATTCTGCCCTTTCACCATGTGAAGAAATCTTTAACCAGTATGTTTTCACTGCACTCAACTTTGATTGTATTTTGCATTGTTTTTTCTGGTGGTTTTTGTGTAGTTATCAAACTTTGGGAAATTATATATTCATCTTCATGCAATGTTTATTTTTTAAGTGATTGTAAAGTCTTCTTTAAAAAAAGAAATAAAAAAGAAAGAAAAACATGTTATACTTACCTGTTCTGTACAAATGAATTGCACACAGCAGCCCCAAACCTCCTATTCTTGGGTCTCCTGCTGCTGCTCTCAGATACTCCTCTTCTTTGTGTGCCCCCATAGCAAGCCGCTTGGTATTGGGGCAAACCTGCGGGCTCACTCCCGAACCGCACTGCCTGCATCCACAAACACAGACAGTGTGGCCAATGGCTCCTGCTGCTCTCAGCCAAACCTGTGATAGTGGGAAGAAGGTAGACAGCCTCTACAGACCACCTTGTTTTTCATATGTTCAACTCTGGAACCTATGGCCTGTATTTCCTCTTTAAATTGTTTAGTGATATGCAAGATATCAGCATGTAGTGTCCCAACAAGTGAAATAAACATATCTTTCAAGGTGGTATCTAATACAGGCTGGTTGGCTGTAGGGAAGGTAGTGATGGAATCTGGAAGCTCCCTTGTGTCAATTGGTGAGTTTTAGCAATGATTAAGCTCACCTAGCATATCGCTATCTTCATCCAGTCTGAGCCTGGACTTGGCAGGGCTACCCATCATAGGCGTAGAGGCTGCTGGGGATGGTGAGGTTCCAGAAGAACTTCTATAGGGAGATCCATGAGAGCGGCCTGCAGAGGATGAGTGTCGGCTGCCACAAGGAGGGGAAGATTGACCTGAGCCATCTTGGTGATTTCCCTTGACGGCCTGGTGGATGAATGCCATAAAATTTTTCGGTCATGGGTCTTCCTTTTTTTGCGGGGCATATCTCCGCTGTGTGCAGGAGCTAAACTGCTTTGAATGCGAGCAGTACTGCAGCTTGTGAGAGCTGCTGGGCGTTGTTGTCCTCCACAGATGGCCAGAGCTCCCGGTCTATGCCGCCATCTTGTGCGAACACTAGCCACGCATCACATCTTTTTTAATAGCTTTTTTGTGATCACACACATCTGTGACATCAACCAATCACACATGCGTGCGACATCAAATTCCAATTTTTTTGTCACACGGCTTTTTTAAACACAGTTTTTTTTAAAAAAATTCACTTTAATGTATTATAATACAAAAAGTACAATTTATAACCCAAGTTTTTTGTAAAATCTAAAAGATGACGTTACGCTGAGTAAATAGATATATAACATGTCACTCTTTAAAATTGAGCACACTCATAGAACCAGTATTTGTGCATTTCTGGCTGTGACACATCTCTTTGAATAGCTTTTTTGTGATCACACACGTCTGTGACATCAACCAATGACACACATCTGTGACATCAAATTCCTAATTCAATCCTGTCCTTTCCATCAGCCAATCACATAGACTGTAACATTGGACTCCCAGACTTTCAATGCAACCACCTCTTCCATCAGCCAATAATTGTGACATTGGATTCCCACACCTCCAATCTAAGCCCACCTCTTCCATCAGCCATTCAGACAGGGCTATAATATAATAAAAGCTAAGGATCTGAAAACTCGGATAGATCCACTCCACATCACAGCCATATAAAATTGTAGAGGTGAGCAGCAAGTAATTTCCACTAGTGATCTGAAAACACTGTTCATTCACACCTATGCACATGTGAATCTGCGTGTTTTAACCACTAAAAATCTGTATTTTTTGCTAGAAAATTACTTAGAACCACCAAACATTATATCGTTTTTTAGCAGAGGCGCTAGAGAATAAAATGGTGGTTGTTGCAATTTTTTATGTTACATGGTATTTGCACAGTGGTTTTTTAAACACAGGTTTTTTGGAGGGTGGTTTACACTTTAATAAATTTTAATGTAAATGACACAATATAACCCAATTTTTTTGGTAAAATTTAACAGTTGATATTACATCAAGTAAATAGACAATCAAACATGTCGCGCTTTAAAATTGTGCACGCTCGTAGAATTGGTTTGAATACAGCGTTGCATAACCACGCAATTGTCAGTTAAAGTAGCACAGTGCCGAATAGCAAAAAATGGCCTGGCCATGAAGGGGGGTAAAACCTTCCGAAGTGCAAGTGGTTAAAGGGATTGCAAACAAATTAAAAAGTGATATGAATATGTTTAGGCTTATATGAGATTTTATTGGTTGGGTTTAGATATACTTTAGTTGCAATCTGTTTACCCTATAGTTGCTGTGTAGTCCTCATGCACACGGGACATTTTTACAGCTGCTTGTTTTGGCTTTTGACATTTTTTTTCTACAGCTAGTAAACGCCCCCAGCATGTTATCCTATGTGTCCATGCACACATAGACGGTAATCAACGTATTTTGGCAGGGACGTTGTTTGGCTGCAAAAAAAACCCCAGAACTAGTGGGTTTCTAGAGGAGTTTTTCAGCTGTAAAAACACTCTCACGCTGAAAAACGTGGTGAAATGTGGTAAAAAACTGCAAACCAAGGTTTTTGGACTTTTTTTGACAAAGAAAAAAAAATATTTTTTTGTGGTAAAAAAAAAACACTAACAAATGCAACTGTGGAAAAATGCAGGAAAATGCAGCTAAACTCGCCAAAACGCTGCTAAACACTAATGCAAAAACACTAAAAAAAGCTGAAAAACTCACGTTTTTAACGTGACTTTACACAGCTAATGTTACTAGCGTTATCAAAACACCCTGCGTGCATGGAGCCTAATAACGTGACATTTCCTTCTAGCACAGAACTCTACATATCTGTACATGGGATCTCATATCAGTACAGCCAGTATGGTACAATGTGGTCTGAAACCTCAAAAGTTCCCTGATATTATCACAGAATTCTTCAATTAGCTAAGTTTGCGCTTTAAATTATAGTTGGTCTATTTGGTGATATATATGCAGGTCTGTAACTATGTGTAATGGGGCCCCATAGCAAAAGCTATGACAAATCTCAATGACAAATCCTCCAGCGATACAGAATACATTCTTTTTCATTTTATTGGTAATTGTATAGAGGACCCCAAACTTTATATCATGTACCTTAATTTCATCCAAATGTTCTTACCAAATGCCACAGCTACCTCATTGTGTATGCTCTAAGGGCCCTTTACGTTTGGGTCCCCTAACTGTTCATGGATAAGGATACATTGAAGGTTTTATTGTGAGTGTATTTTGTATTTTAGGATCTTTAGCTGCACTTTTAGTATCTCTGTTTGTAATGTTGATTTGTTTTCAGGGGATCTTTGTTCTTACCTAGACTGTTATAACTTATTCTGAGAGTAACATGTTGGCTGCAAGTGCTGACCTCTCTTTTTTACCCACATGGAAGAAAAATATATTTTAAATATATTTTAAAAATATTCTTCCCAAATATATTGACATATAGTTGAAATACTGCAATTTTATATTTCAATATATATATATATATATATATATATATATATATAATATATATATATATATATATATATATATATACTGTATGTTGAAATGCTTTTTTATTACAAAATATATGAAAATATTTTTAAACATACATTTTCAAATATACTGTATGTCTTTAAAAATACATTGAATCTACATTTTTGGAATGCATTTACAAATATATGTAAAAATATATGCTAAAATGCCTTCTTTATATGTAAAAAAAAATCTGAAGAATATGTTTAATAAATATATATTTTTAAAAATATTTTTCATATATTTTGCAATAATAAAAATGCATTTCTACATGCAGTATATATATTTATATATATACAGTATATATATATATATATATATATATATATATTGGAATATGGCCAAAATTGTAGAATTTCAAATATATGTCAATATAGTTTGGAAGAATATTTTTAAAATACATTTCAAATATATTTTTGTTCCATGTGGGTATGTCTGATATTCTGATTCAATGGCTTCAAGCATACCATCCTAGTGTAAATAACCAGATCACAATTTCATATATCACTATGACTTCCCTTGCTGCATGCTGGTTCCACAGCAGTGGCACCAAAGGGATGACATTCTCAGAAGACTATCAGTAATGGCAGCCCACATATTTCTCATTGTGCAGCTTTGATTTTGTCAAGGTCAGTTCTGAGTATCTTTAGTATACTGTATAAAGTGAGCCCCCTTCTTTCCATTTCTACAAATTGCCCTGTTTCTTTCATCTTCTTTCATGTCTTTTCTTCATTATTCTAGGCTTGTCTTTGAAAGAATGGAAGCCTTGGACCCTCTTTGAGATTTTTCTTTCTGTCCCCCATCAATGAGAGCTCCCTGTACTTCCAGTCCAATTAGAAAGAACAGGAAGATAGTGGAAATCTCCCCAAATCTCCTAAAGGCAAATCGCTCATTTGACAGATGTCACTGGCACAAGTGGTCCTATTGGATGATGTCCCTCTACTCTTGTTCTAGTGATGACTACTTTTTCTCCTGGTGACAATGGTCATGGGGATAATATTGAGTCTATATCTCCCCAAAAGGTACCTACACAGTATTAAAAACATGTCAGAGGTTCTAATTCTTCTCTACTCTATCACTATGCAAAACTAAAAAAAATAAGTTTTTGCTGAAGTTCTACTTATACCATGCACTGTGGGGCACTGTGTTATCAAAAATAGTGCATGCCGTTGTGTCCCATCATGTGTTTGGCTCCCCTTTGTCTCCTGCAGTCACTGCTGCAGGAGAGAGGAGGGAGAGCCAACAGCGGCTGGGCTATGGGAACCTATGGGTGACATCATGGCTCCTGAAATTCAGAGATCTTTTTTACACAGGTTAGGCAGGATAAGTGGGGGGGGGGAGGTAACATTCTGGGAATAGGTATATTTAGCATTTTCTATCACTTTAGTGGTTGAGAAGAAAGATATACATAACACATATTCTGCCCTTTCACCATGTGAAGAAATCTTTAACCAGTATGTTTTCACTGCACTCAACTTTGATTGTATTTTGCATTGTTTTTTCTGGTGGTTTTTGTGTAGTTATCAAACTTTGGGAAATTATATATTCATCTTCATGCAATGTTTATTTTTTAAGTGATTGTAAAGTCTTCTTTAAAAAAAGAAATAAAAAAGAAAGAAAAACATGTTATACTTACCTGTTCTGTACAAATGAATTGCACACAGCAGCCCCAAACCTCCTATTCTTGGGTCTCCTGCTGCTGCTCTCAGATACTCCTCTTCTTTGTGTGCCCCCATAGCAAGCCGCTTGGTATTGGGGCAAACCTGCGGGCTCACTCCCGAACCGCACTGCCTGCATCCACAAACACAGACAGTGTGGCCAATGGCTCCTGCTGCTCTCAGCCAAACCTGTGATAGTGGGAAGAAGGTAGACAGCCTCTACAGACCACCTTGTTTTTCATATGTTCAACTCTGGAACCTATGGCCTGTATTTCCTCTTTAAATTGTTTAGTGATATGCAAGATATCAGCATGTAGTGTCCCAACAAGTGAAATAAACATATCTTTCAAGGTGGTATCTAATACAGGCTGGTTGGCTGTAGGGAAGGTAGTGATGGAATCTGGAAGCTCCCTTGTGTCAATTGGTGAGTTTTAGCAATGATTAAGCTCACCTAGCATATCGCTATCTTCATCCAGTCTGAGCCTGGACTTGGCAGGGCTACCCATCATAGGCGTAGAGGCTGCTGGGGATGGTGAGGTTCCAGAAGAACTTCTATAGGGAGATCCATGAGAGCGGCCTGCAGAGGATGAGTGTCGGCTGCCACAAGGAGGGGAAGATTGACCTGAGCCATCTTGGTGATTTCCCTTGACGGCCTGGTGGATGAATGCCATAAAATTTTTCGGTCATGGGTCTTCCTTTTTTTGCGGGGCATATCTCCGCTGTGTGCAGGAGCTAAACTGCTTTGAATGCGAGCAGTACTGCAGCTTGTGAGAGCTGCTGGGCGTTGTTGTCCTCCACAGATGGCCAGAGCTCCCGGTCTATGCCGCCATCTTGTGCGAACACTAGCCACGCATCACATCTTTTTTAATAGCTTTTTTGTGATCACACACATCTGTGACATCAACCAATCACACATGCGTGCGACATCAAATTCCAATTTTTTTGTCACACGGCTTTTTTAAACACAGTTTTTTTTTAAAAAATTCACTTTAATGTATTATAATACAAAAAGTACAATTTATAACCCAAGTTTTTTGTAAAATCTAAAAGATGACGTTACGCTGAGTAAATAGATATATAACATGTCACTCTTTAAAATTGAGCACACTCATAGAACCAGTATTTGTGCATTTCTGGCTGTGACACATCTCTTTGAATAGCTTTTTTGTGATCACACACGTCTGTGACATCAACCAATGACACACATCTGTGACATCAAATTCCTAATTCAATCCTGTCCTTTCCATCAGCCAATCACATAGACTGTAACATTGGACTCCCAGACTTTCAATGCAACCACCTCTTCCATCAGCCAATAATTGTGACATTGGATTCCCACACCTCCAATCTAAGCCCACCTCTTCCATCAGCCATTCAGACAGGGCTATAATATAATAAAAGCTAAGGATCTGAAAACTCGGATAGATCCACTCCACATCACAGCCATATAAAATTGTAGAGGTGAGCAGCAAGTAATTTCCACTAGTGATCTGAAAACACTGTTCATTCACACCTATGCACATGTGAATCTGCGTGTTTTAACCACTAAAAATCTGTATTTTTTGCTAGAAAATTACTTAGAACCACCAAACATTATATCGTTTTTTAGCAGAGGCGCTAGAGAATAAAATGGTGGTTGTTGCAATTTTTTATGTTACATGGTATTTGCACAGTGGTTTTTTAAACACAGGTTTTTTGGAGGGTGGTTTACACTTTAATGAATTTTAATGTAAATGACACAATATAACCCAATTTTTTTGGTAAAATTTAACAGTTGATATTACATCAAGTAAATAGACAATCAAACATGTCGCGCTTTAAAATTGTGCACGCTCGTAGAATTGGTTTGAATACAGCGTTGCATAACCACGCAATTGTCAGTTAAAGTAGCACAGTGCCGAATAGCAAAAAATGGCCTGGCCATGAAGGGGGGTAAAACCTTCCGAAGTGCAAGTGGTTAAAGGGATTGCAAACAAATTAAAAAGTGATATGAATATGTTTAGGCTTATATGAGATTTTATTGGTTGGGTTTAGATATACTTTAGTTGCAATCTGTTTACCCTATAGTTGCTGTGTAGTCCTCATGCACACGGGACATTTTTACAGCTGCTTGTTTTGGCTTTTGACATTTTTTTTCTACAGCTAGTAAACGCCCCCAGCATGTTATCCTATGTGTCCATGCACACATAGACGGTAATCAACGTATTTTGGCAGGGACGTTGTTTGGCTGCAAAAAAAACCCCAGAACTAGTGGGTTTCTAGAGGAGTTTTTCAGCTGTAAAAACACTCTCACGCTGAAAAACGTGGTGAAATGTGGTAAAAAACTGCAAACCAAGGTTTTTGGACTTTTTTTGACAAAGAAAAAAAAATATTTTTTTGTGGTAAAAAAAAAACACTAACAAATGCAACTGTGGAAAAATGCAGGAAAATGCAGCTAAACTCGCCAAAACGCTGCTAAACACTAATGCAAAAACACTAAAAAAAGCTGAAAAACTCACGTTTTTAACGTGACTTTACACAGCTAATGTTACTAGCGTTATCAAAACACCCTGCGTGCATGGAGCCTAATAACGTGACATTTCCTTCTAGCACAGAACTCTACATATCTGTACATGGGATCTCATATCAGTACAGCCAGTATGGTACAATGTGGTCTGAAACCTCAAAAGTTCCCTGATATTATCACAGAATTCTTCAATTAGCTAAGTTTGCGCTTTAAATTATAGTTGGTCTATTTGGTGATATATATGCAGGTCTGTAACTATGTGTAATGGGGCCCCATAGCAAAAGCTATGACAAATCTCAATGACAAATCCTCCAGCGATACAGAATACATTCTTTTTCATTTTATTGGTAATTGTATAGAGGACCCCAAACTTTATATCATGTACCTTAATTTCATCCAAATGTTCTTACCAAATGCCACAGCTACCTCATTGTGTATGCTCTAAGGGCCCTTTACGTTTGGGTCCCCTAACTGTTCATGGATAAGGATACATTGAAGGTTTTATTGTGAGTGTATTTTGTATTTTAGGATCTTTAGCTGCACTTTTAGTATCTCTGTTTGTAATGTTGATTTGTTTTCAGGGGATCTTTGTTCTTACCTAGACTGTTATAACTTATTCTGAGAGTAACATGTTGGCTGCAAGTGCTGACCTCTCTTTTTTACCCACATGGAAGAAAAATATATTTTAAATATATTTTAAAAATATTCTTCCCAAATATATTGACATATAGTTGAAATACTGCAATTTTATATTTCAATATATATATATATATATATATATATATATATATATACTGTATGTTGAAATGCTTTTTTATTACAAAATATATGAAAATATTTTTAAACATACATTTTCAAATATACTGTATGTCTTTAAAAATACATTGAATCTACATTTTTGGAATGCATTTACAAATATATGTAAAAATATATGCTAAAATGCCTTCTTTATATGTAAAAAAAAATCTGAAGAATATGTTTAATAAATATATATTTTTAAAAATATTTTTCATATATTTTGCAATAATAAAAATGCATTTCTACATGCAGTATATATATTTATATATATACAGTATATATATATATATATATATATATTGGAATATGGCCAAAATTGTAGAATTTCAAATATATGTCAATATAGTTTGGAAGAATATTTTTAAAATACATTTCAAATATATTTTTGTTCCATGTGGGTATGTCTGATATTCTGATTCAATGGCTTCAAGCATACCATCCTAGTGTAAATAACCAGATCACAATTTCATATATCACTATGACTTCCCTTGCTGCATGCTGGTTCCACAGCAGTGGCACCAAAGGGATGACATTCTCAGAAGACTATCAGTAATGGCAGCCCACATATTTCTCATTGTGCAGCTTTGATTTTGTCAAGGTCAGTTCTGAGTATACTGTATAAAGTGAGCCCCCTTCTTTCCATTTCTACAAATTGCCCTGTTTCTTTCATCTTCTTTCATGTCTTTTCTTCATTATTCTAGGCTTGTCTTTGAAAGAATGGAAGCCTTGGACTCTCTTTGAGATTTTTCTTTCTGTCCCCCATCAATGAGAGCTCCCTGTACTTCCAGTCCAATTAGAAAGAACAGGAAGATAGTGGAAATCTCCCCAAATCTCCTAAAGGCAAATCGCTCATTTGACAGATGTCACTGGCACAAGTGGTCCTATTGGATGATGTCCCTCTACTCTTGTTCTAGTGATGACTACTTTTTCTCCTGGTGACAATGGTCATGGGGATAATATTGAGTCTATATCTCCCAAAAGGTACCTACACAGTATTAAAAACATGTCAGAGGTTCTAATTCTTCTCTACTCTATCACTATGCAAAACTAAAAAAAATAAGTTTTTGCTGAAGTTCTACTTATACCATGCACTGTGGGGCACTGTGTTATCAAAAATAGTGCATGCCGTTGTGTCCCATCATGTGTTTGGCTCCCCTTTGTCTCCTGCAGTCACTGCTGCAGGAGAGAGGAGGGAGAGCCAACAGCGGCTGGGCCATGGGAACCTATGGGTGACATCATGGCTCCTGAAATTCAGAGATCTTTTTTACACAGGTTAGGCAGGATAGGTGGGGGGGGAGGTAACATTCTGGGAATAGGTATATTTAGCATTTTCTATCACTTTAGTGGTTGAGAAGAAAGATATACATAACACATATTCTGCCCTTTCACCATGTGAAAAAATCTTTAACCAGTATGTTTTCACTGCACTCAACTTTGATTGTATTTTGCATTGTTTTTTCTGGTGGTTTTTGTGTAGTTATCAAACTTTGGGAAATTATATATTCATCTTCATGCAATGCTTATTTTTTAAGTGATTGTAAAGTCTTCTTTAAAAAAAGAAATACTCCTCTTCTTTGTGTGCCCCCATAGCAAGCCGCTTGGTATTGGGGCAAACCTGCGGGCTCACTCCCAAACCGCACTGCCTGCATCCACAAACACAGACAGTGTGGCTCGGCCCCACCCCCTGCTTACTCAGTACAGGACTTGACTGACAGCAGCAGGAGCCAATGGCTCCTGCTGCTCTCAGCCAAACCTGTGATAGTGGGAAGAAGGTAGACAGCCTCTACAGACCTGCACAGCGCTGGCTCGAATGAGGACTCAGGTAAGTGTTGGGAGGGGTGAGGGGGCATACGGCTACCTAAACATTTTTTTACCAAAATGCAGGAGATGAATTAAAGTAAACAAATGTTTAGGGTTCAGAACCGCTTTAAAGCTGAACTTCAGGTATGATCTTTATTGCATACTTTTGTTGTTCCTATCTCATGGATATCTCCTACCTGAGGGGCCACTGGGGAAGCTGACAATCACTGTGGTACAGGGGCAGACTGACAACTCATGGGGCCCCCGGGCAGTAAGAGATAATGGGGCCCAGTTCCCCCGCCTACACTCAAGACACACCCACACAACACCCTACCTACATATTTCAGCTCAGCTGCATAGAAGGGGCATTTAAATATTTACTGCAGCAAAGTCTGCATGAATGTTCCCGGCTTCTTTCTGTAGAAGCCACTGGGCACTTCCAGGTTTAAAGATGGCTGCCATGTGGGGGAAGTGAAAGCGAGAGGGGAGTGAGAGGGTGAAAAAGAGGAGGGGTGTGAGAGAGAGAGAGAGAGAGAGGAAGGGATGAGAGAGGAGGGGTGTGTTTTAAATTGCGCTAAAAATTGGGCATGGCTTAAAAGGGGTGTGGTTAAATAGTATCTGAGATGACTTATATAGTACAGAATGGGGTAATGTTAAATAAGGAATGTACAGTGTGGAGTGTATGACAGTGGGTAGTATGTACAGGGAGAGGAGCGAGGAGTGTATGGCGGTGGGTAGAATGTGTAGGATGGTGTCAGTAAGTGGTGTCAGTAGTTCTTCATTTTTAATAGTATTATTTTATTTTTTTCTACAATTTTATGATTTTTTTTTTCAAATTAATGTTTTATTATTTTTATCATTTTTTTCAAAATGCTTTTGGGTGGCCAGTGGATGGTGTCAGTAGAGCTATGGTGTGGGTGTCAGAATTTTTATATTTTTATTATCTAATTTTTAATTATTTTTTACAATTTATTTCTGTATTATTTTTTCCACAATGATTTTGTGGGGGCAGTGGACAGTGTCAGTAGGGAGTGCACAGGGAAAAGGAGGGAGAGAGAGGGGGAGGGATGAAGAGAGAGGGGAAGGGAGGGAGAGAGGGAGAGAAAGAGAGAGGGAGGGAGGGGGGGGGGAGAGAAAGACAGAGGGAGGGAGGGAGAGGGGAAGAGAGGGGGAGGGAGAGAAAGAGAGTGGGATGGGGAGAGAGAGAGAGAGGGGGGGGTAGGCAGAGGGGAAAGGGGGTGAGAGGGAAAGGGGGAGAGAGAGAGAGAGGGGGGGGAGGAAGGGAAGAGGAAGGAATGAAGGAAAAGGAGGGAAGGGAGGAAGTTAGGGAGGGAGGGAAGGAAAGGATGGAGGAAGAAAGGGGAGGGAAGGAAGGAAGGAAAGGGAGGGAAGGAAATGAAAGGAGGGGAGGGAGGGAAGGAAGGAAAGGGAGGGAAGGAAATGAAAGGAGGGGAGGGAGGGAGGGAGGGAAGGAAGGAAGAAAAGGGAGGGAGGGAATGTATGGAGAAAGGAAGGAATGAAGGAGAGTGAGGGAAGGAGGAAGGAATGAAAGAAGGGGGGGGGGGGGGAAGGCAGAAAATGAAAGGAGGGGAGGGAGGAAAGAATGAAGGGAGGAGATGGAGGAAGGAAGAAAAGGGAGGGAATGGATGGAGGAAGGAAGGAAGGAAGGAAGGGGAATGGATAGAGAAAGGAAGGAAGAAAAGGGAGGGAATGGATGGAGGAAGGAAGGAAATGGATGAAGGAAAGGAGGGAAGGAAGGAGGGGAGGGAGGAAGGAAGGAAGGAAATGAAAGGAGGGGGAGAGATGCAGGAAGGAAATGAAAGGAGGGAGGAAAGATTGAAGGAAGGGAAGGGATAGAGGAAGGAAGGAAGGAATGAAGGGAGGGAGGGAGGAAGGGAGAAAGGAAGGAAGGATTGAAGGAAGGGGAGAGAAGGAAGGAATGATTAAAGGATGAGGAGGGAGGGAAGGAAAAAATTAAGGGAGGGGATAGAGGAAGGAATGAAGGCAAGGAAGAAAATGGAGGAAGGAAAGAAGAAAATGAATGGAGGAAGGAATGAAGGAAGGGAAGGAAGGAAGGAGGGGAGGGTGAAAGGAAGGAAGAAAAAGGAGGGATGAAAGGAAGGAAAGAAGGGGAGGGAGGGAGAGCGAAAGGAAGGAAGGGAGAGAGGGAGGGAGGGAAGGAAGGAAAGAATTTGAAGGATGGGAGGAAGGAAGAAAAGGGAGGGAGGGAGGGAATGAATGGAGGAAGGAAGGAATGGATGGAGGAAGGAATGAAGGAAGGGGAGGGAAGGAAGGAAGGAAGAAAAGGGAGGGAGGGAATGGATGAAGGAAGGAAGGAAAAAAGGAAGGGGTGGGAAGAAGGAAGGAAAGAAGGAATGAAGGAAAAGGAAGAAAGAAAGAAGGAATGAAGGAAATGATAGGAGGGATGGGAGGAAAGAATGAAAGGAGGGGAGGGAGGAAAGAATGAAGGGAGGGGATGAAGGAAGGAAGAAAAGGAGGGAGGGAGGGAATGGATGGAGAAAGGAAGGAATGAATGGGAGAGAGAGGGGGGAGTGAGAGAGGGGAGGGAGGAAGGGAGAGAGAGAGAGGGAGAAGGAGAGATGGGGGAGGGAGAGAGGAGGAGGGAGGGAGAGAGGGGGGAGGGAGCGGGAGGGAGTCAGAGAAAGAGGGAGGGAGGGAGAGGGGGAGGGAGGGAGAGAGAGGGGAAGAGAGGGGGGAGGGAGGGGAGAGAAAGAGAGAGTACATTCAGAAGCATCACAGAGCTGCCGGCTGATCTGGACAGGGGAGGCAGAGCAGATCCTCTCTCCTCTGCTCTGCCGTGGAGGATGGAGGGGGGGGGAGGGGCTGGACACTGTCAGAGAAGAAGAGGCATCAGAGACCTGTGAGATGGGGATAAGGAGCACAGAGTGGAAACCCAGGAGAGAAATCCGATGCACAGTCAGGGATGATCAGTGCAGTGGAGGGACAGTGACAGCACCGATCTCCCTGCATGGATTTCAACAAGGCAGCTGGAAGCCTCCCCTCCAGTCACCCAACTCACTCTGCTACCACTTGAAGTGACAGGTGAGCTACTCCTGGGTCGGGATCTGAGACTGCCTCTCCTCCTCTCCCCACACTGTCACTTGACAGTGATCCTCTCACGGGCCCCCTACTGACCCCGAGCCCTGGGCAATGCCCGAATGGTTAGTCCGCCCCTGCTGTGGTAGTCACTGTTAGTATAGTGATAGTCATGATCTTCAGGGTCCTGTCCACTCTACACACTGAGTACAAGAGTCAGTCACTAGGCACTGCAATTGTAATAAGTAAACAATTTATACTGTATATGAAGCTTTATATGTAAAAACCAAACAAAATGAGAATTTCTGTATTTTCAGTAGCAAACAATAACTTTATTTTTATAGTGAAGTATCAAGCATGTTATTAGTTTTCTTTCTTTAATTTTTTTTTATAGTCCAGATCCAGAGCGAGCATGAGTTAAGAGTGTAGTGTATTGTTTTGCCTATAGATGGTGCTTTCAGCATGTGTTCTAGATATACCACACATCCTAGAATTTACCATTTCAGCTCTCACACCTACCTTTTGAACCAAATCAGATTTTACATTTCTGCTATGGAACACACACACACTATACAGTCATGGCCGAAATTGTTGGCACCCTTGATATTTTTCCTGAAAATCAAGTATTTCACACAAAAAAGGTATTGCATTAACACATGTTTTGCTATACACATGTTTATTCCCTTTGTATGTATTGGAACAAATATAAAACAGAGGCAGAAAAGCAAATATGACATAATGTCACACAAAACCCCAAAAATGGGCTGGACAAAAGTATTGGCACCCTTAACTTAATATTTGGTTGCACACCCTTTGGAAAACATAACTGAAATCAGTCGCTTCCTATAACCATCAATAAGCTTCTGACACCTCTCACCCGGAATTTTGGACCACTCTTCCTTTGCAAACAGCTCCAGGTCTCTCTTATTGGAAGGACACCTTTTCCCAACAGCAATTTTAAGATCTCTCCACAGGTGTTCAATGGGATTTAGATCTGGGCTCATTGCTGGCCACTTCAGAACTCTCCAGCGCTTCTTTGCCATCCATTTCTGAGTGCTTTTTGACGTATGTTTGGGGTCATTGTCCTGCTGGAAGACCCAGGATCTTGGACGCAAACCCAGCTTTCTGACACTGGGCCCTACAGTGCGACCCAAAATCCTTTGGTAATCCTCAGATTTCATGATGCCTTGCACACAGTCAAGGCACCCAGTGCCAGAGGCAGCAAAACAACCCCAAAACATCATTGAACCTCCACCATATTTTACCGTAGGTACTGTGTTTTGTTCTTTGTAGGCCTCATTCCGTTTTCGGTAAACAGTAGAATGATGTGCTTTACCGAAAAGCTCTATCTTGGTCTCATCTGTCCACAAGACGTTTTCCCAGAAGGCTTTTGGCTTACTCAAGTACATTTTGGCAAACTGTAGTCTTGCTTTTTTATGTCTCTGTGTCAGCAGTGGGGTCCTCCTGGGTCTCCTGCCATAGCGTTTCATTTCATTTAAATGTCGACGGATAGTTCGCGCTGACACTGATGCTCCCTGAGCCTGCAGGACAGCTTGAATGTCTTTGGAACATGTTTGGGGCTGCTTATCCACCATCCGGACTATTCTGCGTTGCAATCTTTCATCAATTTTCCTCATCCGTCCACGACCAGGGAGATTAGCTACAGTGCCATGGGTTGCAAACTTCTTGATAATGTTGCGCACTGTGGACAAAGGCAAATCTAGTTCTCTGGAGATGGACTTGTAACCTTGAGATTGTTGATATTTTGCCACAATTTTGGTTCTCGGGTCCTCAGACAGTTCTCGTCTCCTCTTTCTGTTGTCCATGCTTAGTGTGGCACAGACAGACACACAATGCAAAGGTTAAGTGAACGTCTCTCCTTTTTATCTGCTTTCAGGTGTGATTTCTATATTGCCCACACCTGTTACTTGCCCCAGGTGAGTTTACAGGAGCATCACATGCTTGTAACATTCTTATTTATCCGCAGTTGTGAAAGGGTGCCAATACTTTTGTCCAGCCCATTTTTGGAGGTTTGTGTGACATTATGTCGAATTTGCTTTCTTTCCTCCCTTTTTTTGTTTTGTCCCAATACACACAAAGGGAATAAACATGTGTATAGCAAAACATGTGTTAATGCAATACGTTTCGTGAGAAATACATGATTTCCTGGAGAAATATCAAGGGTGCCAACAATTTCGGCCATGACTGTATATATGTGTTACAAAAAGTGCAGAAACTTTTTGAAGAACCCTTGTGTGCAAATATATATATATATATATATATATACAGGGCTTTCTTTCTGCCGGAACGCGGCGGTACTGCGTTCCGCCACCTTTTTCTTCTTGTCCCCGCTCACCGACTGCCTCTGCAGAGCTGACAAGCTATGCAGAGCAGCGAAAGTGACAGGTGCCGGACGCGGCTTGTTTATGTCATGCTTGCGCGTGCCCGGCACCTGTCACTGCCGCTGCTCACAGCCGGTGAGCGGGGACATGCACGCTTCACCCCCCCCCCCTCTACCGCCAGCGTGTAAACATCGGGGGCGCGGACGATGGGCGAGGACACTATGCACGCTTCACCGCCCCCCCCCGCCGGCGTGTAAACATCGGGGGCGGCGCGGCGACATCAACGGCAGTGACAGCGTGGACGCAGGGGCCGTACAGCTTGGAGTAGGTAAGCTGCGCTCGGCTCCCTGTCACTGACTGCAGTATCATGTATTGCTCTAAATTTTTACTCTCTCCCCAGCCTGTGCCCACCTAAACTATCCCAACCACCTGTGCCCACCTAAACTATCTGAGCCCACCTAAACTATCCTCACCCACCTGAGCCCACCTAAACTATTTCAGAACGCAATTGCTCAGCGCTCAGCGGCGCCGATCGAGAGCGCCCCTCCTGTGCATGAGGAACAGGAAAGATAAATTCAGTGATGGACGGTATTTTTTGGAGGAAAAGGTGGCAACCCTAGGGGAGCCTGTAGGAGCAGGCACATCTACCAGACAGGGTACACATGCATGCTAGACTGATTTTATATCTATGCTGGACGTTTACAAACGGCCTGCCATGATTTTATATCTATGCATGTGTTCCTGGTGTCAGTACGGTACTGATTTTATATCTATGCGTGTGTTTCTGGTGTCAGTACGGTACTGATTTTATATCTATGCATGTGTTTCTGGTGTCAGTACGGTACTGATTTTATATCTATGCGTGTGTT
Organism: Staurois parvus; assembly: GCF_062004578.1. Classification (NCBI taxonomy): domain Eukaryota; kingdom Metazoa; phylum Chordata; class Amphibia; order Anura; family Ranidae; genus Staurois; species Staurois parvus. The sequence continues at coordinate 27,802 of NW_028319124.1, read as the reverse complement.
TCTGGTGTCAGTACGGTACTGATTTTATATCTATGCATGTGTTTCTGGTGTCAGTACATTAGTCATTTTATATCTATGCATGTGTTTCTGGTGTCAGTACGGTACTGATTTTATATCTATGCGTGTGTTTCTGGTGTCAGTACGGTATTCATTTTATATCTATGCATGTGTTTCTGGTGTCAGTACATTAGTCATTTTATATCTATGCATGTGTTTCTGGTGTCAGTACATTAGTCATTTTATATCTATGCATGTGTTTCATGCAGATCATGCAAGAGGCAGCCGGGGGTCCGATGACATCATTTCCCTTATATGGTATGTACGGGAAATGATGTCATCGGAAGCCCCTCCCAAATTTTACTTGCATTCCTGTTCTCTAAAGGGGTGGTCCTAGGGTTTGATGGGGGCGTGGCCAGGTTTGGGTGGGGGAGTTCCACCACCTTTCCTCTGAGAAAAAAAGCCCTGTATATATATATATATATATACAACTGTCAATTTATGCAGCACTTTACATATATATTGTACATTCACATCAGTCACTAACCCTCAAGGGGTGTACAATCTAAGGTCCCTAACTCACATTCATACATACTAGGGCCAATTTAGACAGGATCCAATTAACCTACCAGCATGTCTTTGGAGTGTGGGAGGAAACTGGAGGAAACCCATGCAGGCATAGGGGGAAATTGCAAACTCTAGGTAGGTGGTGCCATGGTTGAGATTTGAATCAGTGACTCAAGTACTGCCTGGTGGAAGTGCTAACCACTTAGCCACTGTGCTGCCTACATGCACATTTAACTGAACTTTAATGGCATCCCAGTCTTAGTCCGTAGGGCTCAATATTGAGTTGGTCCACCCTTTGCAGCTATAACAGCTTCAGCTCTTCTGGGAAGGCCGTCCACAAGGTTTAGGAGGGTGTCTATGGAAAGGTTTGACCATTCTTCCAGATGCACATTTGTGAGGTCAGGCACTGATGTCGGATGAGAAGGCCTTGGTCACAGTCTCCGCTCTAATTCATCCCAAAGGTGTTCTATCGGGTTGAGGTCAGGACTCTGTGCAGGCCAGTCAGGTTCCTCCACCCCAAACTCACTCATCCATGTCTTTATGGACCTTGCTTTGTGCACTGGTGTGCAGTCATGTTGGAACAGGAAAGGGCCATACCCAAACTGTTCTCACAAAGTTGGGTGCATGAAATTGTCCAAAATATCTTGGTATGCTCACGCCTTAAGGCCTCATGTACACTGCTTCTCCTAAACATGAGTTTAGGAGCTTTTGCCATTTCTTTGCCAAAGCCCCTAAACTCAACTCAGTAAAAGCCTATGTGTCCATGTACACATAGGCTTTTACCAGAGTTTAGGGGCAGTTTTATAAAAAAAATAGATTATAGGGCCATCAATTAGTGAATATGTTTGGATTATTTTTGGAGAAGAAGGATATTGTTTAGTGTCACTTTAACTATAAAACATTCTTGTTTATTAACCCATAGCAACCAATCAGAATTGATCTTTTACTGCACTGGTGCTGCACTTAGGAGTTGAGCATTTTTACAATTTATGCAAAAAAAAAAAAAAACTTTACATAAAACCTTCATCTATTTATTGTTATACTAAAATATGTGTAGAGTACTAGGGAATGTACACACTGTATATGCATCCCAATTATCTGTATATTTAGTGTGTGTGTGTGTAATTCTTAAACTATGCTTCACAAAATAAAAAAAATATTTTTTTTATTACATCATCTGATCTTTTTTCACTAGTGATAATAGGCACAATAGAAGGGGCACAGCTGTGAGCAGGAAATGTTCAAACTTGTGTCCTTTCTGGAATTCTAATTTTAGAAGTCTGTAGTTGTTATTTGATTTCATTTTTGGCCTGGTGCCATTTTTAATAAATGTATTTATTGTACGGACCACAAAAATACAGAGGAGGGGTGGCCACAGTCGCAGGCTCCTTTTCTCAAAACCACAAAATCCACCCTACACCGTCATCTTCAGACAGTAAATCATCACCATAGTACAAGGCCAGTAAATCACAGAAACTATGGAGCATGGCAAGCAAAGTCTACCAACAACCCTGCAGATAAATGGGTATCAGTGACTACTGGGTGACCTCAGCATTCCCCCGGGCATCAAGAGTTAATGTCAATGAGTGAGAGACAGTCTCAGCTGCCACAGACACAGTCAGACAGGAGCTGGGAGGGGGATGACTAAGTCTGCCTCTCATTATTTCCATAACATAACTGGAAAATGTTCAGTTCTCCCAGAGAGGAGAACTGGGCTGACAACTCTGCTTAGGATTTCAGTGCAGCAGCACCGTGTTGTCAGCTCATCACAAGAAGTTAGGAGCTCACTAGGTTTTAGCAGGATCAATAGTCAACTTTTTGTTGCTTGCAGCATTTTTAGGGCCGGTTCACACTATGCCCTCATTTGAATCGCACAGGTACGTGCTCTGCATTCCTGTGCGATTCATATGCCGATCTATGTGGTGCGATTTTATGCCCATTCATTGTAGACTTCACCTCCGCAACATCTCCAAGATACGCCTGTTCTTAACCTCGGAAACTACTAAGCAACCTATTCAATCCCTTGTTGTATCTCGCCCTGACTATTGTAACTCCCTCCTCATTGGCCTACCTAATCGCAGGCTATCCCCTATTCAGTCCCTCATGAATGCTGCTGCCAGACTCATCCACCTTACTAACTGTTTCATTTCTGCCACCCCTCTCTGCCAATCCCTCCACTGGCTTCCCGTTGCCCAACGAATAAAATTCAAAACATTAACAATAACATATAAAGCCATTTATAACTCTGCCCCAAATTACATCATCGATCTTGTCTCCAAATATCACCCAAACTGTCCTCTCCGCTCCTCCCACGACCTCCTGCTCTCTAGATCCCTTGTCTCCTCCTCTCATGTTCATCTCCAGAACTTCTCCAGAGCCTCCCCATCCTCTGGAACTCTCTACCCCAACTATTGCCTACTCTGCCCACTTTTAGGCGATCTCTGAAAACCTATCTCTTCAGGGAAGCCTATCCTGTCTTCAGCTAATAATGGAATCTTCTGTTCCTCCTACCAGTCCATCCCCCAGAGTTATTACCTTTTGCACCACCAGCCCCTCCCTCTTAGATTGTAAGCTCCCAGAATCAGGCCCTCCTACCCCTTTTGTATTGAACTGTATCATTGCTGTATTGTCTCCCTTTATATTGTAAAGCGCTGAGCAAACTGTTGGCGCTATATAAATCCTGTATAATGATAATAATAAATGGGATGAAATCACACCACGCTAAACTACTTTTTTTAAACGCACGGCAACCGCAACGCATGGTGCTTTGTACCATGTGGTTTGGTGCAGGCAAACGCAATGTGTTTGTGACCTGTGTTCAGGGGGTCATTAACTTTAACTGACCGCTGTAGCAGATTGCAAGAGCGTTGTGTTCGGAATATGGTGTGGAAAGCCTCACTGGAACACGGCCCTCCTCCACTGCATTCCAGTGTGATCGAGCACTTAAAGCTGAACTCCAGGATAAACAGATATCATCTACAGTAAATACAAGAGGCATGTGTATTCTATTCTAGGAGCTTCCTGTAATAAAGACCGCTCACTGCAGCTCCCTTTCCTTGTGCAGGCTGACTGGTCTTGTCTCCGCCCCCCTCCTGTAGTTTTCTGTAGTGGGTGGGGCCTGATGGACCTTTCCCACAGCTCTGCCCTCTGCCCAGGCTATGTGCAGCACTGTGATAAAGTCACTGCTACATTTACAAGGTAATATCTGGATTTGCTATGGTATTTGGTGCTCGACGTTCAGCTTTAAAGAGACACACATGGAAAATTGTCAGGGAATGAATTATGCAGTAAAGTGTAACTTTCTGGAAGAGAGGGAAGTCATACAGCTTTACACTTTCTTTAACCATTCGAGGACCCGCATGTTTCACCTCCTTCCTGTCAAGCGCAGCGCTGTGATAGTTTGACTTGCAATTACTCAGTCAAAACACTGTGCCCAAATTAATTTTATACCATTTTTGAGACTTTCTTGGTATTTAATATCCACCAAGAATTATAAAAAAGTAAACACCAAAAAATAAAAAAAAAATGCTTCCTTTACTTTTATTAGAAAACACAGCAAATTAAAATACTTGGACAATAAGAAACTCCTGAAATGACCTTTTTTAGGAAAGCATATACCTGATTGTTATTTTTCATAATTTTTATGGGGGTCCAAAAAACATGTCAGTATTGATGATAACGTGGATAATGTGCAGATATGCAGGATAAGGTAGGTGAGGGGGTTGTGTGCAGGTCAGATCACAGACAGGATGTAGCTGACATATACTGTAGAGGGGTGAATGACAGTATAGGGGTGGATGGTATTCTTTTGGTTATGGATGACACTAGTTCTAGTTTCATGCATTGAAGTCTGTTCTGACGTGGTTTACGTCTGCGTTTTCATGTGCTTGCATGTGCCATCCGTTTTTTAATGTAGCTAATAAAAATTTCTTTACACATTACAGTCAGTAAGCAGCATGGCAATCAGTGAGCAGTATGTAGTGGCAGGGCGGTCAGTGATCAGTATGTAGTGGCATGGTGGCCAGTAAGCAGAATGTAGTGGCAGGGCAGTTGGTGAGCAGTATGTAGTGGCAGGACGGTCAGCGAGCAGTATGTAGTGGCAGGGCGGTCAGTGAGCAGTATGTAGTGGCATGGTGGCCAGTAAGCAGAATGTAGTGGCAGGGCAGTTGGTGAGCAGTATGTAGTGGCAAGGTGGTCAGTGAGCAGTATGTAGTAGCATGGCGATTAGTTAGCAATATGTAGTGGCGAGGTGGTCAGTGAGCAGTATGTAGTAGCATGGCGATTAGTAAGCAGTATGTAGTGGCGAGGTGGTCAGTGAGCAGTATGTAGTGGCAGGGCGGTCAGTGAGCAGTATGTAGTGGCAGGGCAGTCAATGAGCAGTATGTAGTGGCATGATTGTTGGTGAGCAGTATGTAGTGGCAGGATGGTCAGTGAGCAGTATGTAGTGGCAAGGCAGTCAGTGAGCAGTATGTAGTGGCAAGGTGGTCAGTGAGCAGTGTGTAGTAGCATGGCAATCAGTGAGCAGTATGTAGTGGCATGGCGGTCGGTGAGCAATATGTAGCGGCATGGTGGTCGGTGATCAATATGTAGTGGCATGGCGGTCAGTGAGAAGTATGTAGTGGCAGGGTGGTCATTGAGTAGTATGTACTGGCATGGCAGTAAGTGAGCAGTTAATAGTGGCAGGGCAGTCGGTAAGCAGTATGTAGCAGCATGGCAATCAGTGAGCAGCATGTAGTGGCAGGGTGGTCAGTGAGCAGTATGTAGTGGCATTGTGGCTAGTGAGCAGAATGAAGTGGCAGGGCAGTCGGTGAGCAGTATGTAGTGGCAGGGCGGTCATTGAGCAGTATGTAGTGGCAAGGTGATCAGTGAGCAGTATGTAGTGGCAAGGTGGTCAATGAGCAGTATGTAGGGGCATGGCAATCAGTGAGCAGTATGTACTGGCAGGGTAGTCAGTGAGCAGTATTTAGTGGTAAGGCAGTCAGTGAGCAGTATGTAGTGGCAAGGAGGTCAGTGAGCAGTATGTAGTGGCAAGGCGGTTAGTGAGCAGTATGTAGTGGCATGGCCATCAGTGAGCAGTATGTAGTGGTAGGGCGGTCAGTGAGCAGTATGTAGTGGCATGGCCATCAGTGAGTAGTATGTAGTGGTAGGGCGGTCAGTGAGCAGTATGTAGTTGCATGGCGGTCGGTGTGCAGTATGTAGTGGCATGGCGGTCAGTGAGCAGTATGTAGTGGCATGGAAGTCAGTGAGCAGTATGTAGTGGCATGGCAGTCAGTGAGCAGTATGACCACGGGCAACCTGACCCCCCCCCCCCACCTCTTCCCTTACCTGTACCTCCCTATCAGCTGTGAAGGCAAGTGAAGTAAAAGCCAAGAACCCTGTGCAGGTGCCCAGTGCGATTCATAGTAACTGATGACATCATTGGCTGCTAGGACGCAGGCAGGCAGCCCAGCACAGGATCAGGAGTGGCATTTGCAACCTTTGGCAAATACAAGTCAGGTCTTGATCAAGCTACTTGTTCCACCTGCCTTTGTGGGTACATTTTTTAGCATTTTGCCATGACACCCCTGAGGAGCCCAGAGGGGACCCCAGGGTACCACAGCACACCAGCAGAGAAAGGCTGGATTAGAATATGAAAGCTTTAGATGGGGTATCGGATTTAGACTTTTTTTCTTTACAACATAAAAATATCCATTTTTCCACTACAGGAACAGTGAAGAACAGGCAGTTCCGGCGGTTCACCTGCTATTCACATTTGTGTTTCATTAGTGAACTTTGTGTTTTGCCTGAAGTTGTTTAACTGTATCACTTTGCAAATCATCTACTTCATCCAAACGTTCATCCTAACAATGGTCTTCAAATGTACTTTTATGGATGCAAATAAATGAAGTCATTATACAAAGTGTATATTTTGTTATGACAACAATGAAGGCTTTTGTGAAGAATTCAGACAAAAATGATGTCCAACTAAATGAAAGGCAATCAAAAGACACAAACATTTTAAAGGGACACTTGGCCAAAAATGAATAGTTGAATTTTTGTACATGTCGGAGAGCTTAAAGTGTATCCAAAACCCCAAAATACCTTTTTATATTTTGCATCTTACTAGTCCTTAGATGTGGAGGCTGCATTAGTTTGAATTCCTCTGGCTTTTTTTTTCTTGACTTTCACCTGATGATTTTGTCAGTAACACGCTTCCTGTCTTAGCCCTGGTTCATATATATTTGGCCGTGCGGGCCGCGTTTGGCGAGGGCACGAGAGCCCATTAATTTGAATGGACTCCTGTGCCCTGTGACACGCAGAGAAGAAGTTCCTGCACTGCTTCTGAAAACGCAGCCCGCACGGGAACCTCGGTTTCCAGTACAGTTGCGTTTTCAAGTGTGGGCGGCGTGCCATTAGAACTAATGGCACCCGCCCGCAGGTCCACATTTCTCTGTGCGGGTGGTGCGGCTGCATGGATTTTCGTGCGGATCCGCAGCAGCACCAATCGCACAAATGTGAACCTAGCCTTAGGGTGACATGGCTTACTCACTGTGCAGTGTCTATGGAGGAGCAGTGTTTTCACACCATGCTGCTCTTCTTATGTGTACTAAGAACACCTCCCTTCCTCATTTCTCCCACATAGGGAGGAGGTAGTGATCAGGACTTGGCACTGCAAAACTGTGTGAGAAGACACAGAGCAACATTGTTGTTTTAAAATTCACAAGCCAGCAGTTACATTTTTTAGAATATGAGACACAGCACCAGCTTACATTCACATAGCCAGCCGGAGACCCCCTCCTGAAACATGTAACCTAGGAATGTATCTCCATTGCCATTTGACTTATGTAGTCTACTGATACAGCAAGGGTTAATAGAATGGAGTGACCTGAAATAATGCCCAACTATGCCCACATTTTCTGCCCAGCTCCTCCGTTTGTAGAAGCCAACACTACAGCTTCTATGAATGAAACATGATGTATGAATGGAGGACAGACTTGCAGGCAGGTGCAGTTTACCTTCCCCTCTGTAGGTGGCGCTGTGTTGCAAACCACTGTATAGAGCAGCCTTTCTCATCCAGAGTGCCCAGGCACACTGGGGTGCCTTGAGGTTTCTTCAGGGATGCCTTGGCAAAATTTCTACAAATTGTCCAAAGCTTGTAAACAAGCCAGCAGGTGGAACAAGCCAGCCTTTTAGTTACACAAAGCCACAGGTTTTCATTGTGTACCATTACAACCTTCTGGCTGCCAGCATCCTGACAACCAATGACATCATCAATTGATAAGGAGGATGTCAGCTGCCTGTACAGCACCCTAGTTTGACCCTCCCCTGCCCCTCTCCATCAGTCCTGGGGTCACATTAGCTCAGTAATGGATAAAAACTGAGGGAGAAGAGAAACTCTGGAATACTACTCAGTACCAGTGTGAAAAAGTGTATTTGCTTTGGAATCCATGTGTGTATGTTGCTGCGTTATAGAAAACTATTAGAATAGTTTTTCACATTTTAAAATGGGGTGCCCTTTTAAAATGATGGACAGTCTTGAGGCACCCCATTTTAGAATGGGTTTTAGAATGGGGTGCCTCAAGACTGTTCATAATTTTAAAGGGTGCCTTGACTGAAAAAAGTTTGAAAAACACTGGTATAGAGGGCAGAAAAACTAGGAATCCCCACGCTACTATATTCACTTTTCTATTAGAACTGTCTTTGAATTGAGAGCTGTCATACAAACAATCAGTAAATTGTGCTTCACACAAAAAAGAAATTAGTGAGTAAATAAATGCAGCGCTCCCTCAACATACATTCAGTCCACAAATACCCATATATAAATATTCTACAAAAACATACCACATGTGTATATATATATATATATATATATATATAATCCCAATTTCATATACAGTGCCTTAAAAAAGTATTCCTACCCTTTGAAAGGTTGCTCATTTTGTCATGTTATGTGATAGACCAACACAAACTGGCACATAATTTTGAAGTGGAAGGTAAATTATACATTTTTTCAACATTTTTTACAAATAAATATCTGAAAAGTGTGTCGTGCATTTTTATTCAGCTCCCTTTACTCTGATACCCCTAACTTAAATCTAGTGGAACCAGTTGCCTTCAGAAGTCACCTAATTAGTAAATAGAGTCCACCTCTGTGTAATTTAATCTCAGTATAAATACAGCTATTCTGTGAAGTCCTCAGAGGTTTGTTAGAGAAAATTAGTGAAAAACAGCATCATGAAGGCCAAGAAACACACCAGACAGGTCAGGGATAAAGTTGTGGAAAAGTTTAAAGCAGGATCAGTTTAAAAAAAACTATCCTAAGCTTTGAACATCTCATGAAGCACTGTTCAATCCACCATCCGAAAATGGAAAGAGTATGGCACAACTCAGTGGTGTATTCAGGCTTTGTGCTGCCCTAGGCAACACAAAAATTGTGCCCCCCCCCCCTCGAGAGAGAGAGTGAGAGAATTCAAGGACTATATGTGTGTATATATGATTCTCTCTCTCCCCTCTCTATTTCTTTCTTCTCTCTCTCCCTCTCTTCTCTTTGTCACTCTTTATCTTTCAGTCTCCCTCTCTTCCCTCTCTTTCTCCATCTCTCTCTTCTCTTTCTCACTCTCTATCTTTCACTCTCCCTCTCTTCTCTCTCGTTCTCCCTCTCTCTCTCTTCTCTTTCTCACTCTCTATATTTCACTCTCCCTCTCTTCTCTCTCTTTCTCCCTCTCTCTCTTCTCTCCCCCTCTCTCTTTCTCTTCAATCTCTCACTCTCTCTTCTCTCTATCTCTTCCCTCTCTCCCTCTTTCTCTCTCTCTTTTTTTGCCTCTCTCTTCTCTCTCTCTCTCTTTCCTCTTTCTCTTCCCTCTCTCTCTTCCCTCTTTTTCTTCCCTTTCTCCCTCTTCCCTCTTTTTCTCTCTCTTCCATCTCTCCCTCTTTCTCTCTCTCTCGCTTCCCTCTCTCCCACTGTCTCTTTCTTCTCCCCCCCTCTCTCTTCCCTCTCTCCCTCTTTCTCTCTTCACTTCCCCCTATCTCTCTCTCTCTCTTCCCTCTCTCTTCCCTCTCTCCCTCTTCCCCCCCTCTTCCCTATCTCTTCTCTTTTCCTTTTTCCCTCCCTCCCTCCCCCCCTCCCCCCCTCTCTCTCTCTCTCTCTCGATTCCCTCTCTTCCCTCTCTTCCCTCTCTCTCTTTCTTCTCTCCCCTACTAGCACATATTTCCCCCATTCCTCCTAGCAAATACCACCCTCCTTCCCAAAATCCATATTACACTTCCTAGAAAAAGTGGAGAGGAAATAGCTAGAAGGAGGTGCACTGTGTTGTGTTCTCTGGGCTCTCCCTCCTGTCAGAACAGTGCTGGTCCATGCAGCACATGAGGCAGGATCACTGATAGATCGTACGGGACTGTACACACACACACAGTATGATTACCACCCCCTACCTCCGGGTAGCAGAAAGTGTGGGTAGGGGGTGGTAATCATACTGTGTGTGTACAGTCCCATACGATCTATCAGTGATCCTGCCTCATGTGCTGCATGGACCAGCACTGTTCTGACAGGTGGGAAAGCCCAGAGAACACAACACAGCTCACTTCCTCCAGGCTCTTTCCTCTCTGCCACTTCTCTCCCTGCTCCAGACTTTCCCCTGGTCCCAGCTCTGAGTGTGGGTGGGGGAGAAGGAGCTCAGCAGCCACTCAGGAACACCAGGGCACCCCCTCAATCCAGTCAGGTCTGTCTCTGCCTCCAGCAGCAGAAAGCCAGTGGAAGGGAGAGAGGGAGAAACTGGCTTTCAGCTGCTGGAGGGAGAGATACACAGAACATCATTCTGCAACTGCTCTCCCCTACCACACCATTCCTCCTGCTGTCCGGACCGACTCCAGGAGTACCGGTGGTACCCCTCAGATGGTAGCCCTGCATGGCTCAGACTGCCACTGATCACCAGGTCCCTTCTTCTGGGGGGACAGTGCACCCCCCCAAAAATTGCCACCCTAGGCAAATGCCTTGTTTGCCTTGCGGTAAATACACCGCTGGCACAAATGCAAACCTACCAAGACATGGCCGTCCACCTAAAGTGACAGGCGAGGCAAGCAGAGCATTAATCAGAGAAGCAGCCAAGAGACCCATGGTAACTCTGGAGGAGCTGCAGAGATCCACAGCTCAGGTGGGAGAGTCTGTCCACAGGACAACTAGTAGTCGTGCACTCAACATTTCTGGCCTTTAAGGAAGAATGGAAAGAAGAAAGTCATTCTTGAAAGAAAGCCATAAAAAGTCCCATTTGCAGCTTGTGAGAAGCCATGTGGGGGACACAGCAAACATGTGGAAGAAGGTGCTCTGGTCAGATGAGACCAAAATTTAACTTTTTGGCCTAAAAGCAAGATGCTATGTGTGGTGGAAAACTAACACTGCACATCACGCTGACCACACCATCCCCACCGTGAAACATGAAAAATTATTACAGCTCAAATTAGTGCACAGAAAAATGCCAAAATCATTTGTGCAATATAATATAGTCCAAAAGGTGCAACAGTAAAGGAAAGTCCTTACATATTCAGAACCCTCCAGTCCTATAATGCAAGAGCAAACACTCTTCCTCCATAGTGCCCCTGCTGATATACACATGTGCGGTGCAGATTGAAGATAATTGACAGTAGTTGTTCAGCGGTTCAGGTCAGGTTTAGATCAGGTTCAGGTCAAGTTTAGATCAGGTTCAGGTCAGGATTTTATTCTGTTCACAACTGATGATATGTGAGGTTTAGAAACGGTTCCCATAGAAGTCAATAGCCTGTAATCTGCAACTGAACCTGACTGCACTGTTCAGAAATCGGACAGGACTCATTTTCAATGCACACTACCAATGCACTGGACATATGTGAACATGCACCATAGGAAGCAATGTTATTTCACATGTCATGTGGATTGGATGTGGCTCAAACCGGCACTCAATGTGCACACCATATGTTTTTGGTAGTGTTCTCACTTCAAAAGATGGACCTCTGAAACACAGGAGGACGTTAATGCAGAAACAGTCTTTTGAACCACTTCGCTCCATTCTTCCCTGAAAGCAATCCATAGTGCTCTCTCTGTCCGAAAAAAGTCTAGGTATTGTCAATATAACCAGAACGATTTATGCAACATCAACATAACCTGGCAGTCAAGGAGAGTCAACTGAATACACATTTGTGAATAATAATGACTTCATTGTACTAGTCAGTGGGGGGGTGACACACACCATTGATTGAGCATGTGTACTGTGTGGCCGTTACAATCAAAATGACTGAGCGAGTAGAGCAACGAATTTGCATCAAATTTTGCATTAAGCGTGGATATTCTTCTGCAGAAACTATTCAGATGATTCTGAAGGCTGTCGGGAAGGATGCAATGAGCGCAGTGCAAATAAAAGGCACAAACACTTCAAACATGGCCGAGAATCTGTTGAAGTCTGGAAGGCCTTCAACAAGAAGAACAACCAAGATCAAAGATCCCGGCAACTGACAGTGTTAGAACTAAAAGTGAATCTGGGGATTCCATAAACTACTGTGTCTGAGATTTTATGTGAGGCCCCATGGAGGGTTATTTACTAAAACTGTAGAGAGCAAAATCTGGTGCATAGAAACCAATCATCTTCCAAGTTTTCTTGGCAAAGCTTAATTGAACAAGCTGAAGTTAGAAGCTGATTGGCTACCATACACAGCCACACCAGATTCTGAGTGCTCCAGTTTTAGTAAATCTCCCCCAAGGTGCCTACTTTGAAGGGGACTGAGAAGTCATTGTCCTATGTACAGTGTTTCTTGTATCGTCTCTTTTTCAATAAATGTCTGTTTTTCATATTACCTGGCTGGATATTTTCTAAACAGACCTTGTATTTATTTAAAATTTAAATAAGATGTCTCAAATGTGTAACAATAAAACATAGCCTTCAATATATTTGTGTCCTTGGACACCAGCTATTCAGTATAACCTGTACTGACAGACTTGGCATCACACACAGCTCCATCTAGCATGATGACATCATGGGCAATCCGATCTAACGCGTTGCGTCCTGACTTCTTTAGAGATAGGGTTTCTCCTGCATTACCTGGCTCAATGTCACCTCTCCAGTGCTGTCCCTGGCTTTTGCACCATTCCCCTCACTTCTTGCTTTACAGGAGAAACTGAGGGCAGTGAAGTCATAGGTTGCTGCTCAGTCAAACAACTGTGAAGAGGGAGCAGAGGCATGGCTTACTTGTACTGTGGGTGTCTATGGATTCACACAGTCCAGCTAAGGAGTGTGCATGCATGGTGCCTCTTTAGCATCCAGCTTGCTACAATAGGCCCCCGAAGGAGGTAGAAGCTGACAGAGCCAGTGGGGGGAATATATGTGTATATATATATATATATATATATATATATATATATATATATATATACACATATACACAAACACACACACTGTATATATTTATATATATATATATATATATATATAAATACACACTGTAAGACTAATAATGATGATGATGTCTGACTATCAAGTGAGGTATGAACCTAGACATGGAGGCTTTATTCCAACTATAGCTCTGCAAAGCCTCTGGGCTCTAGGACCCAAAACAGAGCTTATTGAGCTCTAAGAAAACAAAACGTTCTATTAACAGGCACAAATCCTGGAGGCCCTCACCATGTGTATATGAGAAACCTAAACCTAAGTGACACATATACACTGTTCACAACCTGCCAGACAGGAGATGTTAGTTGTTAGGGGAGTTTCTCTTTATACTTAATCAGATTTATGAGAATATATGACAGTACCTCTCCTAATAGCCAGTCTATGAGAGCAAATGTTTTTTTTTTTTCAAACAAGGGCTCAGACTTCTTATAGCCTTCCCAATTAATTTTAATGCCCAATTTATCTGAACTCCTATGTTAAATCCTATTTTCAGTCTGATCCCTTTTTTATCCCCCCCCCAGCCATACTAAATGCTGCAAAGAGCAGTGCTGCATAATGATGTGATTGCTCTTCCTGGCAGAATTCTCCTTTCAGTCCTCAGAGGCAGATCCTTGATGGCTCATAGAAGGTGGGGCCTGGAAGATGTTCAGCATTGGATCTCAGAGCAGTGAGTCTGCGGGGGACGGTGAGAGTCCCGAGCTGCTCTGTCTACCCAGAATGGTGGCCAGGGATGGAGCCCAAGGAAACATTTTTAAAAATGATCAACTTAGAACTTGTCAGAACATTACTGTTCATTTGCAGCCCCTGACCCTACACGGCTAGCAAATGAAAATGGTAGAATCAGACCACTGTCATCTTGTGAGCCTTTGCACACACTAAGAAGAGCAGCCAGATGAGCACCAGATGAGTACAGCTTTCTATGTATACAGGAAGAGCAATCCACTCCAAAAACCATCAGACACAGCAATTTGTGAAGAGCTCTGTCCTCCCCCAGCCAACCTAAATTTATAGCATGCTTCCGCAATCAGCTCAGCATAGAAAATGTACTCATCCTGGAGAGCCCCGACACTCTAATTCTATCAACAAAATAAAAATGCTTTGGCTATGACCCCTGCCATTTTCAGAAGCTAACCATCTGTTTTCCTGTCAGTGTCATCTTTCACTTTCTCAGAATCCCCTAAATCTACTATTTCCGACAAATTCCCTTGTCAATATATAACTCCTGTCACAGAATTCCCTGGTTGTATGGGAATTCAGGTCCCAAAGGATACATCAAAGTTCTGCCTCTTTATTGAGGTTCCACGCTATGGCCACATGTGCTAATGCGGTATTAACCTCCAAACCAGAAATGTAATTCCAATCATTAGATGTGGTGGCTGCATTAGTTTTCTTTTTCTATGGTTTTTCCTCTCTGTTTTCACTTAGTGATCTGGCCAGTAACACACCTCCTGTATTAGAGTGCCCCCACTCTGGATGAAGGAGCACAGGGGGCACCTTCAGACAGCAGCATTTTCTGTCTGGGGGGGAGGGGAGTGTTGGATGCACTAGCAGATTTAGGTAAGACTGAAGCCAAATTCCAGCTAAAGCTTTATAAGCAGTTACAGCAACTGTTTTGTTTATTTTTTGGATAAAGGTTCTATGTAAATAAATAAAAACTGATCCTTGTAAGCACCCCTGTCAGTATTAAGGCCCCTTTGAGATGGGTGGATCTGTCTATTTACTCAGCGGGGGATCTCTCCACTGATCCCCCGCTGAGCAATCAGATGACAGGTCTGTATGGTGCAGAGAAGACACAGACACAGCCTGCTTTTTCCTATGAGGAGGTTGGATGGAAACGGACTGCCTTTCTGTTTCCACCCAGCTGTCATACAATTTGATCCGCCAGACAGATGAGAAACGGATGCCCATCCGTCTGTTTTTGGCATACAGGATCGGATTGGATGCCGGCGGGTGTCAGCGGATACTTTTCCGCTGACAGGCACCGCTCCATAGAGGTCTGTGGATGGTCTGCAGAACTGACAGGCGGACCCAATCGGACCATCAGTGTGAAAGGGACCTAAATGGTTTGTCCCAACCCCATAACTGTAACTGATACATCTGCAGAATGGTTTCTTATGTTGGAAATCAACAGCCTTACTGGCCAGATTACCAGGAGAAAATATAAGAAAACCTAAAAAAAAGAAAACTAATGCAGCCACCACATATAAGAATTAGTACACTACAATATAATAAAAGTTTGCTTTTGGATTTAATACTGCTTTAAAATAGAAATCAGTACTGTAAAATGCCAACATGCAACATTATAATGTTAGAAACCAACAAAACTTGAAATGTCATACTCCTTTATTGTATTTTATGTGCCAAGTACATATGGAAAAAGTGGAATGTTGTTCTGTCAAGTTTCTTATTTATCCAGGTCATTGTACAGCCCAGCCTTCCTCACCCTTTTTACCCTGCAGGAACCCTTGAAATAATTTTCAGGTCTCAGGAAACCCCTGCTAAACTTTTTTTATCTGCATAGTAGATGTACACGGTATATTAGCCTAATCAGTAAGTTGTAGATATAATATTAAATAAAATAATGAAAAGATGGACAGTTTTTCACACTTTGTTCTATACCTTAACATAATTTACATTAATAATCACTAAATTAGAAAGAAAAATAGTAATAATAATGACCAAAAAAGAAATGCAGACAGACTCCCCTACATTGGTGATCACTGGAGAAATGCCTGCTGGCATTGGTGTTTAGTATAGGTTCACCTTACACTGAGGTCAGTAGGAGGGTTGTCCTCTTACATTGACGGTCAATAGGACAGGTGACCCCATGCCATCCATGTTCAGTAATGCCTTTTTCATTGGTGGATAGTAGAGAGAATGTATCATTTTATTGGGGGTCAGTAGGAAGAAAGTATGTGTTGGCCCAAACCTTCTATTTCCTTTATATATCACAAAAAAGGCCCCTGTGCCAAACCCCCCAATGTATAATCCATGGGCAGAACAGTGGCTAAATGGTTAGCACTTCCGCCGGGCAATACTAGGTGTGTTGGTTTGTATAACAACCATGGCACCACCTGCCTGGAGTTTGCATGTTCTCCCTGTGCCTGCATGGGTTTCCTCCCAGTACTCCAGTTTCCTCCCATATTCCAAAGACATGCTGGTAGGTGAATTGGCTCCTGTCTAAATTGGCCCTAATATATGTATGTATGAATGTAAGTTAGGGACATTAGATTGTACACCCCTTGAGGGTTAGGGACTGATGTGAATGTACAATATATATGTAAAGCGCTGCATAAATTGATGGTGCTATATAAGTACCTGAAATAAATAAATAATGAAGCTGCCTTTCTATAGTGATATCTATAACCATTATTTTAGTGTTAAACAAATATACCAGGAAGTTCCAGGCGCTACCACGAATTATAGCAAAACAAAATGAGCTATTGCACAGTGGCTAAATGGTTAGCACTTCCACCTAGCAGTACTAGGGTCATTGGTTCACATCCCAACCATGGCACCACCTGCCTGGAGTTTGCATGTTCTCCCTGTGCCTGCATGGGTTTCCTCCCACACTCCAAAGCATGCTGGTAGGTTGATTGGTTCCTGTCTAAATTGTCCCTAGCAGGGGTGGACTGACCATTTGGAAACTCAGGCACTGCCCGAGGGCCCTGGGTCAGTAGGGGGCCCCATGAGATGCCCCTGGTACCTTTTTCATAGGCTTTTTTGAGTTTGGGCAAGGGCCTCAGGATCCCCTATTGCCCGGGGGCCCCATGAGTTGTCAATCTACCCCTGGTCCCTAGTATGTGTATGTATGAATGTGAGTTAGAGACCTTAGATTGTACGCCCCTTGAGGGTCAGCGATTGATGTGAATGTAAAATACAGTATATATGTAAAAGCACTGCGTAAATTGATGGCGCTATATAAGTACCTGAAATAAATAAATGTGAAATTAAAATACAATAAATGTCCACTGCACCAAAGGTGCAACAAATCTTGGTGTTTCAAAAATACAATCTTTTGTCTGTGCCACCGATCTCCAACACTACCGTGAGAAAAACACACTCCAGTGACCCTTATATTACTCCCGTACACACAATGAGAATTTCGGACGAACGATCGTTCGGTTTTTTTTTTCGCCTGCTAGTCTCATATCAAAAGAAGAAAAGAAAAGAATTTCGAAAGTGATGTCTTGTATTTTGTATTGTATTTTGGATGACTACTGTACTGATTAAACAAAAATCATACGATCTGGTATCGTACAAGAAACATTTTCACACTTGTCCCTTCAGATATTATCACATGAATTGTTGATCGGCTCTCCACAAGAATGGACCATACCACCAAAAAAACTGAAAGGACTAGTAGTGTAATATGTTTTTTTTCTTAAAACCATATATAGGTATAAACTATTGCACTCACATACGGAGTGCCCGGACTGGCACAATTGTAAACAGCCTGGATGAGTTTCGTAATCCCTACTGGGACCCGTGTGCCAGGGTGGCTTCCTGAAGACACGATCCAACGAAACTCATTGAGGCCGTTGAGAGTCGTCATAACCTCTTCCGGTGACGTCACTTCCAGTTTTCCCTCTTTCTGGCTGGTGGAACACAAGGGTCCCGGGAGAGATCGCGAGACTCATCCAGTCTGTTTACAACTGTGCTGCTCCAGGCACTGTGTATGTGAGCACAATATTTTATACCTATATATGGTTTTATGAAAATAAACATACTACACTTTTAGTCCTTTCTGGGTTTTTTTGTGGCGTGGTCCATTCTTTTGGTCCATTCTACATATGAGCAAGGTGGATGAATGAACAAGACCATTATGGTTGAAGGAGTATAAAATCCCCAAAAGCGCTTTTTGACTTTATACTGTACAGTGAGGAACAGAAGTATTTGAACACCCTGCGATTTTGCAAGGTCTCCCACTTAGAAATCATGGAGGGGTCTGAAATTCACATTGTAGGTGTATTCCCACTCTGAGAGACAGAATTAAAAAAAAATTCAGGAAATCACATTTTATGATTTTTAAAGAATTTATTTGTCTTGCACTGCTGAACATAAGTATTTGAACACCTGAGAAACAGCAAGAATTCTGCCTCTCAAAGACCTGTTACTGTGCCTTTAAAAAGTCCACCTCTACTCCACTCATTAATCTAACTTAGTAGCACCTGTCTGAGCTCTTTAAAGACACCTGTCCACCCCACAGTCAGTCAGACGCCAACTACTACCATGGGCAAGACCATGGTAGTCAAAAGACACCAGAGACAAAATTGTGGACCTCCACAAGGCTGGAAAGGGCTACGAGGCAATTGCCAAGCAGCTTGGTGAAAATAGATCAACTATTGGTGCAATTGTTAGAAAATGGAAGAGGCTAAAGACGACTGTCAGTCTCCCTCGGACTGGGGCTCCATGCAAGATCTCACCTCGTGAGGTATCAGTGATGATAAGAAAGGTGAGGAATCAGCCCAGAACTACAAGGGAGGAGCTGGTCAATGACATGAAGAGAGCTGGGACCACAGTTTCAAAGGTCACTGTCGGTAGAACACTACGCTGTCATGGTTTCAAATCATGCATTGCACAGAAGATTCCCCTGCTCAAGTCATCACATGTCCAGGCCCGTCTGAAGTTTGCCATTGACCATCTGGATGATCCAGAGGAGGCATGGGAGAAAGTCATGTCGTCAGACGAGACCAAAGTAGAACTTTTTGGTCTAAACTTCACTCGTTGTGTTTGGAGGAAAAAGAAGGATGAGTTGCATTCCAAGAACACCATCCCTACTGTGAAGCATGGGGGCGGTAACATCATGCTTTGGGGGTGCTTTTCTGTGAAGGGGACAGGATGACTGCACTGTATTATGGAGAGGATGAATGGGGCCATTTATTGTGAGATTTTGAGCAACAACCTCCTTCCCTCAATCAGAGCATTGAAGATGGGTCGTGGCTGGGTCTTCCAACATGACAATGACCCGAAGCACACAGCCAGGATAACCAAGGAGTGGCTCCGTAAGAAGCATATCAAGGTTCTGGAGTGGCCTAGCCAGTCTCCAGACCTAAATCCAATAGAACCTCTTTGGAGGGAGCTGAAACTCCGTGTTGCTCAGCGACAGCCCCAAAACCTGACAGATCTAGAGGAGATCTGTGTGGAGGAGTGGGCCAAAATCCCTGTTGCAGTGTGTGCAAACCTGGTCAAGAACTACAGGAAACGTTTGACCTCTGTAATTGCAAACAAAGGCTTCTGTACCAAATATTAACACTGATTTTCTCAGGTGTTCAAATACTTATGTTCAGCAGCGCAAGACAAATAAATTCTTTAAAAATCATACAATGTGATTTCCTGAATTTATTTTTAAATTCTGTCTCTCGGAGTGGGAATGCACCTACAATGTGAATTTCAGACCCCTCCATGATTTCTAAGTGGGAGAACTTGCAAAAACGCAGGGTGTTCAAATACTTCTGTTCCTCACTGTATATACTATATATATATGTTTTTCTCATGGTGGTATTGGAGGTTGGTGGCACAGATACAAGATTGTATTTTTGAAACACCAAGAATTGGAAAATTTGTTGCACTTTGATGCGGTGGACTTTTATTTTTTTTAATTTTTAGCTCACATGCTATAGTTTAATATGTTATGCTATAATTTGTGGTAGCACCTGAAACTTCCTGGTATATTTGTTTAGCAACTATTTCCTTTACTTCTAGGTGCAACCACTGTCAGCACAAGTACTGTATATGTAGCATCAGCTGTGTTCTGCTTGGTATGGGGACTTCCTGTCTGCTGCCAGAAAAAAATCAAGTCAGGCTGAGCACTGCTCATCTATTCACTGGACACCTTGTATTGTTATCAATGAATGCATGGCTTCCTCTGATTGACTGAGATGGAAAGGTGATTGGATGACATCATAATCTCCACCTCTGCGGATCAGAGAAAGCTTTGTATTCATTGATAAAATACAAGGCTTCTTGTGACTTCCAGAATGCAGTGCTGTATACTGAATGTAAATGATGCTATATACAGCTTATACAGAGCTGACAGCATTTGGATCTATTAGTAAAGGAAATAATCTGGGCCAGCTTGGCCCTAACAAACTATTAAAAGTATAAGTAAAGATGAAGTTAGTATTTAGGGCTGGTTCACACCGCTTATAGTGTGGGAAACGTACTGCCCTCCTGCCCCACACGGAAATGCACCACCCTCTGCAGATATGCTTAGGTTCTATTAAATCTTAAAAGCACCTCCATGAATCTAGCAAACTCAGGTGCATTTGTGACCACAAAGACGCATGGTGCTGCAGAACAATGAGGTTTGGTGCTGTGATATTTTAAAAATCATCCATGCAGTACATTTTCCATGTTCTCACACATTGGGCAGCCTATTGCAATGTATAGGCTATCCAAAACATGCCATGCGGAAAACTACAAAAACTAGTGTACTCAGACACACCGTTTCACTGCGAAGCAGCCTTCAAATGCCTGCATTTTTTTTTGTTTTGTTTTCTATTGTTTATGTCCCAAACTCCCCATTGGGGTCAAAGACATAAAAAAAGAAAAAAAAAGGATTAGAGAGAGATTCTAATCCTTGCCGTGCTATACAAATTAAAAAAAGTTTTGCCTTTACATACACTTTAAGGTTAGTCCTACTCATCCTTTTCTTGACAAAAGTAAATGACCTTTGTGCCAAATCTGAAAGTTTCTCCGCCACTGAACAGAATTCCCCCAGAAATCTCATTTCCTGCTCTGTGCATTTCAAGATTCAACTATTGTAGACATTTCATTTTGAAGATCTATGGTCACAGCATACACTTTCATTTAACCCCTTGCTCTCCAGAGGATTTACCCCCCTTCCTGACCAGGCCATTTCTGTGTTACTTTAGGTGACAATTTGTGGTCATGCAACGCTGTACATAAATGAAATTTGTGTACTTTTTTCCCATAAATGGAGCTTTCTTTTGGTGTTATGTGATCGCCTCTGCGGTTTTTATTTTTTGCGCTACAAGCAAAAAAAGACCAACAATATTTTTTACCTTTTGCTATAAAACCTATCCATTAAACAAATGTTTAAAAAAATCAAATTTCTTCATAAAATAGGCCAAAATGTATTCTGCTCCATGTCTTTGCTATAAAAAATCCCAATACGTGTATATCAATTAGTTTACGGGAAAGTTATAGCGTCTACAAATGGCGGTATATATACTGGAATTTTTATATTTTGTATAATAGTAATGGCAGAGATCAGCGACTTATAGCGGGACTGTGGTAGGAATTCTAACACTGGGGGGAACTGACTAACTGCCACTGACATCCTAATGATACTATTACGTAATCAGTACTAATAAAAAGAACTGACACTGTACTAATGGCGGTGGGCAGGAAGGGGTTAACATCTGGGGCGATCAAAGGGATAACTGTGTGCTGGTTTACATTATGTGCTGTGTGTGTTTTACTAGGGAGACATGCAGCTTTGTATTTCTCTGCTGTGCAGAGAAATACAAAGCAGCATGTCCTTGCTGGCAGGAGAGAGACTTTTGTTTTTTACATACAGGTCTCTCCCCTGTCAGCTTTCCCTGACGATCGCTGTGTGCCAGCAGGGAATCTCTGGCAGGACCCAGTGATTGACTGCGTTCTCCCTACTTGGAAATGCAAATCACACATGATTTTGCGCAGCCCTGTTGCCCGGTAGCAGTATTCTACTATTGGACGGCGGGCAAGCAGTTAATAACATCAGCATTGTAATAATAATACAAACAATAGTAATATCTGACAATTCAATAGAACCTTTCATATTGTGAGTTCTATCTGTCTGCGGGCCGTCTTTCCACAACTTCCTGGATTCCCTGCATGCTATTTACTTTCCATTTCTACTGACTACATATCCCATGGTACCTTTGCTGCCTGTAGGAATGATTCCTGTACTGACTCCGCCTCCTGAAACTCCTCCTCCCAGTCCCCCTGTAGTTCAGATGGCAGGCTCTGTGAAATGTGTGCCACAGCAGTGCCTACCTACAGGACATAATGACTACGTGTCACAGAATTCAAAAAAGGAAATGTGTAGGGATCTTCACAAAGTAAATTTACAAACTTCAAGACCATTCAGATAGGGGCAGGCTAGACATTATTAAAATACAATGTGGAAATGAACTTCAGACACAAAAACTTTCATTTAAATTCTGTATTTTCCTCAAAATCCACATAGGATATAAATCCATTTTGTGTGAACCAAACTCCTTTGCCAACCCAGATATTACCTTGTAAAAATAGCAGTGACATCATCATTATTACTGTGCTATACATAGCCTGTGCAGACAGCAGAGCAGTAGGAGGATTGCAGCAAACTCCACCGCCTGCAGAAGACTACAGGAAGGGGTAGACACAGGACCAATCACAGGACCGAGAAGAGAGAGGAGCACTGACCAGTCTTTAACCATGTCCTGTCCAGCCCATGTCTATAAACAGCCGGACGGGAGCGCTGCCGAAACGGGTTGATGTTTCTAAATGTCACCTACATTCACTGCCTGTGCGTGCTCCCTGGGAGCGTGCGGCACTGCGATCCGGTGCTCGCTGTGTCCTCTTGATTGCTGAATGGACCTCTGTGTGAGGTCCCGATCATGTGATCACTGATTGGCCAATCAGTGATCACATGAATAGTAGTAAACAAGATGTCACTTCCTGACATTGCTTACTACGTGTGAAATCTGTGAATGATCACAGAGGTTACATGGTACAAGGCTATTCACAACAGCCTTGTACCATGTGACAAGCTGTGACCAATCGCAGCTCGCACAGTATTTCTCAATGGCTGCAGGAATGCAGCCAGAGAGAAGGAGAAATGATTGCGTTTACAGCTTTTATGGGTGTAAAAGCAATCAGTGTAAAAAAAGAAAAAAAAATCTTCATCACCCCCCACAAGTAGTACAGTGTTACTATGGTGACACTGTACTGCTAGGGTGACAGTATGTTAGAAAAAAAAAAAAAACATAAATAATAATATAAAAAAATTGAATAAAAATGTACAAAAAAAGTTTGAAAAATTTTAAATTTTTGGTTATAAACTAGTTTGGTTTATTTTTTTTTTACTAAAAAGATTGCTGAATACATTTTGGCCAAGATTTATGAAGAAAGATTATTTATTTGCAACATTTTATAAGAAAAACTTTGTTTTCAAAATTTGTGGACTTTTTAATTTATATAGCAAAAAAATAAAAATCCCAGTGGTGAATAAATACCACCAAAATAAAGTTTTATCTGTCTCAAAAAAATGCCAAAAAATTCATATGGGTACAGTGTTGCATGACTGCGCAATTGTCATTCAAAGTGTGATAGCACTGAAAGCTGAAAATTGGCCTGAACTGGAAGGGGGTGAAAGTGTCCGGACTTGAAGTGGTTAATACAGGAAGCTGCTCCACAGAGACAAATGGTTTACAATGGTATACTAAACAGATCTGTAGGAAATATACAAAGCACACCAGGTGATGTATTTATTTAAAAAAATCACATACCTAATCATCCAGCAAAATAGCTCGTACTGTGGAAATGGAGCAAAATTGAATGTTCTACTTTGTATTTCCTCCACAGGTTGAACGTTATTTATTCATAAAAATAGAAAATACTGCATTATGACCACTAGATACAGCCAAAGTTCAATATTCATTTCCTATGATCCTCAGTTCCATCTAGTGGCCATGATGTGGTATTTTTCCAAGTCACTCTATTTTTCTTTTTTAATGAATAACATTCTTCCTGTAGAGAAAATAAATGGAGAACATTCGATGTTTGAACACAACACAAATCTGCCAGCAGCAGAGGAATAGCTAAAAATGTTTATAAATATAGCCCCTAAGATTAGAGCAAGTAAGACTACGCATGCCTCTTCTACAGGGAATCTACAGATAGCCTTTAAGTCTCACCCATTCCCATGCCTCACTCTAGTGTTTCTAATTACAGTGCTTACAATGACGGCACATCCTACATTCAGTAATCGCTGTGAGAAACAACATGGGGAAATAAACAGCAATTTCTTTAGAAAATTAAGAAATGTCTGAAAAAAAGTTTGCTAAGTTCCTTGTCGTGTGTATATAGTTCACATACAGTTCACACAGAGAAAGCATTACACGGACTATTTTTCATCCAACCCCATCACTGGTCAGAACCCTTCCTCTTTTTTTTCTCTATGATCACATTAAATTCTATTTGCACTCTGTTAGATGGCTCACTACTGGACTCCCACTTAATATCTACATAAAAAAAACCTTCCTTCAGACTCCACACTGAACAATCTGCCTCTCCTTCGGTGACTCACATCTACTGATATATTGAAATGTTCTTTCCAATCTTCCATTTTCACTCCTGTCAGTACCCTCACCTCTGCCTGCATTGTCACCTTCTCAATTCTTTCCCACTCTTCTACTGTCACTCTACAGAAGCTCTCCCACACATTTCTGCTGAGCATTGCTGTGGCTTTTCGACTTCCTGCTACTGGGGTCATTGAAATACCACAACTGCAAAGTTTTGCATGTCTTTTTTCTTGCAGTTGTCAGATCTTTTATATTCTGCAATACTTGGGGATAAATGTACGATGTTCTATGAAACGTGATGATGGAAATTATTGGATTGGTACAATGGCTTTGTAGAATACAATATTGGGGGTGCAAGAGGAAGGAGGTCCTGATTCCCTTACCGTATATAGATCATTAGTTATCACTAGAGGGTTCACCAGCAGGAGGAAGAAGGTCCTTATTTCCCTATATACAGCGGGGATCGAAAGTTTGGGCACCCCAGCTAAAAATTTGTATTAATGTGCATAAAGAAGCCAAGGAAAGATGGAAAAATCTTCAAAAGGCGTCAAATTACAGATTAGACATTCTTATAATATGTCAACAAAAGTTAGATTTTATTTCCATCATTTACACTTTCAAAATAACAGAAAACAAAAAAATGGCGTCTGAAAAAGTTTGGGCACCCTGCAAAGTTAATATCTTGTACTGCCCCCTTTGGCAAGTATCACAGCTTGTAAATGCTTTTTGTAGCCAGCCAAGAGTCTTTCAATTCTTGTTTGAGGTATCTTTGCCCATTCTTCCTTACAAAAGTCTTCCAGTTCTTTGAGATTTCTGGGCTGTCTGTCACGCACTGCTCTTTTAAGGTCTATCCATAGATTTTCAATTATGTTGAGGTCAAGAGATTGTGAAGGCCATGGGAAAACCTTCAGTTTACGTCTCTTGATGTAATCCCCCGTGGCTTTCGAGGTGTGTTTAGGATCATTATCCATTTGTAGAAGCCATCCTCTCTTTAACTTCAGCTTTTTCACAGATGGCATCAAGTTACCATCCAAAATTTGCTGACATTTTATTGAATCCATTTTTCCTTCTACTCGTGAGATGTTCCCTGTGCCACTGGCTGCAACACAACCCCAAAGCATTATTCATCCAAGCCCATGCTTAACAGTTGGACAGAGGTTCTTTTCATTAAATTCTGTGCCCCTTCTTCTCCAAACGTACCTTTGCTCATTCCGGCCAAAAGGTTCAATTTTAACCTCATCGGTCCACAGAACTTGTTTCCAAAATGCATCAGGCTTGTCTATATGTTCATTTGCAAAGTTCAAACGATGATTTTTGTGGTGAGGACGTAGAAGAGGTTTCCTTCTGATGACTCTTCCATGAAGACCATATTTGTACAAGTATCTCTTTATAGTGGAATAGTGTACCACAACTCCAATGTCTGCCAGATCTTTCTGGAGGGATCGTGCAGTCAAACGTGGGTTTTGAATTGTTTTTCTCACAATCCTGCGAGCTGTTCTGTCTGATATTTTTCTTGGTCTTCCAGATCTTGCTTTAACTTCCACTGTTCCTGATGACTGCCATTTCTTAATTACATTCCGAACAGAGGATATTGACATCTGAAAACGCTTTGCTATCTTCTTATAGCCTTCTCCAGCTTTGTGAGCGTCAACTATTTTCAGTTTCAGTTTTCTAGACAACTGCTTAGAAGAACCCATGGTGCTGATTGTTGGGGCAAGGTCAGATGAGTCTGGGCATTTAAAACCTTTGAGATTGACATCACCTGGTCTTCCCAGACGATGATTGAGAACAATCCATGACACTGGCAGGTCTCAGCTTGGCAAAGGGGGCAGTGCATGCTATAAATTCTGCAGGGTGCCCAAACTTTTGCAGACGCCATTTTTTTGTTTTCTGTTATTTTGAAAGTGTAAATGATGGAAATAAAATCTAACTTTTGTTGACATATAATAAGAATGTCTAATCTGTAATTTGATGCCTTTTGGAGATTTTTCCATCTTTCCTTGGCTTCTTTATGCACGTTAATACAAATTTTTAGCTGGGGTGCCCATACTTTCGATCCCCGCTGTAGATCTTTTGTAATACTAGAGGGATCAGCAGCATCAGGAAGAAGGTCCTGATTCCGTTATATAGATCATTAGTTATCACTGGTTCACCAGCAGGAGGAAGAAGGTCCTAATTACCTTAAATAAATCTTAAATTATCACTAGATGGTTCACCAGCAGGAAGTGGGAGGTCCTTATTTCCCTATGTAGATCTTTATTAATACTAGAGAGATCACCAGCATGAGGAAGAAGGTACTGATTCCCCTATATAGATCATTATTTTCACTAAAGGGTTCATCAGCAAGATGAAGAAGGTCCTGATTCCCCCATATAGATCATTAGTTTTCACTAGAGGGTTCATCAGCAGCAGGAGGGAGGTACTAATTTCCCTATGTAGATCTTTAGTAATACTAGAGGGTTCACCAGCAGGAGGAAGGAGGTCCTAATTTCTCTATGTAGACCTTTAGTAATACTAGACTGATCACCAGCATGAGGAAGAAGGTCCTGATTACCCCATATAGATCATTAGTTATCACTAGAGAGTTCATCAGCAGGAGGAAGAAGGTCCTGATTCCCCCATATAGATCATTAGTTATCACTGGTTCACCAGCAGGAGGAAGGAGGTCCTAATTTCCCTATGTAGATATTTAGTAATACTAGAGGGATCACCAGCAGGACCAGCAGGAGGAAAAAGGTCCTCATTTCCCGATATAGATCATTAGTTATCACTAGAGGGTTCACCAGCAGGAGGAAGGAAGTCCTAATTTCCCTATGTAGATCTTTAGTTATTAGTATAGGGACCATGAGCAGGAAGAAGGAGGTCCTGATTCCTCAATATACACTCACTGGCCACTTTATTAGGTACACCTTGCTAATAACGGGTTGGACCCCCTTTTGCCTCCAGAACTGCCTCAATTCTCCATGTGCCCTGATGATCAGTGTAGCCTCAGCAGTGCCACCTGTCAGTGTCCATCAATGCCACTTGCCAGTGCCCATCAGTGCCACATCAATGCCACATATCAGTGCCCATCTGAGCTGCCTTTCAGTTTCACCTATCAGTGCCACCTTTCAGTGCTGCCAATCAGTGCCACCTATCAGTGCTGCCAATCAGTGCCACCTATCAGTGCCAGTCAGTGCCCGTCAGTGCTGCCTAGGGAGAGTGGACATAGGAGACTCTGTGGGGAGGGGGGCTTAGGAGACACTGTGGGAGGGAGGACACAGGAGACTCTGTGGGGGAAGGCTTAGGAGACTCTGTGGGAGGAGGGACATAGGAGACTCTGTGGGGGAAGGCTTAGGAGACTCTGTGGGAGGGGGATACGGGAGACTCTGGGGGGCTTAGGAGATTCTGTGGGAGAGGGGACATAGGAGACTCTGTAGGGGGAGGCTTATGAGACACTGTGGGAGGGGGAACACAAGAGACTCTGTGGGGGGAGGGGGTTAGGAGACACTGTGGGAGGGGGGACACAGGAGACTCTGTAGGAGGGGGGACACAGGAGACTCTGTGGGGGGG